>NC_042615.1:202035807-202335807 GCF_901001135.1 Rhinatrema bivittatum
AAACCTTAAATAAATAAATAAATAAATAGTGCCTCCCTGTGGCAGAGATGTTCTACCACTGTCATCACTGAGGTTATTGGGATACTAGGTGTTAAATGTTTCCATATTGCAATGTCTCTAGATGGAACCTTTCAGAGTATATTCTTTGATGCTCTCTTCCCTACTGGGTATCCTGTAAAGAAATGGGGTCCAAAATCCATCCAGCAAAGTCTCCCGAAGGAAAATTCTTCTGTTTCTTCTTTTACAGTAATCAACAATTAAACAACTATTTAGAAGGTAAATGCTTTCAAAGTGTTACTTTACATATAGTAGTTCTAAACCAATATTAATAATGCTATTCCCCTTCTTGTAGATCCTCAAGCTGGATTCAACTCAGAGTCAGATACATATCTAGTTTAATTTCTTTATTTTACCCTGACTGTGTCCCAAACTTCAAATTTGTATTTTAAATAATTGAGTCTTCATGGGTTATATTTTCTCTTTCAGAGTCTCTTTTCTATCACTTTACTACTGAGCTCAGAAATTTTTATTGTCTGGCCAGTCCAAGGTTGTGTCTCTAATTGTGTGTTATACACTTATCTAAGGTCCAAGGGTTTTGGTACAAGCTCTGTTTCTAAGATAGTCTCAGATGCAGTTAAGTCTCCTCCAGTGATGGGCCCTGAGGTAACTGGCATTGGGTCTTCCTCTGCTGGTGTCCACCTCTAGGGGGTTCCTACTACCTATCTATAAGAAATCAATAATAAAATCTGCCTCCCTGGCACCACAATCCTAAGATATTTCTAGTGTGGGTGTCCAGCAGCTTGCTGGAATTGATTATATACCGCTTTCCTGTTCAGCTTTATTACCATTAACTACCCTGTTCCTTTTGTCTTTACCTTCTAGGGCACAGAAGTCACTCTGAAAACTGGAATCAAACTTTTTTTTTCCTCTTTTTTCTCTCTTTTAGTCTCCTCAGGGAGACAGTAACAGCAGTGTTACTGGTTCCTTTAGGTGTTCCTTTAGCTCTACCACAATTCTTTGGAGGAAGACAGAGCTGGTCATCACACTTCTGCTTTCTCCAAAATGTTCCTGCTCTCTCAAAGTACCCATATGTAGATGCTTTTTCTTCAGGGAGAAGATCCCTGCTCCACTGATGTCACCCAAGTAGTGTCGCTTTTTTACATCTTCTTAGCTTTCTTGGCACTGCCACTCTCAGTCTTCCCAATGATAGGACAGAGGTGTCAGCTACTTCTATTTAATTTACTGTATATTCTTTTTTTAAATTGCTGCACTGTTCCCAAATAAGGCTCCCAGGGCTTTGTCACTCTACTTTTAATTTCCCTACCCTGGGCAACTCACTGCACAAGTGATGAGACTAGCCCTCATGCTTTTGATCCTGTTACAGGGAATACACAGAGAGTTGCAGGAAAAACCTGGCATGGATTCCTTCCTAGACAGGAATCCTGGCACAAGGGCTTTTCTATTATCACAAAAACCTTCCAAAAAACCCTTGCTCAGGGGATGGGGCTAATACAGGGCACCCCAACACTCAATATTGCCCAATAATTAGTTTAAATTGTTTTTCCTTGGGGCCTGCATAGCCTCCTAGTCTCTTATATAGCTACAGAAGCATGGCTATCCCATGATCCCTTGCTATTATCCCTGCTGTCCCCTATGTCCCTTTGCATTACTGGGACGCCCAAGGAGCTGATGGTCCTGTTCCATGCAGTGGGGTTTGCTGCAGTCCCCCTGCAACTTCCTCCATCCATTTTCCTTTTATTTAAATGTATTTAGCTTATGAACTCTTTTTATTTTTTTATTTTATTCCTTTTATTTATTTATTTAGTTTGCCTGTTTGCTTCTTCAGTCAGGTCAGAGGACTCTTCCAGGGACAAGAATGTATTTATGTATTTTATTTATTTAGACAATTTATATACCTTTGTTCCATGTAAAGATCACAATGGTTTGCAATAATTGCATTCATAGGTATAAATCAGCAAATAATGACGGGTTACAAAGGAAGTATTCATAAGCAATTGAATTGTTCAAATACTTATTTGTACAAGCAGGTAAAACATTTACAATTTTTCAGCCTGTCCATACCTGTTTTCACAAAATTACACAGTAATGAGCTGCTTTGCATGAATAAGCATCACAGCAGTTCATTACAGAGGAATTTGAGAAGAACTTTTGCATGTAATGGATTTACTCATGTGAAGCAAACATTTGTGAAATTTTTTTGCAAAAGGATTTTTTTGCAAATAAATTCATGCAAAATGTCCACACTTTTGTGTTTTTGAACATTTGTAGGTATTTTGTGAAATTTTATATGTAAAAAATCGATATTGTGAAAGAATTTCACAATTTAGTATATCAGTCTGTTGCAAGCATAATTGAATCACATTAGCAAGCTATTTTTTATTAATTTTAAAAGATTTGTTAACCATGCCCTCCAAGGGCATAATAAAATATTGTTTATAGTACAGAATTCACATATAAAATAAAATCAAATTTAAGCAAAAGTCATTAAATGCATGCAAGCTAAATTGTGCAAGCTAACATCTGTTTAAATGCAAGTTAACATAGTACATACTGTATACCTCAATGCTTTCAATATGTGAAAGTGTCTCCTAGAGGAAATAATGGGACAAATTTCTGTATTGTCCTTAAAATCATTAGGTAGGATAAATACATTTGTTTGTAAGTGTTTAGGGAAAAGAATAAAGGAGAACTAATTTATTTTGATAAATATGTGTTTGTAGGCATGACTGTAGGTAGAGAGAAGGAAGGGTAATGGAACATCTTTGTTGATTCTTCATTTAGTATATTCTGAAATTGTTTTTTTCAGGTTATGCAGAATTATTTGCAAATATCTCCTTTTATGTTAGTTGCTTTTCTTCTAGATCTGAATCCAGACACCAAAATTAATTTGGATGAATCTAGTCCAAGATGCATTTACATTTGACTTGGGACTTCCAGCCTTCATTATGACCAAAGATCTAATACTAAAGTCTACTGCCATATGCACTATCACTGATATTATGTGAGATGTGGCATACTTAAGAGAAAACAAACACCAGTTGTAAAAGATGAAAATAATCTGTGTTGGTTGAGTAAGGCCAGGCTATACTTATGAGATAGGGTGACCATATGTCAAAAAGGACAGGCTAAGCCAATTCTGGTTTTACAACCATTGCCTTTTTCAACTTATTGTACCAGTTCTTTAAAAAACTGGAACTCTTTGTCCATGCATATATTGGCAACTACAGCAGACCTTCCCCAATATTCTTTCTCTGTTAATATCAGTAGATTCAAATAACATCACCACACTTGATTTTTTTGAGACCTTCATAATTTGCAGGTCAAAAACGACTGCTATTGTTCATTTGACTTTCAACATGCAGTAGATTCTTATTATAATCTGAGGTCTTTTTATTTTTAACTTTTTATCATACAATAAAATGTACTTAGCTTTTGGCATACACTGAGATATTGAAAATGTGAAAGGAAATTGGTTTCCACATTTATTTTGGCCAGCTTTGCTCCTCTGACCTTTATGATTCAAATTCAACTAGAATTTGCTCTCTGCCATTTATGGGTGGTGGTGGTGGTGGGGGGGGGGTGTTGAGATGGTGATGGTGGTGGTTGTTCAGGAAGTTCAGGAAGTTATGGAATCCTCTTCCTTCCCCCTGCTCCAATTTCTTCTATCATTTCTTTTATTTAGTGTAATGGCACAACAATTTTGGCAGAGGATTATCCTAACCATGTCTACTGAGAGATGTCTGACTTTGTAGTTTCAGTCTAGGACTGTGATGCAAGAAACTGCATTGAGGGTGGGTTTATGATCACAATACATATTTCAGATGTTTTAGTACCTAATAATATTGTATTAATTGATTTGGTACTAAAAATAGTTATCAATGCCGAACATTATGAATTTCTATGCCAGTACAAATAGACAAATTTCCCTGTCATGGCCTCACTGTTCTTACCATAGTAAAAATATTACTTGATGTTCTTTCTTGTCTGGCTTGCCAACTAGTGCAGAAATGTTCTGTTTTACAACAACTTTTCACAGCCACTTCAAGCTTAAAAGGCAAACATATGTCTGAAAAAACTTTATTGCTTTTATAAATGACTCAACGTTTTAAGCTTCCCTAACATGGCAAAAACTAGAGTACTTTTCATTTTAGTAAGTTTTCTTTTCCTGTATGCATTAATATATTTTGCAGTCACATTAGAATAGTATGAGGTACTCTGTGCATTGTAAAGAAATGGTCTAATTGATCCTAGATGCCTTGAATGTGTCAAAAGTAAGAATAATTGATTTTGACAGAGAGGAAAGTAGTAATTGGAATGAAACTTGTTTTAATAACAGTTTAGATTTTCTTGCCTTACGCTCCAGATTTCATATGCTATAAAGCAGGATATTTTTTAGCTTTCCCTTGTCACACTGTACTTTCTTTATCCAGTGTTTTCCCTTGTCCACGTAGATGCAGTGAATCATTGGAATTACAACTTGTTTGACTCCCTAGCATATAAATGTAGCCATTATTGAAGTTAATAGTCAAGACTAATGTGAAACAATAAAAGAAGAGCAAACCAAACCATTACCTTTCCAGCATTATCAGTGAAGTGTTCAAACCTTTTAAATTCCACTTGTTTGGGTTACACTCAGGGGTGGACCCTTGTCCTGGAGCTGTGGAGAACGGCTCCCTGGTAGGGACCAGGAAGCAACTGCCCCCAGGGGGCAGAGCACTGGAGGAGACAGAGGCAAGGATGAGCTTCACCAATGAAAGCCCAAGGTCTCCCCGGGAGGAGCCCATAGGGACCCAGACTGCTTGGACTTAGGTGGGCCTCGAGGGTCTCTTGGAAGGATGGAAGTCCGGCGTGCCCACAGACAGGAGGGGAGCGCAGTCAGGTTCGAGACTGGAAGTCAGATGGAACAAGGAGGACCAGAACAGCGTAGGTGATGACAAGGCTAGGAACAGAGCCAGAATCTAGAGATGTGGTAAAGCAGGCAGAGGTCAGAGTCCGGGGGTCAGTCTGAGAAGTAGTCAGCAAAGCAGAGGTCAAGTTCTGGAGGTCAGACGAGGTCACAGGCAGGCCGAGGTCAGAAGGCAGGCAGCAGGCAGATGAGTCTAGGAACAAGCCGAGGTCAGAAGGCAGGCAGCAGGCAGGCAGGTTGAGAGGCAGACTGGAGTCACAAGGCAGGTGGCAGGCAGGCAAGTAGAGGAACAGACTGGAGTCAGAAAGCAGGTGGCAAGCAGGCAAGTCAAGGAGCAAGCCAAGGTCAGTACCAGTGAGACAGTTCAGAGGTATTACCTGGAGAGACGGACAGACGAACAGGAACAGAAGGACACTGGATTACTAGGATGCAGGAACAAAGCAGGAACAGAAGGATCCTGGAACGAGACTTGGAACAAGGCCGCGCAAAAGCGAGTCGGCGGCGTCTCCTGCTGCCGCAGATGGAGGTGTACTTCAGCAGCCTCCTGCCACAAAGCTGGAGATCCTGGTGGCACTTCTTCCCGCGATGGGCAGCAGTAGCGATAAGGCTGGGGTGCAAGCCGAGCATCCCGGCCAACTTGTGGTGATGGCAGAGAGTGAAGGGCCTGCTCGTGGGATGGGCTCCGCGAGCAGGATTGTATTAGCAACCCCTCCTCAAAGCCCCCCCTTCAGCCTCTTCTCAATGGCTGAAGGCAAGAAAGCATATCTTCTATACCAGCTGGAGAGCTTGTGGGTCCAAGCTCAAGAATCTTCAAAGCTTGGAAGGAAGTGAAGTGATGAGGCGAAACAACATACTGAAGACAACATAGATACATGATGAAACTCAAAAGAAGACATGACCCAGATTGAATTGGAGGCACAGAAGTAGAAATAGCATCTTAAGGGGTAGTCCAGTTCAGGTTTTTATTAAATCAAGACGTGAGTGAGGAACACCTCTACAACATCTTCTTGAAAGCAAAAGCCAAAAAGTAGGTTTAAGGCATCACTGTTGGGATCTTGGATGTAAGATGGTGTATCAGGAGAATGCAAACTTGCAGATACCACTTGTTAGATGAACATTGGTACATAGAGCGCCAGGTGGAGCTAGACAGTCCAACAAACATTGCTCAAAAGATGGAGAGCTGGTCTTGGGGTAAATTCATATAACTTGAATGATAGATGGCACATGGAGTTGCGGTCAACAGAAGAAATGAAGAGATGCCCAGGGTCACTGAACCCAACCTCTTGTAAAGCTAGATGGATGAGAAAAGTTCCTTTAACTAGGCTGAGAAGAAAGTTGCATCTCAGGTATAATCCACATGTCAACGTAGACTTCCATACTGCAAGGAGTTACTTCATAAGGCGTCAGATGGTCAACAGAATTACAAGCCCAGCTAAATACAAGGAACCCTTTCTTGAGGAGGATCTCCAGAATGGCTTGATAGGTGGTAAGCTCCAGAAGGCATGGCTAAAAGACAGTAGGGGATTCCAGAGAGACTGTTAGATGGTCATTTCCATCATAGGTGGAAAACAGCAAAAGGCTGGCAAGGTTTGATCATCTTTGAAGAGTAGTCCTTAGATGGAGCAAGGAGTCCTTCCTGATGGAAACTGAGCTGAAGGATTATGCAGGCTTTCCAGACAAGCCTGAAGGTGGTAATCACGGACCTTGTCTGTCAGCAGAGACAGCATCAAATGCGTGGATGAAGAACAAGTCGGATTTCCCAATCCGGACTCTAGCAGCTCAGAAGCTGTGCAAAGAATGCCAGAAGCCTAAATTCAGTGCCGGGAAAAATAGTGGAAACTATCCTCAAGATCAAAATTGTAGAGCATATAGAAAGACATGATTTAATGGAACACAGTCAACACAGATTTACCCAAGGGAAGTCTTGCCTTACAAACCTGCTTCATTTTTTTGAAGGGGTTAATAAACATGTGGATAAAGGTGAACTGGTAGATGTAGTGTATTTGGATTTTCAGAAGGCGTTTGACAAAGTCCCTCATGAGAGGCTTCTAGGAAAACTAAAAAGTCATGGGATAGGAGGCAATGTCCTTTCGTGGATTACAAACTGGTTAAAAGACAGGAAACAGAGAGTAGGACTAAATGGTCAATTTTCCCAGTGGAAAAGGGTGAACAGTGGAGTGCCTCAGGGATCTGTACTTGAACCGGTGCTTTTCAATATATATATAAATGATCTGGAAAGGAATACGACGAGTGACGTTATCAAATTTGCGGATGATACAAAATTATTCAGAGTAGTTAAATCACAAGCAGACTGTGATACATTACAGGAGGACCTTGCAAGACTGGAATATTGGGCATCCAAATGGCAGATGAAATTTAATGTGGACAAGTGCAAGGTGTTGCATATAGGGAAAAATAACCCTTGCTGTAGTTACACAATGTTAGGTTCCATATTAGGAGCTACCACCCAAGAAAGATCTAGGCGTCATAGTAGATAATACATTGAAATCGTCGTTTCAGTGTGCTGCAGCAGTCAAAAAAGCAAATAGAATGTTAGGAATTATTAGGAAGGGAATGGTTAATAAAACAGAAAATGTCATAATGCCTCTATATCGCTCCATGGTGAGACCACACCTTGAATACTGTGTACAATTCTGGTTGCCTTATCTCAAAAAAGATATAGCTGTGATGGAGAAGGTACAGAGAAGGGCAACCAAATTGATAAAGGGGATGGAACAGCTCCCCTATGAGGAAAGGCTGAAGAGGTTAGGGCTTTTCAGCTTGGAGAAGAGATGGCTGAGGGGGGATATAATACAGGTCTTTAAGATCATGAGAGGTCTTGAATGAGTAGATGTGATTCGGTTATTTACACTTTCGAATAATAGAAGGACTAGGAGGCATTCCATGAAGTTAGCAAGTAGCACATTTAAGACTAATCGGAGAAAATTCTTTTTCACTCAATGCACAATAAAGCTCTGTAATTTGTTGCCAGAGGATGTGGTTAGTGCAGTTAGTGTAGCTGGGTTCAAAAAAGGTTTGGATAAGTTCTTGGAAGAGAAGTCCATTAACTGCTATTAATCAAGTTTACTTAGGGAATAGCCACTGCTATTAATTGCATCAGTAGCATGGGATCTTCTTGGTGTTTGGGTAATTGCCAGGTTCTTGTGGCCTGGTTTTGCCTCTGTTGGAAACAGGATGCTGGGCTTGATGGACCCTTGGTCTGACCCAGCATGGCAATTTCTTATGTTCTTATGTTCTTAAGATGGTTTACAAGCTGTGGATTCAAGAATTTTCCATGGTGAATTTAAGGTGAAAAAACCCAACAAGATGATATCTCAGGAACTTTGGGATGGAATTAGGAGCTGGACTTCCCAATAGTGCAGAGCAGCATCGGGATGGTAACTTTAGTTAGTCCCATGACAAGCACCAAGCTGAGAGAAGCATGGGTTGAATTGGAACTGGCAAAATGAAGCCAGGCCTAGGGTGCAGGCGCCTCCTGCAGGTCTGTCAAACCCAAGGACCTGGAGTTGCTGTAATCTGATTCAAGTAGGCATACACACTCTGAAGCTTGATGATGCTCAGCGAAGAAACAGAGCTTAGTAATGATGATATGGAAACCTGGACGCAGGTGCCTCCTGCAGGTCATGTGGAACCCAGGATGGAACCCCATATCCTTGTGGAACCGAACAGAGATGGTCTCTGGAACTAGTGCAGGCATCTCCTGCTGGTTGAGAGGAGCTCCGGGACTGGACTGACTTGAAGAAAATCTGGATGCAGGTGCCTCCTGCGGGTCATAAAAATCCAGTCATACTCAGAAAGCGAAACAAACAGCAAAAAATATCCAGGAACTTGAGCCCATCAAAGGCACAGCTCTCTGAGCTCATGGCCTTTGGATCCTGTTGCGACTGTGGCCTTCGTATCCTTTTGTGTCCGCGAGGCCTACGGATCCTGATGCGGGCATAGCCTACGGCTCATGTTGAGGGCACAGAGTCGCAGTCGCTAGCACAAGGGAGAGTGTGAGCCTCTGAACCATGGCACAATTCAGGGAGAAGACCCGAGGCACACCACGGGAGCATGTAAGGCAAGGCAAGGAACTCGGAACTCGGAACTCGGAACAGGAACAAGGCAGGGTCAGCCCTCTGCTGGACTTACACACACTAATGAGACCCAGCAACGCAATGCTGGTCTCAGGAGTAGTCCTCCGGCCACTCAAAAGCCCTTTCGGACCCGCTACTTGGGAACGACGAGTGCGTGAGGTCAGACGGGGGCTGAGGTCTTGGAACTTGGAAGGTGCAGGTGGGCACTGTCCCTCAGGACGCCCTACACAACCTCCCATGGGCTGGTCACGGACCACCCTGTCCGCTTGTGCGCCCTACACAAGCTGGAAAGGCTGGTCACGGACCACACGGGAGCGAGACAAGCGCCAGAAGAGTGCCCACTGGTGCTTTCAGCAGGAGCTCTAAGTTATTTAAGAAGACTATAGGAGAGGTATGAGAATTGGGACTTGATATGTTCTGATAAACATTTGGGACTAAAATCTAACCATTCTACAGTTGGGAGAAGATTCAGATAAATTTTAGAGTTGGAAAAAGGATTATGCTTTCTTCAATCTGAGTAACTGAAAGGAGAAGGAGATACATTGTTAAAGAATTGGCTTTTATAAATTCTGAGACTTTACCAGAAGAGTAAGGTCACAGATGTATTAAACTTTATTCTTTATTATTGTTCATCAATTTTATTTAACATCTAAGTTCTGTAAAGAATCTTCAGACAATTTTTCAAGTATCAGTAAAGAAGTTGGAAACCATATTCCTTCCCAGTGTGATTATCGCTGCTATAGATTGTGGAGATTATCAGTGCTATTTAAAGGGACTAGAAATGGGCTGAGTATGTTGAATAATGCAAAAGAGTCTTGAAGCTGTGCTTCTCCCCACATGGAATCCAGGACCTCAGCAGTGAATTGTTTGCAGAAAGAGTCTATTTTATTTCTAAGTGTGTTTAGGGATAGCATCCAGGTTCTATCCCACCCAGGGGTCACACAAATATAATGTTAAATACACATACAATGCAGGAAAAGTATGATTACAGTAAAACATTAGGCTTAAATAAATAAAGTGTACACCAGTGATAGCAATTTAGCAAATATAAATTAAAGAGGTATATATAGCCCTATATAAGTCACATGCAATTTGGAATAGGATGTGCTTGTGATTTGATGGGGCAAGTAGTGAGTGGTGGGAGTGTTTAATGCAGATCAGAAAGGTCTTTGAAGGTCAAAATGTTTTGAGATTAGGGTCTGGTCAGGGGTTCATGATTCCATATATGGGACGAATACAGATAAAATTAGCAAGGGTTTTAATATTTTCCTGAAGGTTAGGATATCAGGTGGTGGAGACTTCCAGAGAGTAAAGATAGATTCTGAAAAGTTTCTCTTTCTGGTGTTTGATAGTTGCATTTCTTTATGGACTGGTACCGCTAGATGGGCTTAGGGTAGTTAATGCAGTGGTTGGAAGGGTGTGTAAAGGGTGAGTTGGTTGTTGAGATAGGGTAGTGCCAAGTCCTTGAGAACCTTGAAAGCCAGGACCAGTATTTTGAATATGGCATGGAAAAGTGGTGTTACGCTTGGGCTCCGGTCAGGAGTCGTGAACACCACCCAGCAGGGTGGCTCCAGGTGGAGAGAGACAGGAAGCTAGAAACAGTGTGAGGTTCCAGGCTGGGTCAGGGCAGGCAGCAAGTATCAGAGTCTGGGTTCAGGCTGGGTCAGGGCAGGCGGCAAGTAGCAGTGTCTAAGTACAAGCTGGGTCAGGGCAGGCAGCAGTAGCAGTGTCTAAGTACAGGCTGGGTCAGGGCAGGCGGCAGTCAGCAGTGTCTGGGTCCAGGCTGGGTCAGGGCACAGTAAGCAGGGCAAGGCAGGTCAGAAGGCCCGTAGGCCACACACACACACACAGAAGGCCCGTAGGCCACACACCATAAGCGGGGCAAGGCAGGTCAGAAGGCCCGTAGGCCACACACATACACACAGAAGGCCCGTAGGCCACACACCATAAGCGGGGCAAGGCAGGTCAGAAGGCCCGTAGGCCACACACACACACAGACAGAAGGCACGTAGGCCACACACCGTAAGCAGAGCAGGCAGGTCAGAAGGCCCGTAGGCCACACATACAAAGAAGGCCCGTAGGCCACACACCGTAGTCAGGGCAAGCAGGTCAGAAGGCCCGTAGGCCACACATACACAGAAGGCCCGTAGGCCACACACCGTAAGCAGAGCAGGCAGGTCAGAAGGCCCGTAGGCCACACATACACAGAAGGCCCGTAGGCCACACACCATAGTCAGGGCAAGCAGGTCAGAAGGCCCGTAGGCCACACATACACAGAAGGCCCGTAGGTCACACACCGTAAGCAGAGCAGGCAGGTCAGAAGGCCCGTAGGCCAGGTAAGAAAAGCGAGGAAGAAGGCCCGAAGGCCGCGCAAGGAAAGGCCCGAAGGCCGCGCAGGGCTAGAGCAGGGAGCCCAGGTGAGCTCGATGCCGAAGCACCGAGGGAACTGTCAGGCAGGGTTATAAGGGCCAACCCAGAACATAGAGTGGACAGGGGAGATGGCCTGGGCCTGTCAGGAGAGCCAGCACTAGAGGGACCCCTGGTGGTGGGGCGGTTGCACTGCAGCCAAAACTGTAACAAGTGGGTTGGAAGCCAATGTAGGGTATTCTGGAAAGGAGTGATTAAGACAAACTTGCTAGCATTTTACATTCATTTATTTATATTGGTGGGATAAAATATATGAGCAAAGCAAATCCTGTACCACTGTGACTACTGCTGCAGAAATTGCTGCCAATGAGCTTCCTTAATTGTGCTTGTCGGCTCCTGTCTCCCATAAGAATAGTGATCTCTCAATTATAAAGATATCAAAACTGCCCTTCATGTGCCAGTCTCTGTGGATAGACACCGCATATACAAGCCCTCTTGCAACAGAATTGTTTCTGTGCTGAAAACTGTAGAATAAGATTTTCCAGAATGGCTTCACTCAATTGAAGAATATTACATTTGTCCTTTGAGGTTGGTCCCTTGTGGAATTTTACTTCCACAAGTTTGCTCCTTTTGAGATTTTGAACACTGGTCCCACAGCACGAAATAGCTGTGGTGGCCCAGGACTCTCACCCATGTCCCATTTAAGTTTAATTTGAACACCCGCCGTTTCCCCTGATACAGTTATTGTACGAAACATGGCCATGTCAGGGCTCCTTCGCTTTAATTAACAATAATTGTATGCTGTAAAAAAAAGTGTAGTTCCTATTGACCTAAAATTAATAAAGTTCAAGTTATAGGTATTGAATGGTTATACTTTGATGTCACACATCCTTCTATTTCTGGGATAAAATATGTAACATGCATAAAACAATATGCACAAAGTAGATATATAACTCACACAAACAAGACAATTAAGATAACATAGGAGAACGAAAGCAAAGGAACATCTTATGAGCCTTTAAAAACAACAATCATAATAAAAGTACATGGTACAGATAAACAAACATGCAGGAAGCAGTTTGCACACATGAGACAAACATCTAACGCAAAGGCATATCCAAAAAGGAAAGTTTTTAATGACTTTTTAAATACATCATTATTGGTGCTGTAGAGTTCTGGATGAGTTGCAGCTGATGGTTGAGCTTCTTAGACAGCCTGATGTAGAGGGTACTGCAGTAGTCTACTTGGGAGATTACACAGACCACTATAGCAAAGGCAGGGCAATCAAAGAAGGAGTGGAGATAGTGTAGTTGGCACAGATGGAAAAAGGCAGATTTTGTTACTAATAATTTGAGCCTCACTGATGAGTTGGGAGTCTTGGATGAGGCCTAGGCTGTAGACTTGGTGACTGAAGGGTACATAAGAACATAAGAAATTGCCATGCTGGGTCAGACCAAGGGTCCATCAAGCCCAGCATCCTGTTTCCAACAGAGACCAAACCAGGCCACAAGTACCTGGCAATTACCCAAACACCAAGAAGATCCCATGCTACTGATGCAATTAATAGCAGTGGCTATTCCCTAAGTAAACTTGATTAATAGCAGTTAATGCCCCCCCCCCCCCCAAGAAAACCAAGGCATTTTATGACCTGACTTTCCTAGTCTTTTGTGCACAGAAGTGCGATATTTCGTTTCTTTGCAAATGAAAAAAAGTTTAAAAATAACACGCTACATTTTACTAGGTGTAAGAGGCACAACGAAAGGTTTCTCATTACTACTCGGAGGAAAACCCCTCCATTTAATCTGCAAACGAGCAAGCATGTGGCAGCTCATTTACAGCCACATGCTGGGTTGTACTTTCCAAGTATACTCTTGAGAGTAGATATGGTTATGGTCCTTTTTCCAAACCTCAAGACTTCTATTTATGAGAAGTTTAGTTTCAGTTTGTTGGAGTGTAGCCAGTGTGAAATATTTTCCAATTTGTTGTTTAAGTTGGTGACTGCTTTATCAGAGTCTGGACCTAGAGGTCAAAATAGCTGGATGTCATTCACAAAGATGAGGTAGAAAATTTGGGACTCCTTGAGTAGCTTGGAAGAGGAATCATGCAGATTTTAAATAGAGTTGGAGAGAAGATGGATTCTTGTGGCATACCACATGAGAGGGTGTGAGGATGTGAAGAAGCCCAACCAAAGGAAATAATCTGTGTTTTGTTTTGGAAAAAAGATTTGAACCATTCTATGACTATTTTGAGAGTCCTAGGTCAGTTAGATGGTAAATGAGGATTTCATGGTCTATGGAAGCCGTTCTCAACCGGTGTGTCATACACACCAGTGTGTCACCAAGCATACGCAGGTGTGTCGCCACATTTCCCTGTCACTCACTGGGCCAGCTGCTCCCCCTTACCCCCAGTGAGATGCAAACTCTTCCTCTGCCCAGGTTTGAAATGCTGATAGCCTGGGCGGAACGTGGCAGTAGAGCTGGAGTCAGCAGCACTAGCAGCATGCTCTCTTCTTCTCACCCCTGTGGCCCAGAAGAGGAAGTGGTGTGCAGCTGCCATGCCCATGGGAAGAAGATACCATGCTAAGGTACAAGTGCGTGCAGCATCAGCCCAAAGGAGAAGAACATAGCAGAGCGGCTGGGAGCAACATCAACCCCCGTGGCCGATGGGACTCCTTCCTCAAGGCCACAAGGATTGTAAGAAAAGAAGGCTGCTGCTGCCGCTAGTTGCTCTTTGGTGGGGGGAGAAAGAGAGAGAGCATGTGTGTTTGAGTCCCTGTGTGTGTTTGTTAAACCATAAAGAAAACATTAAATAAGAAAAAAAAAAGAACCAATAAAAACATGGGCCTTTGATGGCCATGGCTGGACCTTCCCAGACCAAAATACTTCCCTGAGCCCGGGCCAGATTATTCTCCTCATTTAAAAGTACAGAGACTGGGAACTCCCAATCTGGCTCTCTCATAAATCATTCCCGGATCCTGGTTCCAAAAGGACAGGAGCAATGCTTAGTCACTCCCACCAATGTCTAGATGCTTTCAAAATGGCATCATTTGCCTGGAGAATGGTGCCAAAGTGATGTGACTTCAGCACATTCTTCTGGTGTGGCTGGTACCATTTTGGTGCACAGTCATATAAATATATTGCCATACATCAAAATGGTGCCAGCTGCACTGGTGTAAGGCACCAAAGTGATGTCACTTTGCACTATCATCAAGTCGGGCAGCACCATTTAGGTAGAAACTTAGGGCCTGATTCATGAAAGCTTTTCTTCCATTCTGTGTCTATGGGAAAAAGCTTAGTGAATTAGGCCCTTAGATTGTAAGCCCTCTGGAGTTAGGGACATACTTATAGTACTTGAATGTAATTTGCCTTGAAATGCCTGAAAGGTAGAATATAATTCATATTCAGGATCAAATCAAATCAGGATTCAGGTGGGAATGACTGGGCATTGCTCCGATCTTTTTGCAACCACTTTTAAATGGGGGGCGGAGGTTTAGTAACCCAGCCCCCAAACCCTGGCACCAAGCCAGCTTGAAGCAGGCCCTGACTGGGTTGATTCTTGGGCAGGCCAGTTAGTTCATTGGTTCAGGGAGGCCCAACCAAGACCATTGGAGGCTCCTTTTTTTTTTTTTTTTTTTTTTTAAACTGCCACAGACAGAAAAATACCTGAAAATTTTCACAGAAGGCAATTTTTTGCTCATTCCATTCAAAACAAATCGAAATGCATTTGGGCATTCATTAGAAACAAATGAAATTCCCTAATATGAGGTAGATTGTAAGTAAATAGATAAGAAGTGGAGCTAGCCATAAAAGTAATGCACCAATGAAAAGACATGATTATGCTGTAAATGAATGATTTGTCTGATGAGATATATTCCAGTGCACTAAATGAGCTAAGAAAGGTGCGAAAAACGTATTCAGTAGATCTCTGGAAATGGTCATGGTGACACAAAAGTGGCAGCAAGGAAGAGGCTGGAAACAACAGGCCAGTTAGTCTTTCTCAGTGGCAAGAAAATTAATAGAGATGTTGTGTAAGGGAAGGATAATCAACTATGTACAATCCAATGGGTTGCAGGATCTGAGGCAAAGTGGATTTAGCAGAGAAAGTTCATGCTAAATAATGTGATTGAATTTTTTGATTGGACAGCTAAAAAATTAGATATATGACTTTGAGTGTTCATCTTTTATCTGGATTTCAACAAAGCTTTTGACACTGTCCAACATAGCAGACTCATGAACAAAATGAACATTCTGGGAGTTGGTCCCAAGGTAGTGCAATGGATTACAAATTGGTTGACTGACAGATGACAGTGAGTGGTGGTAAATGGAACTGCTCTGAAAAGAGAAGTGTGATAAGTGGAGTGCCTCAACGATCAGTTCTGGGACTGGTTCTGTTTGATGTTTTTGTTAGTGACATAGCAGAGGGGTTAGAAGGAAAAGTTTTTCTTTTTGCGGATGATAATAAGATCTGCAATAGATTGGGAACCCCTGAAGGAGTAGAGAGAATGAAAAGTGATCTATTTATAAATGATCTGAAAAGTGAGACAACATTATTCAGAGTAGTTAAAGCACAAGCAGATTGTAATGAATTGCAGGAGGACTTTGTGAGACTGGAAGATTGGGCATAAAAATGGCAGATGAAATTTAATGTGGACAAGTGCAAGGTAATGCATACAGGGAAATATAACCCATGCTGTAGTTACACAATGTTAGGTTTTATTTTAGGAGTTACCACCTAGGAAAATGATCTGAGCATCATAGTGGACAATACATTGAAATTGTCGGCTCAGTATGCTGTGGTAGTCAAAAAAAGAAAACAGAATTTTAGGAATTATTAGGAAGGGAATGATGAATAAAATGGAGAATTTCATAATTCTCCATTCTCCATTGCAGTTTAAGCAATAAAATCCCAGATCTGTAGGCCTTAATGGTGGAGGCAGACTTGGACGTTGTTGCTGGCACGGAGACATGGCTCATGGATTCTCATGACTGGGATATGGCCATACACGGCTATAACTTGTTAAGGAATGACAGAAAGGACAAAAAGGGGAGAGGAGTAGCACTTTATGTCAAAAACAATATCCAAGCAATTGAAGTGCAAGGACAGTGGGGTAGAGAAGAAGCATTATGGGCCATCCTAAAAAAAGATGATGGTACATCCATTTTTACTGGAGTGGTGTACAGGCATCCGACTCAAACAGAAGAACTAGACAGAGATCTGATCAAAGACATTATAAAGGTGGGAAAGAAGGGGGAAGTGTTGATTGTTGGTGACTTTAATCTGTTGGACATGGACTGGAGAATCCCTTCTGCAGAATCTAACAGAAGTAGAGAGAAAGTGGATGCCCTGCAAAGTGCTCTGTTCAAACAAATGGTAATGGAACCCACGAGGCAGGGAGTTATACTTGACCTAGTGCTGACTAAAGGGGCTAATGTCTATAAAATCCATGTGTGTGCCTACCTCAGCACAGTGTGTTAGAAAAGTAAACAAAAGTAAGAGAAATAAGAAACCAATCTGGTTCACAAAGGAGGTAGCTGATGTAATAAAAGCAAAAAAAGCAGCTTTTAAGAAATATAAAGAATCCCAAAAAGTGGAACACTGGGAGGATTATCTGGCAAAACTGAGGGAAATGAAAAAAGTAATCAAAAAAGCAAAAAGTCAGGCAGAGGAAAGGATTGCCAAGGAGATAAAGGGAGGTGACAAAACATTTTTCAGATATATCAGAGAAAGGAGAAAGGTACATAGTGGTATAGTGAAATTGAAAGGGGATAAGGATCAATGGGTGGAGAGAGATGATGAATTAGCAGAAATATTTAACAAATACTTCAATTCAGTGTTCACTAAAGAAGACCCTGGAGAAGGACCGTCACTTGTTATCAAGACTGTAGAAGGGGGTGGAGTAGATCAAACGCTATTTACGGAAGATAATGTATGGGAAGAGCTAAGAAAACTGAAAGTGGACAAACCCATGGGGCCTGATGAGGTTCACCCCAGAATACTAAGGGAACTCAGAGATGTGCTGGCAGGTGCACTGTGTGACATGTTTAATAGATCTTTGAAAAAGGGTGTGCCTAGTGACTGGAGAAGAGCGGTGGTGGTTCCACTTCACAAGAGTGGGAGCAGAGACGAGGCTGGAAACTGCAGGCCAGTTAGCATCACCTTGGTGGTGGGAAAATTAATGGAGACTCTGCTGAAGGAAAGGATAGTGAACTATCTACAATCCAGTGGGTTGCTCAATCAGAAGCAGCATGGATTCACCAGGGGAAGGTCCTGTCAGACAAATCTAATTGATTTCTTTTATTGGGTGACTAGAGAACTGGATCAGGGAAGAGCGCTCGATGTAATTTACTTGGATTTTAGTAAAGCTTTTGATACAGTCCCACACAGAAGACTCATCAACAAAATGAGAAGCTTGGGAGACAGCTCCAAGGTGTTGGCATGGATTACAAATTGGTTGATGGATAGAAGACAACGGGTGATGGTAAATGGAACCTACTCTGAAGAGAGAATGGTGGTAAGTGGAGTGCCACAGGGACCGGTTCTGTTCAATATCTTCGTGAGCGACATTGCAGAAGGGATAGAAGGTAAAGTTTGTCTATTTGTGGATGATACTAAGATCTGCAACAGAGTGGATATGCCAGAAGGAGTACAGAGAATGAGATGGGATTTAGGGAAGCTGGATATGGCAGCTGGGATTCAAGGCCAAGAAATGCAGAGTCATGCATCTGGGGTGTGGTAATCCAAAAGAAATATATGCATTGAGGGGTGAAGGGCTGATGTTCATGGAGCAGAAGAGAGACCTTGGGCTGATAGTGTCTAATGACCTGAAGTCAATGAAGCAATGCATATAGAGAGGAATATGAAGTAAGTAAAGGGAAGTGATAATCCCCTTGTACAGGTCCTTGGTGAGGCCTCACCTGGAGTACTGTGTTCAGTTCTGGAGACCGTATCTCAAAGGAGACAGAGACAGGATGGAGGCGGTCCAGAGAAGGGCGACCAAAATGGTGGGTGGTCTCCATCGAATGACTTATGAGGAGAGGTTGAAGAACCCGAATATGTATACCCTGGAGGAGAGGAAGAGCAGGGGTGATATGATACAGACCTTCAGATACTTGAAAGGTTTTAATGAACCATGGTCGTCAACAAACCTTTTCCATTGGAAACAATTTAGTAGAACTAGGGGTCACAATTTAAAACTTCAGGGAGGAAGACTTAGAACCAATGTCAGGAAATATTTCTTCACTGAGAGGGTGGTGGATGCCTTGAATGCACTTCCGGAGGAAGTGGTGAAGACTAAAACTGTGAAGGATTTCAAAGGGGCATAGGATAAACAGTGTGGATCCATAAAAGGCTAGAGGTTGGGAATAAATAAAAAAGCTTAACCGGCACGGGGCAGCAGTTACTACCCTTAAGAGAAACATGGGGGTAACTTGCACGGTGCAGCAGTGACTGCCTTGGGAAGCCTGCTGGGCAGACTGGATGGACCATTTTGGTCTTTTTCTGCCGTCATTAATATGTCTTTATAATACCTCTGTTTCGCTCCATGATGAGACTGCACCTTGAGTACAGTGTTCAATTCGGGTCACAGCATCTCAAAAAAGATATAGATGCTCTGGCAAAGATAGAGAAAAGGGCAATCAAAATGCTAAAGGGGATGGAATGGCTTTCCTATGAGGAATGGCTAAAGAGATTTGGGCTGCTCAGTTTGGAGAAGAGATGGCTGAGGGAAGATATGATGGAGGTCTACAAAATCATGAGAGACTCTACAAAATCATGAGAGACTTAGAAAGGGTAAACGTGAATCAGTTGTTTATTCTTTCAATTAATACAAGAACTAGAGGACACTGCATGAAGTTAGCAAGTAGCACATTTAAAACTAATCAGAGAAAATTATTTTTCACTCAATACACATTTAGTCTCTGGAATTCATTGCCAGAGGATGTGGTTAAGGCAGTTAGCTTAGCTGGATTTTAAAAATATTTGGACACGTTCCTGGAGGAGATGTCCATAAACTGCTATTAATCAAGTTGTCTTAGGAAAAAGCCACTGCTTATTATCGGCATTAGTACCATGGGATCAATTTAATGCCTTTCTACTATTCATGACTGGTTAAGGCTCAATAAACTTGCCCTTAATGTTAATAAAACTGAAACCATCATTGTTTCATGTTTCCCAACCACAAACATTCCTTACAAATTAGTTTCAAAGGTCAACAAATCTCCATTTCTGACACCATTCACAACCTTGGCATCATAATAAACCCTTCATTATTCATGTGCACACACATAGGGCTCTCACTCAATCTGCATTCTTTAAATTACACCTACTCATACACTTGAAGCCTCTATTAGACTTCTCAGATTATCGCATTGTACTTCAATCCCTTCTTTTCTCCGAACTGCACTAATGCAATTCTCTGTTTATTGGTCTCCCTGCATACTTTACTGGTCCATAACAAATCATACAAAATTCCACAACATGCCTCCTCACAGACACTCCTGCACAAAAACATATTACTCCGGTTTTTCAAACCCTTCATTGGCTTCCAATATTATATTGTGTCCAATACAAGCTTGCAGTCACTATCTGTATTCTGCTGAACAATGTTTCTTTTCCTTGGATTACTGCCACATTGAAACAGTATACTCCCTCCCATTCCTTCAAATCCTCTAATCAAGACTATGGCAAGTACCCTCATTGAAGCTAGCCCATCTTGATGAGACCCTTAAGTGTACCTTCTTGACAGCTAGGCCATTGCTCCGGAATTCTCTCCCATCAGAAGTTAGATCAATATTAAATGTCAAATTTTTTTGGAAGGCTTTGAAGACTTCTACTACTTGTATAGATAATTGATCTTTCAATAAGATTTTTTTTTGTGGCCCTCGGAGACCTGTTCTTGCCTTATAATGTTGTTTATGTTTTAATTATTATGGATTTATTACTGTACCCTACCCTGAACTGTGGAAGAGTGGGTATGAATTCTTCCAAATAAATAAATGCTTGTATCCTAGATTGGTAATAATCGTCAGTACGCACTACTCTGTTGCTAAGAATAGATATAGAATATAAAACAGAGGACTCGGCACAAATTTAATGCCCTTAAATTTTCAAATAATTTTTATTCCCAACAATTTTTTATGTTTTTGATTAGAACCCACATGTGCTACAAACTTCATATATTAAAACCCATCAACGACGCATTAACATACTGTCACCATTCATACCATTCATACATATAAAATCACCCCAATACCTATGAAACATCACATAAACACTATAAATATATACCTATACCATCTGATGTTAATATGCCCAACACAGCACAATTACCCCAAAATTAATACACATAGATCATACAAATGTTTATATATTGGCTGAACGCCTACATACAAAATATCTCAAATTTGCAATCATGTATTGTATGTATGCTGGACATATATGTTCGTTGTTTATACACACTGAATATGTGTTCTCGTTGTTATACACGTTAGTTGTTATACACCCAACAGGATACCTGTTTCACCCAAAAAAATTGGGCTTCCTCAGGGGACAAGATGTATTATATAAAGATACTACTACATCATCATCTTCTCAATCCCAAATCTTCTCAGTGTGTGCACTCATCTCATTGATGGCAACGATTTATAAAATATATCAATTGCACATGATCCCGGTCTCTATATCCTAAAGAAAATACATAAACAAATCCAACTATGAATAATTAAATTCTTTATCGACGGGTAAATACACCCTGTGCACCACCACCATTTATATAGTACCAACCACATCATCGATTAAATGTTGCTCATAACCCAAAGCTCATAATAAATTCAGCATGATCCAAAAGTCCAAAGACAATCCTTCAAATTGCTTCCAGTGGACAAGCAGTCTCAACTGCATCAACCCCGATAACTTTTTCTTCAAACTTCATAGATTGTTCACCTACATAATATCAATGAAAAATATCTACCAATGAAATGTAAATGTATCCTAGATTGGCCACTGTTGGAAACAGGATACTGGGCTTGATGGACCCTTGGTTTGACCCAGTATAACTGTGACCGAAGCCTACCCAACTATGCTGAGCTGGACCCAGCAAGGGCCAACCTGGGCCCCTCCCATGCCCATTCTTACCCCCATTACTCCCCCTAAAATCAAATTGAGCTTGGGGTCCAGGTCTAACCAGCTGGACATTCTTTGTCCCAGCCAGTGCCTCCTTTGTCCCAACCAGGGACTCAATGGCCGGGCCCCTATATCCATACAACCTTATGGTGCTATTCACTTGGGAGACAGGTACCAAAATGATGTTATATTGGTGCCAATTCTCTAAGCAACTAGTGCCATTTTTAAAGATCCAGGTACCAGGCAGAAGTGAGTGAACTTCATGCCTACCTTTTCCATTCTTTTAGTTGGACCTATGAGAAGGGGGTAAGTGGTGTCTAGGAAGAGAAGTGACTGGCACCCACACTTTTTTATAGGTGGTAGGAAGGACCCCAGAGACACTCCGACTGAGCCTGGAGAGGCTCATGTGTGTAAGTCTGTTTCCCACACTCTATTTGATTTTAAGGGTGGGATTGGGGGTTGGTGGAGCCCAGAGATGCCCCAGCTGGGCGTGGTTTAGCCCAGACAAGCAGGACTGGGCCTTATGTTAAATTTAACAGGATAGAAGGATGGCTTGAGGGCTATAAGAGGACTAGTTTGTTTGTTTGTTTATTTATTTATTTATTTTTTCTGAAATATGTAAGTATCCAAACATTTTCAGATATTTTCATGGGAAGCCATTTTCAGTTCATTCCATTTAGAATGAACCAAAAATGGTGTCATTTGTCACAACTTTTTCATGCATTTTTAATGAATGCACATCCCTAATAACCATGGGGAGGACAATTTTCAAAACCATTTTTGCAGGTAAATAATGATTTACATGTATATATTGCCTGTCTGAAAATTACTCCCCCCCCATGCAGTTTTAAGTGTATATGCTGCTTCACAATACATATGTTTTGTGCTAAATTTAGAGGAGATGTTTCCAAGGGCGTGTTTAGTGTGGGGGTAGGAAAATAATGCACATATAGATTGATGTAATACAATGCATATTAAACCTTAGCTATTTTTAACTCAGATTTTATTTTACTTACTCAAAAAAAAACAAAAAACAACCAGGATGTAGTAAGTTAATGGCATGCAAATGTATCATGAGTAAAAAAAAAAAAAAAGCACTAAATGAAAAACATGCTAAAAAACATGAGTAAGTGAAAATGTATGCAAAAAATGGAGTAATTACCGAAAAGTATTTTATAACAGCTATAAAGAGAGACAGGTGATGGAAATGGTTAGAAAGGGTGACCAGCTGTAGGTACCTACCCTAGAGAGCTTACACTTCTATTTTACTTGCCATTCTTTGCCAAAATAGCCTTGGATGAGAGATTTTGGCCAAGTCAAGATACACAGTGCCTATGCATGCATTTCAACTGTTGGTGCCAACCCCGGAGAGCTTATATTGTACTTGCCATATCTATCCAAAATGACCTTGGATACAAGATTGTGCCCAAGTCTGGATGCACATCACCAGTATATACTGTTTGACTGCAGGTGCCATCCCCAGAGAGCTTTCACTTTGATTTTACTTGCTGGGCCTTGTCAAAATGGCCTTGCATGTGAGATTGGCACCCTGCATTCTGACTTGGGCACAGTTTCACATCATAGCCATTTTAGCAAGGCACAGCATGTATAAGTGAAGAATAAGGTCTCCATTGCAGGCACATACAGCAGTTCACACCTTCCAACCAATAAGAGCAATGTGGCATCTTTTGAGGCAGAAATAACAGACTGATCACTCTGAAGATAGCAACTAATAAATATAGCCAGCATGTCTCACTTGATGAGTGCAGTTGACTGCATCCATGATGTTCTCACCACACCTCAGACATACCACAATTATAGAAGCATTTAACTTAAATCAAATTGTAAGCTCTCCTAGGAAGGCACCTTAACCTGAACAGTATGTACTTCAGTGCTGTGCATTTAAAATTTGGCATATTGTTTAGGTGTAGGTGCCTGCCCTAGAATCTTCAGCTGTAAATAACAATCACAGAGAGCTTACACCCTATGATTTAATGTAGATACTTCCTGTTATGGTTTGTGGGGGGCGGGGAAGGAATGAGAGTACCAAGGGAGAAAACAATTGTATTCATTATGTTTAGCATGTCAACTTACTGCAACACTACTCAACCAGGCAGAATTTACAGCATTAACAAAATGTCTTAAGTTGCTGTCCTTTAAGGCATCTCTCTGCATTGCTCTGGAATAGCTAATACCCTTGTTAACATGGAGATTTGCATGTACTCACATTAATCTTAGTGCAGGTTTCAGCCCGTATTTTACTGCAGATGTTTTCCCATGCACAACCCCCCCCCCCCCCCCCCCCCCCATTAAATACTAGGGTTAAGTAACTGCAGGTTAAAACCCATGCTAATCTCAGCATGCCTTATTGCATATCTATAAAAAAGTGCACCTGTAGAAAAAAGCAGGTGCAAATGTTGGTATCAGAAACACATTTCCAAGTAAAAGTATGAATTAACTTTTATTTTTAAAATTTGGGCAAGGTCTGCATGCAAAACCTACCTGGGAACTTTGTGCAAATGTGGACACTGAAAATTGCCCTCTTAGCACATGAGTTCTAAGAGAGTAAAATCAAGATAAAGATGATATACTTGTGCTGAATTTCTTTTTTTTTTTATTTTGATCCCATCCATTATGTCACCCCTGTGAAATCTAGGGTAAATTATACATTTGGTTGTCTCAGTAATTCATGAAAAACTGACATAAGCAAAGAAAATATATGTTTCTTCTTGAAATGTCCTCCTGAATATTTTTCCTTTTTTAGCAAGAAACTGGGAAAATATTTCCAGATAATTAGTCTGAATAAGTAAAGCTTATTTTACCTCCGTATCCAAATTAGTTTAACCAATATCTCCAGCATCCCAAGGAAATCAATCAGCAAAGCCTTCAGATAAGTAATTGTGATGTTTTAAGACACTCTCAGCTACTCTGCTACACTGGCTGAAGTCCCTTGTGAATAGAGCACCTCGTGCTTTTTTTCCCCTTAAGATGGTGATTCAAGAAATAAGTAAGCATTAAGAGGTTAAAAACTAAGAAAACAGAAGCAAAAAAAAGTTCTCCCATCAGGCCAATTGATTCTAAGGGCAGGGTCACTGAATGTAGCATTATTTCTGCTGGTCATGTTTCTTTCCTATGCAAGCTCCAAAATAAGCTAACTGTGTAAGCAAGATTGAAATACACAACCCCCTTGTGACTGGAAGCAGTAAAGCATTCTGCACTTGTGGTTTTCTTCAAATGAGCCTGCATGGAATATGTGTTTGAAAACAGTGAAACTCTTTATTAATCAAGTACTTCACTTGCTATGCCAGCATAAAACCTTTCATTTATGTCAAAATCCCTTTCAAAAGGGTTAGGAGTAGTGTCTTGTGCACCATACTTAAACAGAAGAAATATTTTTGAATTGTAAATGCAATAATTGAGATAAATATTTGCACATTTTTTTAAGAAAATGCAGGAATATCTTCACCCCTCAGGTTTATCTTATTTATTGTACTTAAGTTTCCTGATGGATCAAAATGAACGTGGCTGTAGAAGGATGCAAAGCAAAACAAAATGTTTTATCCCTCTCTTATGCCTTCCAAAAAAGTACATTGTCAAAAGAACTGCCCTCAAAAATGCAATCTTCAAAAATCTAGCTCTTAGAAATACAGAGCTCCAGATTCAAAATCCATTTAGACATATAACTAAAAAATTATCCGTCTAAATGGCAAAACCTTACCACTGAATATACCTTGCTATTTAGCTGGATAGATTTATCTTGGATAGATTTATCCAGCTAACTAGCCAAGCCACTCAGTGGCTGAATATTGCCTCCCCATAGTTCCTTATGCAGAAATAAAGATAGGAACATTGCAATATAGTAAATGACACCAGATTAAAAAAAAACAATCTTTTCTCCCTTCTAAGGTATACATGTTTAGGTCCTTAAGTCTCATAGCAACATGGTAACATGGGGCCTGATATTCAAAGTGTGTTCAGTGCCTGATAGCTGGATAAGTAGGACCTATATGGCTATCTAGCAGCTGTTGAATATCCGATTATATTCAGTGGCCACTAGATAGCCATATAAGTCATTTATACAGATATCTCTTAGCCGGAGAACTTTGTGGGCGGGCACTGAGCAGATCAGGGTGGCACTACTTATTTGGTTAACTACCGGATAACTACCAGATAAGTAGCGATATCATTCACTCTTATCGGTTAAATTAACCAGATAAGTTAGACCTGCCATAGAGTAGATAAGTTTATCCATTTAAGTAGCAAAATTATTTATTTATGTATTTAGAACTTTTTTATACCGACATTCATGTGCA
The DNA here is from genome assembly GCF_901001135.1 of Rhinatrema bivittatum. Taxonomy (NCBI): domain Eukaryota; kingdom Metazoa; phylum Chordata; class Amphibia; order Gymnophiona; family Rhinatrematidae; genus Rhinatrema; species Rhinatrema bivittatum. The sequence goes on from NC_042615.1 coordinate 202,061,631, forward strand.
AAAGAACATATCAGATCGGTTTACAATGAAACAAAACAAGCATAAACGAATGCATTACATAGAACAGGGATAAATTAACTGGGAAACAAACGGGTACAAATAAGTGCAGGGCTCTTCTGTATAGCAAGTAACCGTAATGTCTCATAACTGAGGAAACTAATATGGGAGCAAAGTTAACTGTGAGAGGAATTACGTCATGAGAGAGAACAAAACAAAAGCAGGGTGGCAAAGGACCAAAAACACAGAGAGGGGGATGGGGAGGGGCGGAGAACATAATCCAAATTGAATAGTGATAAGAGAGTTAAAAAATACAGTAAAATAAAAGAATTAGGATCCAAATTCAAAATTGGGGATAAAGTTTTCTATGCTATGAAAGGATCAGGAGAACGAGACAACAGATGAGAGCTGAGAGCAAGACCGGATGTTGATGAGCCTCGAGGGAGGGTAGGTCCTTAGTGGGTTAAGGAAAGGCTTGGCCGAAAAGCCAAGTTTTGAGTCTTTTTTTGAAGGTTGAGGTGCATCTTTCTTGCCGGAGATCCGGCGGGAGAGCATTCCATTGCGGAGGGCCAGCTGTGGACAGTGCTTGTTTACTGAGAGAGGATTTGGCAGGAGGGGTGTAGAGCGTGTTTCTGTAAGCAGCTCTAATTGGTCTGGAGGGTTCGTAGGGACGAAGAGGGATATTGAGGTCGAGAGGCGTGAGATTGTGCAAGGCTTTATGAATAACCATTAAGACTTTGTATTGAATTCTATATTTGATCAGGAGCCAATATAGGTTCCGCAGGATAGGTGTTATGTGGTCTCTTTTGTTGGTTTTAGTCAAGATCCTGGCCGTGGCATTCTGCAGCATCTGCAAGGGTTTGATGGAGTTTGCTGGGAGTCCGAGAAGAAGTGAGTTGCAGTAATCAATTTTTGAAAAAATGATTGATTGCAGAACTGTACGGAAGTCTTGGAAATGTAGGAGTGGTCTAAGCCGTTTAAGGACTTGTAATTTGAAGAAGCAATCCTTTGTAGTGTTATTGACGAATGACTTTAGGTTCAGTTGCTTATCCATGATAACGCCGAGGTTTCTCGCCTGGGAGGAGAGAATTGGTTGAGCGGTGAAGTGGTTGTTGGCTAATGGGTAGAAGCCATCTTAGGAGATGAGGAGGAGTTCTGTCTTGTTGGTGTTAAGGATTAAGTTGAGTCTAATGAGTAGATGATTGATAGATTGAAGGCAGGTGTTCCAGAAGTTGCTTGTTTTGTGAAGTGAGTCCATAATCGGGATGAGAATTTGCACGTCGTCGGCATATATGTAGTGGGTTAATTTTAGGTTCAAAAGGAGCTGGCATAGTGGGAGAAGGTAAATGTTGAAGAGGGTAGGGGATAGCGAAGAGCCTTGAGGGACTCCCAGGGTAGAGCTGACAGGGTGGGATTCTTTGTTGTTGATTCTGACCTTATAGGATCTGTTGCTAAGGAAGGACTTGAACCAGCCAAGTGCGGTACCCTTGATGCCGATGTCAGCTAGCCGATCCAGGAGAATAGAGTGATTCACTGTGTCGAAGGTGGCGGAAAAGTCGAGGAGGATGAGGAGACAAGGTTGTTTTTTATCCAGAGTAAGAAGAATGGTGTCAGAGAGTGAGGTTAAGAGGGATTCTGTGTTTAGAGATTTGCGGAAGCCGAACTGAGCAGGGGCTAAGATTTTATTGTTGTCCAGGTATTCCGAAAGTTGCCTATTGACTATTTTTTCCAAGAGTTTAGAGATAAATGGAAGGTTGGCTATGGGGCGGAAGTTGGCTGGGTTGGCAGGGGACAGATTAGGTTTTTTTAGAAGAGGTTTGAGAATGGCTAGTTTTAAGGCATCTAGAACTAGGCCTTGAGCCAAGGAGGAGTTAATAATTTCTGCAATAGGCTTGGCGATAGCTTCTGGGATGGAGATGAGGAGGTTTGATGGGCTCTGGTCTGATGGGTGAGATGCAGGTTTGTGCTTCTTGAGAAGGGTTTCGATCTCAAGTGAAGAAGTGGGCTCAAAATCTTCAAGACTAGTGCCTTGTTGTAGAGAGGCCGAAAAGGAGGGAGGGGGCTGACCATTGTTGGAAATTAGTGGGGATAACAAGTTAGTGATTTTGTTTTTGAAGTACAAGGTGAGCTCGGAGGCTTTGCTTGCAGCTTGATCTTCCGGAATAGGTGGAGGAGACGGTTTGGTGAGGGTCGAGACATATGAAAACAAAGCTTTGGAGTCGAATATGAAGTGGTGTATTTTTTGTGCGAAGAAGTCTCTCTTGGCTCAGAGGATGGAGATCCTGTAGCAGTGCATAAGGGATTTGTACAAGGCCAGATTTGAAGGTGAAGGGTTTTTACACCAGTTGTGTTCTCCTCTTCTTAGTTCTTGCTTGAGAGCTTTGAGTTCTGGAGAGTACCAAGGTTCCCTCTTGTCTGGGTTTGCGGGTAGAACTTTCTTGGTTACTGGGCAGGTAAGGTCGGCTACTTTGTTAGTGATCTTGAACCAAGAGGAGGTGGCTGAGTCTGCATCTGAAAGGTCTAGCTGGACAAGTTCTTTTTTTAGATGTGAGCTGAGGTAGTCCGGGTTGCACACTTTCCTGAATTGGACTATGGTTTTATGCGGCGGTTGGGGAGTGGCTTGATTGATTTTCAAGATAGTAGTGATCATCTTGTGATTAGACCATGGGATCGGTGAACAGGTCGGAATAGATGAAGGAGTAAGGCCCTCATTTACTAAAATTAGGTCCAAAGTGTGGCCTGCTTTATGTGTAGGACCATTAATGATTTGTTTGAATCCCATATAACTAAGCGTGTAGTGAGGAACGTTTCGCAGTTGGGAGAGTGGGGAGAAGAATCGATGTGGAGATTAAAGTCTCCTAGAATTATGGCCGGGGCATCTGTGTTGATGTGCTTGGCTATGAGTTTGATTAGCGGGGATGGGTCTGAATCAAGTCGCCCAGGTGGGGCATAGGTTAGGCCGATTTGAAGGAGCTTAGATTTGAATACGGTAAATTCCAGAGAAGATGATGAGATTGAAAATTGAAGCATTAATCCTAGCTCTTTTTTTGCAGCTAATAGTAGGCCGCCGCCTCTTTTTTTGAGTCTGGGGACCGAGATGACATCATAGGTTTGGGTTGGGAGTTGGTTGATTAACACAGTGTCCTCAGGTTTCAGCCAGGATTCAGTAATTGCACAACAGTCTGGTTTGGCTTCAAGCAGATAGTCTTAGAGTAGGTGAGTTTTTTTTGATAGAGTTTGTGCATTGAGCAGGGTTAAAGAGAAGAGAGTGAGGCCCAAAAGTTGATTTAGTGGTGAAATCATGATGGGAATTAGCCTTTTTTGTTGAATGGTGGGAAAGGAGGTGTTGTTTGAGAGGGGTCTGCTGAGGTTGTTGATGATGGGAATTGTGAAGGTGTGCATACTTCTGTCTTGGAGGGCGGGCTATGAGGGGGGAGTGTGGATGGGGTCCAGCTGAAGGAGGTGGAGATGTGGAAGGTACAGGCCTGAGGTTGAGGGGAGATGCGCTGATTGTAGAGATAATGAAATTAAACGCCGCATGCCTACTACTGCCCTAAGGTGCTGCACTAAGGGGCGCACAAAGGGGCAGGCCCCTTTGTCGCGCTCCTTTGGCGCGTGACGCCCGGCGCGCGATGCCGGGAGGGCGGGCTGGGATTTAAATCCCCCACCTGACGTTCTGGTGATGCAGGGAGAAGCGCCCTTCCCTGATTGGCTCCTGCTGAGGAGCGTCTAGTGGATCCACCTCGTGTCCGGCGAAGGGGCCATCTGGGGTAAGTGCAGCCAAAAAGAGGGCCTTACCCCGACGGGCTTCAGCGCCGGATGCGCAGGCCTTGGCTGCTTCTTCGGTCCCTGTCGGCTGTGGACGGCTCGGAGCTCGGCGAAGTTGAAAAGGACGCTGGGAGGGTGGGCTGGGATTTAAATCCCCCGCCTGACGTTCTGGTGATGCAGGGAGAAGTGCCCTTCCCTGATTGGCTCCTGCTGAGGAGCGTCTAGTGGATCCGCCTCGTGTCCGGCGAAGGGGCCGTGTGGGGTAAGTGCAGCGAAAAAGAGGGCCTTACCCCGACGGGCTTCAGCGCCGGATGCGCAGGCCTCGGCCGCTGCTTCAGTCCCTGTCGGCTGCGGATGGCTCGGAGCTCAGCGAAGTTGAAAAGGACGCCGAGCGGATGTTCAGTGGCATAGCCATGCCGTTGAAAATCCCTTGTAACTTAGGGAAATAAGTTATATCTGGCTAAGATACATATCTGGGAGCTCTGATTATCAGGCCCATGAAGATCAATATTCTGTATACTTGGGATCAAAGAAGTTATCTGTGTAAATTTAACAGGATAACTTTAAACAAATACTCAACAGCACTTATCCTGGTAAAAGTGCTACTGAATATACTCAAATAAAACTATCCAGTTATCCAGGTAACTTAGCAACTCACTGGGCTTTTGAATATTGACAAATTTTAGATGCCCAGTGGTATCCTGATCCCCCATTCCGCATGCGCAATATTAAAAAAAAACAAACAAACCTGGAGGCCAGCAATGCACAAGTCCTCTCTCCCCATTCTGCCTCCATGGTGAAAAAATCTAGGTGCTCCAACCTCTTGCCCATCCCATTCGTACAAAAAATTCCTGACCCAAATTCTCTACCATCCAACTCCGAGTCCCATGAACCCCATTCACAAACCTCTGAAAGTTCCCCGGAAGACCAGCAGAAGGAGGAGAGGCTCTTACCTCTTCCCACAGGCCTTAATAATAAGTGCTGGTACAGCTGACAGGCAAAGATGATAGATTCGGTTAAGATATAGTGGCAGAAGGAAGCCAATGAAATTGGAATGTTGCCCCCGATATATAAAAATACAAGAAATGGGAGGAAATAGTAACAAAAGAAGCCAGTTCTATAGTCTACTCAAGCAAAAGAACAGAAAAGATGCCAGGAAAATCAGTGAGCTGAGGGAAAAAAAGCTGGAAAGTTATGAACATAAATGCTCATAGTTTTTGTGTAATAAAGTTCCAGAGTTGCAGGCTCTAATGGTGAAGGCAAACTTGGATATAGTTGCAATTACAGAGACATGGTTTAGTGAGTCTCATGAATGTGGATATAGCTTTACAGGGCTATGACCTTTTGAAAAGAGACTGAAACAACAAAAAAGGGTGAGGAGTTGCTCTTTATGTTAAAAATAATATCCTAGCAACTGAAATGCAATGGACATGGGAGAAGGAAGAAGTGCTGTGGACTGTCTTAAAAAAAGATTATGACACTTCCATTTTTACTGGTGTGGTCTGCAGGCCTCCAATACTGACAGAAGACCTGCCTAGAGATCTGGTTGAATATATCCAATAGGTGGCAACGAAGGGAGAGGTATTGCTCAATGGAGATTTTAATCTACCAGATGTTGATTGGGGTATCCCTGCTGCAGAATCTTTAAGAAGTATAAAGACTGTGGATGCTTTCAAGGGGCTCTGCTCAGACAAATAGTGATGGAACTCACGAGGGGAGGAGTGATACTGGATCTGAAACTCACATGTGGAAAGAAGTATCCCTAATGTCTAAGCAGGAACCAGGGGCAGATTGCAAGAAAATATCAGCCCAGGAGATTTTTTTCAAATGCGGCCCACGTGGTATCTGTCTGACTCCCAAGTGCACTTTCCCTGCAGGATGTGTTTCAACAGTTCCCAAAAGCACACCAAAATGACTCTTCAGAGGTATATCAAGTGACCTGGAGCGTAGCAGAATTCAGCCAAAAAATCTGCAACGTAAATTTTAAATTTTTTCCTAAATAACTAAGTAGTAGAACACACTCTAGACCAGAGGAGAGCAAACATAGCTGTGGGCCCTCTTTCATCCATGCAATCGAATGCTATCTGCCCCCAAGTCTGGTTACATCTCTCATAATTATATCTTGGATTCCTGATCCGGTATTAAAGTCTCTTGTCAACCAATCATCTCTTGAACCAATTGCCAAGTAATGTGACAACCACAGAGCGAGCCAGATTCTAACACACTCATGTCTCTCAAACACAAACACCCGCACACACTCTTTCAGACATCCACTTTGTGTGTGTCTCTCTCTCTGACATGAAGACACCCACACATACACTCTTGCTCTCAGTGTATGGGTGTGTCTTTGAGAAAGAGTGTATATAGGTGTTTCTGTGTTAGGGAGTAAGACACACACATTCCGTCATTGTCCTGCGGCTCATATGCTGACACAGTGAGTGCCCCCAGTCCAGTACTGCCACAGCATTATGTAAAAACCTTTTTTTTTTGCTGCCAGCCCTACCCCAGCCTGCAGCAGCCCTCTCCCTAGCTCATTTCCACCTCCACCCTTCTTGGCACCCCCAGTCCAGGAGACTTACTGGTTCCATAGCTAGTTAACCCTTTCAGAAGAAAAGACCAGTCTACAGAAGCCTCCCCAACACTGCACAGGCACTTGCTCTTGGCTCACCCCATCCCTTTTTGTGACTGGAGCTTGTCTCTACTTCTCTGTGCCACTGCCACATTTCCAGCACATTACCATTGATTGAGTGCTACAGAATCTGCTGCTTTTATGGTTCCCCAGGCTCTGCATTGTCTACCTAGTCCAGGGGAGGGGCAGGGAGACCAGACATATGTCTGTTCCTCCAGGACTTAAAAAAATATTGAAGCCCTGACTGAGATTAGAGAGAGCCACAGGACTCAAAGCAGTACAGCTCCAGAATCCTGCTTTCCCACGTGGATCCACTGCAGCTAGGGATGGTGCAAGGTTATTAGGCGTCAAACCTTACAGCCTTGTACCCCCAGCCTCTTCCTCCCCATACACATTTAATTATGCCTTTATAGCTCTTTTTACATTAAAAAAGGTCATTCAAAGTACAGTCTTATGAGGTAAAGGTATCACTTACAACATGTACATTATATTTACATGCACTGCTGTGGTGCGAACCAGAAAACCCTGGAAAATAAAAACTAAAGAAACACTTGGAAACCATATTGCTTTAAGCCTGTTGTAACATGGGTGTAGGCTCGGCTTTCAGAAAGCCTTGGCAACCTGAATTACAATTAAAATATAGTAAAACTCCAAAACCAAAACAGCAATAACAGCCAGCATTCAAACAATGACAACCCTACCAATGAGAAGTCAATGCTAAAAATATTACACCAGGCCCTAAGACACCAATTTGGAAACCAGAATAAGCTTAGCTACTATAGGTCCCTACACTGAATCTACATGCTAGCAGAATACCTCACCTCTGTCACACATGCAGAATACGGATTGACCCTCACTAAATACAGAATAGAGACCTTAAAGTATAAATAGAAATGTGCAGACAAAAACTAAATTGTAAACTGCAATAAGCTAGATCCTGTATACAGTGCAACAATGGAAAGAGAGAAACATTACCATTCCTCATAAAATATCAAATCAAGAAATATAAATCAGCATTAGTAAAGCCATACTAATAAAAAGCATACATATTTCAAAACAGCTGAACATCCAATAATTAAACTCACATAAAACATTTACAAATTTCCCAAAAACCAATAAAATGTTTTTAAACAGCAGAAACATCAGATAATACCCAATATTTAAAACCAATAATAATTAAAAAATGTTCCCGCTTTCTATACTTTTCAGTCACCCTGATATTGTTCTGGATTAGTGGAAGTGAGGGAGTGCACAAAACCTTCTCTTCCCTCTCACGCATGCTGGTATACACACACATAACTCCCTCACACCCGCTGACACATAAACACATATGTCAGTCACACCCACTGGCTCAAATAGACACACATACGTGCTGAGTCACAGCCGCTGACACACATATTCTTCCTTGCACCCACTGACATATATGCACACATGCATGCTCTCTCGCACACTCCCACTCTCTCTCTTTTCCACTGCGACCTCTGAAAATATATTAAAAAAAAAAAAAAGTACTTACTTACACTGGTGGGCAGGAGGGATCCAGGCAGGGGTACTAGCTGATGGCCTTGCTTTGGGAAGAGGTAAGTAGAAAGGCCCAATGCAGTGGGGTGGGGTTATTTTTTGCCTCGGCCCCAACATAAAGTAGGCATGTTACCAGGCGATGCTCACACACACACCAGCCACCCAGCTGTCTACATTCCTAATAATCGAATCACCAACTATGACGGCTGACCTAACCCTTCCCTCCTGGGCAGTAGGCCTTGGGGAGATATCCCCTGTGCGAAAGGACAATGCATCACCTGGAGAGCAGGTCCTTGCTACAGGATCCTTTCCTGCTGCACCAGGTTGAAGCTCTCCAATCATGAGACCTTCTTCCTCCAAGGCAGCACCAGGGCTGCCAGTCTGAAGTTGGGACTTGGCTACTATGTCCCTGAAGGTCTCATCTATATCCCTCTCTGTCTGCCTCAGCTCCTCCAGGTCTGCCACTCTAGCCTCCAGAGATCGGACTCGTTCTCTGAGAGCCAGGAGCTCTTTGCATTGCATGCACATGTACAATTTCTCACTGGAGGGTAAAAAATCATACGTGTGACACTCAATGCAAAAGAGTTGATCATTAGTTCTGTAGTTTTATTCTGGTGTCAATTCTGGTGTAAATCCTAGAATAAAAATCTTAAGGTCTCATTAATGTTTTCCCTGCTATTTATTGTATTACCTTCTGAATTTAGAAACAGAGAAACATGATGGCAGAAAAGGATCATATGGGATCCTTCCAATAGTTTGCTGTTTTGGAAAAACAACCAAATTCTAACACTATTACTGTGTTTGTACTAGTGGGAAAAAATAAAACATAAGTGCGAGAAATGTGTACATTGAGGTCAGGCACACAACTCAAACACAGCAGCCATCCTTTCACATGAGTATGCATAATAAATAAACAGCTCATGAAATTTCACCTACAGCCAAACATGTACCCACATGCAGTCATTTAGGCACTTAAAACAACAGTAAATTATATACACACCGCCTTGTGAAGAAGACATTCCTAAGCTAGCCCTCTGGGACAAGGAAGGTACTAATTTGGAACCTTCTCTAAGATCATGGGTACCCTGAAAGCTGGTTGTTCCTCAACTCAGTGTTTAAGTATAAAGGTTTCCCTTTGAATATCCTGCTAACATAAAATATGTGCATATTTTATGTCAGCATTGAAGTAGGTACAAAGTACACACTGGATAATACCTGCTGAGATTTCAGCACATATACTTTTACTTTTATCACTACCGGCCGCGGTGGACCGCAACCAGGGCCAGGCCGTCGGCCGCAGCGATTTTAAACCTAGGAGCTTACCCGAGGCGTCAGGCAGTGTCGGAGGCTCCTGCTGAGGCAGGCAGCCTTCCTTTTGGTTTTCTTTGCTGCCGCTGCCAAGCCCGGCTGCATGGTTCCTCTCGGCCGGGCTGATTCCTCCCCCTCCAGCTCCACCTAGAGCTGTGCGTGCGGCTGATGAGATTATTTAAAGGAGCCATGACAGGAAATAGTCATGGCTCCTCCTGGGACTCCTCCCTTGAGTTCCTGTACTTAAGGCACCTTGCTATGTGTGTTCCTGAGCTCTGTGATCGTGGTTCTGTTTTGCTCTTCGTCCTGCTCTGTTCCTCCTCTCTGCTGGATTGATTCTTGGCTTTTTGACCTTTGGAGTGGCTTTCGTGCTTCCTGTGCTTTGACCCTGGTACGGCTTCGGATCCTTCTCCTGATTTGCTCCTGGACTGGCTTATGACCCTCTTCTGGTATTGGACCCTTGGACCGGCTCTCGACTACTCTTCAACTCCCAATTCAGGACTGATTATGACCTGCTGGAGGCGCCAGCCTTCTGGAAACCCCGACCTGCAGGAGGCGCCTGCATCCAGACCTATCTACAGTCTTCAGGGAGTCTCCTATGTCCCAGCAGCCGGGTTCCTATGGGCTCCTCCTGGGGGAATTGCAAGCTTCCAGGGTGAAGTCTTCAATCAACGTCTACATCATCAGGCCTTGCCCTCCGACGGTAGGGACCTAAAAGTGTTGTGTCCCTTTTGGGTAGCGCTGACTCTACCTCGGAAGAGGGGTCCGCTTTCGGATTCACAACATTTACCCATACTGGGGAGGGGGGCAATAATCAGTCCATGGTTTTACATGGATAAACAAGTATTTACCTGTTTTAAAATATTTTATCCTCATAGGGTACATTAACTATGGGAAACCCTTTCCAGGATAATCCTTCATCTCAGACTGGATCTGAGAGTTCCTGGATTGTTTTGCCTGACCAGAGCTCTCATCTTTTAGTTGTCTGAGCAGTTGCATGGATGCCCCTAATACTTATCAATGGATATTAAAGTGCTCATTGCGCTATACCATCTCAATATTGTTTCCTTCCACAGTGTGATGGAGGACCTGATTCAAATCAGTCAGGTTTCTTTTTCCAGATGCATCAACTTGGGGTAATGTCTCCAAATAAGCACTTTTTTTCCCCTACAGCCAGCAAGAGTTCTTCACCATCGCATTCCCCAGGTTCTATACTACTACTCGACTCTGTTTCCAATCTCTTGCTGCAGGACTCATGTGACATTTACTGTTTTGCTTTTACTGCTCAATGAGACTCGTTAGCCAATATGTTTACATTACAATGTTAATTTTGATCTAGTTTACCCTGTTCCAAGTTCCATAACCTTGTTCTATGTAATGCCTCTAGGCAAAAATTTATGTTCTGTTTCAATGTAAACCGATGTGATCTGTATTTCATACAGGAACACCAGTATAAAAAAATCTAAAAATAAATAAAATAAATAAGATAGTAGCACTCAATACAATTGGGACTATTTATGTATCAGCAACAAATTCTTGGACTCTGATTGCATCATTTTATACTTAAGAATCTTCTCTTTCTCTCTCTGTCTACAAGATCCACAGAATAGTAGCTTTTGCTGACATTACTATCAGCAAAGATGTTCTTGTGTTTTTCTCCTTTACCACAATATCTGCTTTTCCTGCATTATGCTTTTAACCTGTTGGAATGGGAATGTCCCAGCTGATCACAACTTCTTTAATCTGTACAATTCTCTCAGGGTTGTGATCCCAGTGCTTTTTTGGTAGTGAATTTATAATGATTACACAATTTCCAGTGGATCAACTGTGTCACTTTATGTTTTTAAGTATACAAGCCTTCACATATCAACACTTGACATCCAGCAATGAATTATGTAACTATTCCTAGTTCTATTTTACATAATTTGCATTTACCAGTTTAACCATTTTGTTCTGTGCTGGCTGTAAACTATCTTGTCCATAGTCTACTATGTCCTGTGCTGCAATTTTCAGTCTCTCATCTTCAGTGTTGCACTGGGAGTGGACCCTTGGCCTGGTGCAGGATTGGTACGGCCCTCCAGTCAGACCCAGAGAGCACCTGCCACCAGAAGGCAGAGCACAGGAGGAGACAGAGGATAGCTGGAGCTTCGCCAATAGCAACCCAGGATTCCCTCAGGTTGAGCCCTTGGTTACCTGGGCTGATTGGTCTTAGGTGGGCCTCGCAGGGTCTCCGAGAAAGAAAGTTCACGGGCATGCCCACCACGAACAAGGGTGCATGGTTGGTGTTCAGACAGGAAGTCCAGAATGGTCAGCCAGGCAGGGTCGGTAACAGAGGTCAATCCGGGCATAGTCAGTTCTAGCAGAAGGTCAAGTTCCAAGTGGCAGTCAAGAAAGGTTGGAGTTCCAGGCAGAGATCGGGTCTGGCGGCAATCAAAGGAGGTCGGAATTTCAGGCAGAGGTTGGGTCTGGCGGCAATCAAGGGAGGTCAGAATTCCAGATAGAGGTTGGGATAGGTGGAAATCAAGAGAGGTCAGAGTTCCAGGCAGAGGTCGGGTCAGGTGGCAATCAAGGAGAAGACGGTACAGGCAGAGGTCAAGTTCCGGACAGAAGACAGGTACAGTCTGTAGACAGACGAGCCGAGGACCAACTAACCCAAGAAGGAAGGGAGCAGTTGCTAAGGTGAGCCCTGAGTGTCAGGAGTCACCTTATGTAGTTTTCTAAAGGTGATGTTATCTAGAGAAGCCGGCAGTCCTGGCGCACCATTGCCCCTTTAAGAAAGGGGGAGGGGCACGTGCACACGGCTAAGGGGCTCCCTTGGGGAAAACGGCGGCGGCGTCTCTGCTGTGAAGCAAAGGATCACAGCTGAAGGATAGGCCGAGAGCATGCCGACAGTCGGAGTGCCTCCCCTGCTCTGCTCCGGAGCAGGGCTAGCTCCAGAACGACGTGGGAAGGAAGGTAAGAGGGGCCAGTTGTGAGTCCTGCAACCGGCTGTCGCAACAGTACCCCTTCCTCAAGGGCCCCCTCCAGAGGGTTCAAAAGGCTGGATGCACATCAAGTGGGGTTTCTTCTATATACGGAAAACAACTCTGACTAGGGTATCGGTTCACACTTCTCTCAGAATGGTCATGTGGAATGACTGGCATTCTTTTTTTTTTTTTTTAGTTTAAATAATTTTTTATTGAGAGGTATAGCAAGTACAAACATAGCAGTGTCCTGGGTACAAACAGATCAGTACAGTAAGTACAGTTCTCATATGTATTGACTAAACAATTACCTCTCTGGCATGAAATAAAATAAAATAAAATACATAAAATAAAATAAAGAAAGAACCACAGGAGAGAGAAAGAAAGAGAAGGAATAGAAAAGCTACAGTCACCCATATGAGGAAAATAACCATTTCAAAACTAGGATATATGTGCAGTTTTGAGAAGTAAGACTACCCAGCCTCCAAATTCAATGATAAGGCGTACTCGTCAAGCGGCTTCCACACCTGAGACCATGACATAAGTCTTCGAAACATAATTGCCATAGCTTTCTCATACTTGCTATACATACAGACTGAATTCCACCACATATATTCAGAGAGCAAACTGCTCTGCTTCCAATTGGCCGTGATGTTATGTAATGCCGTAAGCAGTAAAAAGTCTAAAAGTTTGCCCTGAATGGGACTGAGGGTAAGGACTGGATCTCTGCTACGTAGAATGACTATTGTGTATGAGATAGGACAGTTAAGGGGAAGTATAGCAGAGATAATAGACCAAATCCGGTTCCAGAACTTTTGTACCTGTGGGCAGTAGAATAACATGTGGGAGAGAGTTCCATTAGGGCCATCACAGGACCAACAAGTATGATCTTGCATTAACCCTGCTCTGTGCAATTTCCAAGGAGTCCATAATGCTCTGTTCATAACAAAATACGAGGTTTGAGTTAAGCTCGAGGATAAAGAAATCCGAACAGATTTCTGCCATAAATTTTGCCATTGGCTATTATCTAAATGAACATCAAGAGTAGACATCCAGAGGGATTGCAGTCCTGTGAGGGAGCTGAGTGGCAGCCTCACCTTAAGGAACTTATATAGTCGGGAAGCAAGATGGCCCTTGTCTCCGTAGAGCATGTAAAAAGAAAGCAGGTAAGGTTCAGTTTGAGACAGGAGAGCGGGGACATCTATTTCTTTAAAAACATGTTGTAACTGTACCCAGGCATAAAACTGAGATAAGGGTAGATCAAATCTGTCCTTGAGGTAAGCGAATGGGAGTAATTGACTATTTTCCATTATAGTAGAAAGGAACCATATCCCACATTTTTGCCATAAGGGCCAATTAATAACCCGGCCACCTACTTTAATACATGAGTTATGCCAAAGCGGAGCAAATTTGGAAAGCGCCGTAATTTATCAATGAAGGGACCTCAAAATAGGATTGGTTCTGGCACAAGGTGACAATGGTATACCAGGAAAGTATTCCAGTGGGGCCGGTGGCAATAGAGACTGTTCTATAGATAGCCACCTTGGGGAGGTGAATAAAGATTTTTCCACTGTAAAATAATGAAAGCCCTGTTGCAGAACATAGGCGTGATGATATAAATAAAAGTCCGGAAAGTTAACCCCCCCATATTTAGTGGCTCGTTTCAATTTGGCTAGGGCAATCCGGGGAGTCTTGTTGTTCCACAAAAACTTAGTAAGGATCCGATCTATTTGTTTATAAAAGGTTTTAGAAAAGGTTTTAGAAAAAAAATAGGTATCATTGAAAGGACATATGTGATTCGAGGTGCAAGAACCATTTTTATAGAAGAGAGATGTCTTAGGAACTTTTTTTCCAGGAAGGAGAGGGTTTGGAAGAACATTGGCCACAGTTAGGGTCTGGGTGACCTCAAACAAGAATCTGAACATTGTGGGCCCCAGAGAACTGGATGGCCAGTGGTCCAGTCAAAGTATGGTTGGTGTCTTTGCTGCCAAGGCAAGCCTAGGATTACCAGGCTCACTGCTGTGAGTAGAACATGAAAGGAAATATGCTCTGTGTGATCTGGTCCAATCATGGTAAGAGGTGTCGGGATCTGAGTCACCAAACCCAGAAGAAGATCCCCTTGAACCGAGGAGAGTGACACTGGAGAAGTCAGAGGACATGTAGGAATAAAGTATTGATCAACGAGATCCTGCTGGATAAAGTTTGCACCAGTGCCGGAGTCCACTAACACTTGTGTGAAAGGCAGGAAGCTCCAAGGAGGCGGGTAGTTGGAGCAGAGATGTTATAGGAGTAAGGCCGAGGGTTACCTTCATGGGCCTTCCCTGTGGTGAAGTTCATTCCTTCCTTTCGGGACATTGGCACAATAAGTGTGTGGAGTTTCCACAATAGAAGCACAGCTCACCCTGAAGGCGATGGGATCGCTCGGCTGCTGTGAGACGACCATAGTCGAGTTGCATCGGTTCCTTCGCGGCTAAGTTGGTCTCATCAGTCGAGAAGTGTAGTTCTTTGGCATGGCCCCACTGAAGGAACCCTTCTCCCTAGCCCGCTCTTGAAGCCAACGATCAATCTTCCCGGTGAGGTTGATCAGCCCTTCTAGGGAGGTAGGCAGCTCACGAGCTGCTAGCTCATCCTTTATTCGTGGAGCAAGCCCCTCCAAATAAATGGCATGAAAACTGGCTCCCTGCCAGTCTAGCTCTGATGCCAGGATTTGAAACTCGATTGCATAGTCGTTCAGGGCGCGGGACCCTTGACGTAGGTGGAGGAGGTCAGCACCCATAGCAGGGAGTCTTCCTGGTTCCTCAAAGACTTGCTTAAATGTGAGTATAAACTGTGGAAGACTTGGATAGCAGAGGATCAGCCCATTCCCTCAGAGGGGAAGCCCATGCCAGGGCCTTGCCTTCCAATAGAGATAAGATGAACGTGGTCTTGACTCGGTCATCCGGAAAAAGTGCCGACTGAAGGGTGAAGTGCATTTGGCATTGGTTTAGAAAACCCCGACATAGTTTATGATTTCCCGAATAGTGAGGCGGTGCTGGTAAGGGAATGACCCCCCGGACAGGACCGGGAGCCAGAGATAAGGAGGCCGCCGAAGAAGGTAGTGGAACATTGATCCAGTGGAGGAATTCTTGTCGGGTAACAAGGTGGTTCATGTCTGCTACCACTTATTCTAGACTTCATTGGAGTTTTTGAATGATCCTGGGGTAGGAATCTAGTTGGATCTGCAGACGCTCCACGGAGTAGTTCAGTGTCTCAAGGCAGTGTCTCAAGGCATCACTGTTGCTCCAGTACTTTGGACGCCAAACCAGTATTGGCCTACAGGGCAGCAGGCTCCGCCAAGTCCATGGCCTTAGCAACCTGTTGCACTGAGTGGACCATTGGCCTGGTGCAGGATTAGTACGGCCCTCCGGTCGGACCCAGAGAGTGCCTGCCCCCAGGAGGCAGAGCACAGGAGGAGACAGAGGCTAACTGGAGCTTCGCCAACAGCAGCCTGGGGTTCCCTCAGGTTGAGCCCTTGGTTACCCAGGCTGCCTGGTCTTAGGTGGGCATCGCAGGGTCTCCAAGAGAGATAGTTCACGGGCATGCCCACCACGAACAAGGGTGCATGGTCGGGGTTCAGACAGGAAGTCCAGAATGGTCAGCCAAGCAGGGTCAGTAACAGAGGTCAATCCGGGTGTAGTCAGATCTAGCAGAAGGTCAAGTTCCAAGTGGCAATAAAGAAAGGTCGGAGTTCCAGGCAGAGGTCGGGTCTGGCGGCAATCAAGGGAGGTCGGAATTCCAGGCAGAGGTCGGGTCTGGTGGCAATCAAGGGAGGTCGGAATTCCAGGCAGAGGTCGGGTCTGGTGGCAATCAAGGGAGGTCAGAGTTCCAGACAGAGGTCGGGTCAGGCGGCAATCAAGAGGGTTTGGAGTTCCAGGCAGAATTTGGGTCAGGCGGCAATCAAGGGAGGTCAGAGTTCAAGGCAGAGGTTGGGTCTGGTGGCAATCAAGGAGTAGACGGTACAGGCAGAGGTCAAGTTCCAGGCAGAAGATAGGTACAGTCCGTAGACAGATGAGCCAAGCAGCAACTAACCCAAGGAGGAAGGGAGAAGTTGCTAAGATGAGCCCTGAGTGTCAGGAGCTGTCTTATGTAGTTTTCTAAAGGTGATGTCATCTGGAGGAGTCGGCAGTCCTGGCGCGCCATGACCCCTTTAAGAAAGTGGGAGGGGCGTGCGCACACGGCTAAGGGGCTCCCTTGGGGAAAACGGCGGCAGCGTCTCCGCCGCAAAGCAAAAGACCACAGCTGAAGGACGGGTCGAGAGCATGTCGACAGTCGTCAGAGTGCCTCCCCTGCTCTGCTCTGGAGCAGGGCTAGCTCTGGAATGGCATGGGAAGGAAGGTAAGAGGGGCGGGTCGCAAGTCGCAACATTCAGGTCTAAAATCACCTCTCCTTTACTTTTCCTGAGTCAGATTTTGATCGAAATAGGATTCTGATGCAACTCTCTATATTCCCCATTATATTTATGATTTGTACAAATTGATTTTCCTCATTATCTGATCAGATTTTTTAGTTTTCTCTCTTTTTTTGCAAATTCCATTTCTTCTTTCATGTCATGTGCTGGTTAATTCTTACTCATTCCTGCCACTCACTTAAACAATCATCCAAGCTTAAGATGGTGGTGGAATTTGGCCATTTGCTTTCATATTTTTTTAGTATTAGAATCTGTTGATAGTGTTAGGTATGCTTGAAGGCCTATAATAGTTCTGTATGTATAATCTATTTCTATAAGGCCCATACTACCTTTACCTCTTGGAATATGCAATCTTTGCATTCTCTGAATCTTATAGATTATTTGATGTTCATGAAAAAGTTTTCTTGTTCTTACATCAAGAATGCTGAAGGAAATGAAAAATGAAATTGTGGAGTGCTTTTGGTGATTTGTAAATGATCATTAAAATTGTCTATGGTACCTAAAAACTGGTGGGTTGCCAATGTAAGGCCAAAGTTTAAAAAGGGATCCAGGAAACTGCATGGCAAAATGGTAGAAATGATTTTAAAAATCATTAGTGAAGATATAGATAGGCCTAGTTTAATGGGACAAAGCCAACATGGATTTAGCCAAGGCAAGTCTTGCCTACCAATCTGTTACAATTTTTTGAGGGTATAAATAAACATGGGGATAAAGGTGAGCCAGTTGATATAGTGTATCTGGATTTCCAGAAAGCATTTGACAAAGAGACTTCTTAGGAAATTAAAAAGTCATGGGATAGGGGAGAGTGTCCTATTATGGATTGGGAAATGGGTAGATAGAAAACAGAGTTGGTCTAAATAGTAAATTTTCTCAGTGGAGAAAGGTGAAAAGTAGAGTGCCCCAAGGATCTTTTCTGGGACCACCGCTTTTTAGCATATTTATAAATGACCTGGAAATGGGAACAATGAGTGAAGTGATCAAATTTGCAGATGATATAAAATTATTCAAACTGGTTAAATTGCAAGATGATTGTGGGAAATTGCAAGACAACCTTGCAAAACTGGAAGACTGGGCATGAAAATGGCAAATGAAATTTAATGTAGACAAGTGCAAAATGGTGCACTTAAGCAAGAATAACCCAGATTCTAGCTACACAATGCACACATTAGGAGTCACTGTTCAGGAAAAGGATCTAGGTGTTGTCAGTCATAACAAGTTGAAATCTTCAGCTCAGTGTGCAGCAGCAGCCAAGAAAGCATTATTAGGAAAGGAATGGAGAATAAATCAGAGAATATCACAATCTCTGTATATCTCCATAGTGTACCTTATCTTGAGTATTGTGTACCAATTCTGGTCACCATATCTCACAAAAGCTATAGCAGAATTAGAACAAATGAGTGAAATATAATGCATAAGTGTGAATCAGTTATTTACTCTTTCAAAAACGACAAAGACCAGGGGACCCACAATTAAGTTAAAAAGATATACATTTAAAACTAATAAGAGAAAATATTGTTTTACTCAATGCATAATTAAGTTTTGGAATTTGTTGCCAGAGGATATGGTGAAAGCTGTTAGTATAGCTGCATTTAAAACAGGTTTGGACAAATTCCTGGAGGAAAAGTCTATAAACCATTATTAAGGTGGAGTTGAAGCAGCATGGAATCTATCTATCCTTTGGGATCCTGCCAAGTATTTGTGACCTGGACTGGCCACTGTTGGTAACACCATTTATCCAGGCCAAATATCATCCTGATGTTATCTGAGAAACTCTTCACTATACTGAGCTGTAAATGATTATCACATGAGGTATAATGCTTCAAAGTCATCTACAAACTGTGGTGTGTGTGGATCATTAGTGTCTCTTGAATTAAGGCAAAATCCATAGTCCAAACATAAGATTACTCAGAGGATTCAGTACCATGCCGCGGCAGACCCGCGGCACGGCCCCCTCACCTCTCTTCAGTAACTCCAGTGCCTGGTCCCTCATCTCTGGCGGCCCATCGGCTTCATCCTCGGGCCACCCCTGGTGCCTCCAGCTCAGCTAAAGACCCTGGTGTCTCCAGTTTAGCTACCACCGCTACTGTTCCACGCTGGGCCTCTCCGCTTGGCCCGCAGAGTAGGCTGCTACTCGGTACCGTGCCCCTCCCTAGGCGCATGCCCACGCATCACTGAACCTTAAATAGGGCCCGCGGCAGGAACCAAGCCGCAGCACCGGATGATGATGTTAATGGAGCACTGGTATTTAAGCCTAGGCTCCACTCCCTAGCTTTGCCTTTGCAACAGGTCTCCTCGCTGGTCAAGTATTCATTGCCTCCTGAAAGATTTGTCTCATTCCTGTGTTCCTGTTCCTCGCTGTTCCTGGTTCCTGATTCCTTTGCTCCTCCATTCCTGCTCTTCACCCTTCCTCGGATTGCCTACATGGACTTTGTCTCTGTTTTGCCTGACCTCGCCGTTGACTCTCTCCAAGCCCGGACCACTGCATCGCCTGACTACTCCGTTGCCTCTCTCCAGACCCAGACTTCTGCCTTGCCTGACTACTTTTGACTATCTCTGTGTTCAAACTTCAGCCTTGCTTACCACTGCTTCTAGATTGCCTCCAGCCCTGACTGAATCTTGTTCTACGACGCCTCTTCAGCCTATGTCCTGGACTTGGCCTATTCAGGCTTTGGCCTGCTTTTGCTCGGGCGCCCCCTATTTGACTTTGTTCCTTTGGTGCCCGGGTCTCCGGGACACTACCTCATCCAGTACTAGACTGTATAATCTCTCTCCTGCTGTCTCTGGGCTGACCTCGATCTCTGTTTCGACGACGACATACGGAGGCCCACCTAAGTCCAGCTGGCCCCGCCACCCAAAGGCTCAACTCGCGGGGAATGAGGGCTGGTATTGGTGAAGCACCAGCTGGCCTCCGTCCATCAGCCCACTCTGTCTGCTGACGGTGGGGACCTGTAGGTCCCTACCTACGGGTTGCGTCAATCCCACCTCGGCCCAAGGGTCCACCTCCAGCGCAATACCAAGCAAAATGTATTTTGAACTAGTACATAATTTGATTCTGAGTACTACCCTATGATACAGACTGCAGCCCATTGTCGACAAGAGATTGTGGATTAGTCCATTAAGCACATTTGATTTCTGATACCAAGTTCTTATTAAATAGATTTGTATATAATACTTCTCCTTTTTCATAATTTGTTTGCTGTGCTATAGGAGATGTTTGCTCTATTTTCTTGTTAGAGATTCAATTATATTAATATCCAGGACCCTCTGAGCAGGGGGGAAATAGTTCTTCTAGACCCTGTGCACTGCATTTACTTAAGTCCTAGGTAAAAATTCTTGTATGCGGTACCTATAATCTCCAATTAATGATTAACAGCAAGAAACCATGCTGGAAGCTGAAATGATTTCCAACAATATGTGGCAAGACCATCCGGTCAGCCACTTTAGTTCCATTCCCTGAGATTTAACACCTTGTGAGCTATCCACCCCCCTCTTGCCCTCCTCCCACCTAGGAGAGCCAGGATTGGTTGCTTTTTGCTTTATAACCAGCCATTTTGTAGATTTAAGTATGGCTGGTTTCAGTTCTGTGCACCAAGCAGTAAGGATGTTTGTTTTTCCCTCTCTGCTGAGGTCTCCCTCCCTCCTCGGCTTTTTTCTTTTTTTTTTTTTTTTTGGGGGGGGGCACTTCTCTGTGCATACCCTGCTGCAGGATCTCTAGTTTAGTTACAGTAAGGAGCTCTTTTGCTGGAACCCCCAGGGGACTCCCACTCCAGGACTGAAGACCAATGAGCCCATTCACTCCCTGAATGAGGGAAACACTTGTGACAGGCTTGGCTGTGTGAGACGAAGGCTAATGGAATTCTAATTTTTGGAAAGAACTGTTTAAACTCTGCCTCTTTGGGAAAGGTCTTCCTTGCTGGCTGGACTCAGAGGACAGGGATGAAGATCAGTAAGCACCTGTGACAGTAGAACACCAGTCTGAGAAGAGTTTTGATTAGGAAAGTAATTTCTCTTTTGTTAGGAGGTTTGTGAGCCACTTTTCAATTTGAGGAGTTATCCTTTTCAGAACATCTAAAGGGACCTGGACACCCCATCTGGATTTCTAACCAAGGTACCAGGATACAGGGCAGGTTGATCAGTGAGAAACTGAAAATCAAGGTAGGATGGTTTTTGCTATGCTAAGAAGGGACCTCTGACATAGGGATCCCAGTTAAGCCACTGGGAGAGCTTTAATGCACTATTACCACCTCCAACTGGGGAGCTCTACCAGTTTGCTGAAGAAACGGACACCTACCCAAAACTGTACAAGGAAACTCTGCATCTGCTCCTTCATTTAAAAACAGACTTTTATTTGCCTTTAACTATTTAACTATCACTAAACTATTATTTAATACCCAGTGCCTGGTCCTACCTGTTTTGTTTACAGTAGCTATGTACAGGAGTTGCCACAGCTACAATCACACACAGGGTCACAAACCACTGTCTGGGCCATAGATGAGACTCTCCCCCCATAAAAATAATCCACCTGTGAAATAGAGAGCTCAGGACCTGGGAGGAGTGCTAGCCAGAGCAGCCCGAAAAGTATAAATTAGATGTGTACCCTGAAGGGAATCACCACTCCTGAATAGAGATACAAATATCTTTACTGAAGTATTGTGCTGTATTGATAATGATCTTTACAGCTGTAGTTTTTTCATTTCTTGTTATTACAATCAGGTTCCTAATAAATTTGTAACAGGCCAATTATCCAAATTCTGTACATTTTTATTTTCTCTCTTTCCTGTGGTATAAGGCATTTGTAAGCTTCCCTGCCTTGAAACTAGTAATTTAATTGCCCAATCTAACTAAAATATCCCCATTCGAAAGGTCACCTATATCTCCTACCTCCCCGTAGTTCTTCTTTTCCTGTATTCTTCTTCTTCTCATTGTACTGGATTGATACTTGAGGCACTTCTCTTTCCCCAAGGTCTTCAACAGATGTTCCTGAACCTAAAAGGGGCTCACAATGAAGCCGTTTCCCTCTACTTTCCTTCTTCTCCATCTTGGATTACCATGGGTTATCCATCCTTAAGGAGAATGCTGATCTCAGGTTCCTCCTCAGTGAAGAAATCCTCTCCCTTTTTTGGTGACAAACCAATACCACTGAGCCCCTAATTAAAGGGAATCCTTTAAAATGAAAAGAAAGTCCTTTTATAGAAAAGAGGAAAAGCACATGATTCCAGGAGGGTGGAAAAACTCACAGCTCAGCAAAAGAAAATGTTCTTAATAGTGGTTCTTCAAAATGAAGGCAGGCTCTCTGATACCACATCTGTCCCAGGTCTCACTTCTGAGAACCCTAGAGGCCTTTCCCCTCAAAATAATCAAAACTGGTAACAGATAGAAGCAAAGGAAACTAAGAACTTCCAGAAAACAAAATGATTAGAGTTTGTATATCAGAGGAGCTTACAATTTTTCCTCTCCCACATGGGGCAGGAAACCACCTTTATACTACAGTTCTATTCCATCCTCATAACCTTGGAATACTCCACATAGCTTACTGGCAGAGATCCAAGAAGATCTCTATATAAGTATCACAACTATGTCTTCTTTAATTTTTTGTCACAATGCATAAAAATACATATTTAGGTGAAAAATGTTTCTGTATCAATATATTTCCTAGGTAATCCTGTAATGGGCTTGGAATTGTAACTCTTCAATTTCCCCTTTCTCCTTCTGCTCACTGCTTCTCCCCTTCCATTTTCCTTTTCTATGGGCTCCTCATGAGGATGCAGGCCACAGGGTTTTGCCAGATTATGCTCATAAAGCAGACTAGAAATATGCCACGGCCCTTAGTGGGGCTATAGAGGAGATATTCCACAGATCTATCCAGGCAGCAGAAATAATTACGAGTAGGCTGAAAATCCTTTCTATGACTGTCCTGCTCAGCCTTTCGGCCCACTTGTACCACTCATCTGCTTCACTGTCAGGTGTATTAGTGGCATCATGAGCCAGATTTTGAAGAGATAGCAGTTGTTGTGGAAATGGATCATTGGGCTGAGGTGAAGTTGGTACAACCTGCAGGGAGGAGCCCTACAGATTCCCAATGTCATCAGGTGGAGTGGACTGGAGCAGAGGCCCAAGTGGAGCTTCACCAGTACCAGCCCTTGTTCCCCTTAGGTTGAGCTCTTGGGTGCCAGAGCCAGCTGGACTTAGGCGCGGGCCTCTGTGGAGATGAAGATCCATCCCTTGGAAGACATGACAGGTCAACACAGTGGACAAATGCAGAATCAGGCAGGGCAGCTGTCAGGACAGGTAGTAGGCAACGAAGTCTGGTTCGGGCTATGGTCCGAGGCAGGTGGAGTTCAGTCAGTGTCATGGTTCAGGCAGAGGTCAGGGCAGATAGAGTTCAATCAGAAGTGATAATCAGGCAGTGGTCAGTGGCAGGCAGAGGTCAAACAGTGTCGAGGTCCAATCCAAGGTCAGGCCAGAAGTTCAATCCACTGTGAAGCCGAAGGTTCAATCTGAGGTCCAGCCAGAAGTCCTATCTGAGGCGGAACAAAGAGGAGGATGAAGGACCACAGGGGGAAGACAAGACGCTGAAAGCAGAAGACCAGAAGACTGACCACGAAGATGATAATTCAGGAGACAACTCACAGCAGAATAGGAGTCAGGAGTTAAGGAGTAGGAAGCAGGAAGCAAGAACACAGTGTCAAATGCACCTCTTTTATAAGCCCAGGCCAGTGACCTCATCAGGGGGGACCGCAGGGCCTTCCTGCCATGGTCCTTTTAAATTTAGACAAGGGATATGCATCTGGTGCCTAAAGAGGACATTCTGCCTTGAGCCCTGCCGGTGGCATCTCAGCCGCAAGTCCTGGTGCCCCAAGACCGAGTCAGGGAATAGTGCTTTTGCCGTGGATGGTGACGCGACATGCACGAGGGCCCTCATTGCTCCGGGATGTAGTGCAATTTTTCGGGCTGGGCTGGAGGTGAGAACGGCAGTCTGCAGGAATAGCCTGTGGACCATTGAGTGTAACAGTACTCCTCCTCTTAAGCCCCTCCAGAGGCCTTGAGTTTGCGGAACTACAGATTACGAAGAGTCCTTTGGACCCCTATGGGTCTCTTGGTTCAGGAAGTAGGTTCTACAACCAATTGGTTTTGTCCCCTAATTCATGCAATTCTGTAGGATGAACCTTTGCCTCAGGTGAAGAATCAAATAGAAGTAAAGGTATTTTTTCCCTCTCTTGTTACAGAAGGACGTACAGAGTTCATATTTCTTCATCTTTCTCAGTAACTAATGACTCAACTCTTTTCATAATCTGATTGTTTTCCCTTTCCAGGTTTTCATGATCCAGTTTCTCTTGACCCAACTGCTCTTTTAATTGTGTAAAACTATCTTAAGTGAATTCTCCCAGAGGCACTGTGGGATGGTTTGAGTCTCTTTAGATTCCCTGCCAGGGGAGAGAAGGTTCAGAAGGGTGGCGACTGCAATCAGCGAGCTGAAGGACGCGTCAAACAGGATCGTATGCACCCAGATCCCCAATGGGTGAGTTCCATTGTGGACCAGTCAAATTGTGGTTTGTCTCTCCATAGCCATGGCAGGCCCAAGATGACTGGACTCACGGCTCTTGGAAGAATGTGAAAGGTGATGAGCTCCATGTGGGTGGCTCCTATACAGTACAGTGGTATGAGTCACCAAACCGGGAAGGGGGATCTCCGTGGATGATGGAAAGTGCCAAAGGTGGTATTATAGGAATCATGGGGATTTGGTCAAGCTCCTGTTGCACAAAATTCCTCCCCCCATGATGCCGGAATCTACAAAGGCCTGGGTGAAGCACATGGAGGTTTGTTCCAGGGAAATGGCCAAGAGGAACTGGGGAGATAGGGAAGCCAGACTGAGGGTCACTTGCCCCAGTGCTGCTGGACATAGGACAGTTCCCCTTCTTTCCGGGCACTGAGCAAATAGGTGTCCAGGAGCTCCACAATAAAAGCAGAGGCCTGATTGGTGGTGTTGAACCCTTTTTTCAGACATGAAGTGGGGCCGACCTAATTGCATGGACTCATCTGGCAGAGACTCCAGTGGCATGTTAGGATAAAGCATGGATGAAGGATAGTGTCCTGGTGAGACATTTTTGTACCGAGCGTGCTTCCCGGGTTCACTCCTGGAGGCGCTTATCAATTTTCCCCGAGAGATCGATGAGCCCTTAGAGAGAGGTAGGTAGTTCCCATGCAGCAAACTCATTTTTTATTTTGGGAGCCAAACCTTCCAAAAAGATAGTGTGTAAGCTATATCCCTGCCAGTTCAGTTCTGTGGCCAGGATTCAGAACTCAATGGCATAATACATCAATGCTCAATTTCCTTGGCGCAAGTGCAGGAGGTCAGAGCCCATTGTAGGTAGCCAGCCAGGCTCGTCAAAGACTTGCTTGAAGGCTGAGACAAATTGTTGGAGATTTTCAAGAAGAGGATCTGATCACTCCCATAGGGGGGAAACCCAGGCCAGGGTCTTATCATCGAGAAGAGTGTGGACTGGAGGGAGAAATGCAAGTGGCATTGATTAAGAAATCCTTGGCACTGCTTAGGATCCCCTACATATCGGGGCAGAGCTAGCAATGGAATTGTTGGCTAACCGGTTCTTGGAATCAGTAGGGATGTGAATCGTTTTTTGACGATTTAAAATATCGTCCGATATATTTTAAATCGTCAAAAATCGTTAGGGCCACGATACAATACCAATTCCCCCGATTTATCGTCAAAAAATCGTAAATCAGGGGAACGGGGAGGGCAGGAAAACCGGCACACTAAAACCCCATAAAACCCACCCCCGACCCTTTAAATTAAATCCCCCACCCTCCCGAACCCCCCCCATGCCTTAAATTACCTGGGGGTCCAGCGGCAGTCCGGAACGGCAGCAGTCCAGAACGGCCTCCTGCAATAGAATCGTGTTGTCTTCAGCCGGCGCCAATTTTCAAAATGGCGGTGCAAAATGGCGGCGGCCATAGACCAACACGATTCGACTGCAGGAGGTCGTTCCGGACCCCCGCTGGACTTTTGGCAAGTCTTGTGGGGGTCAGGAGGCCCCCCCAAGCTGGCCAAAAGTCCCTGGGGGTCCAGCGGGGGTCCGGAAAACGATCTCCTGCCGCGAATCGTTTTCAGTACGGAAAATGGCGCTGGCCATACGCATATGGCCGGCGCCATTTTCCGGAACCCCCGCTGAACGACCTCCTGCAGTTGATCTCCTGCCGGCGCCATTTTCCGTACGGAAAACGATTCGCGGCAGGAGATCGTTCTGGACCCCAGCTGGACTTTTGGCAAGTCTTGTGGGGGTCAGGAGGCCCCCCCAAGCTGGCCAAAAGTCCCTGGGGGTCCAGCGGGGGTCCGGAAAACGATCTCCTGCCGCAAATCGTTTTCCGTACGGAAAATGGCGCCGGCCATACGCGTATGGCCGGCGCCATTTTCCGGAACCCCCGCTGAACGACCTCCTGCAGTCGATCTCCTGCCGGCGCCATTTTCCGTATGGAAAACGATTCGCGGCAGGAGATCGTTTTCCGGACCCCCGCTGGACCCCCAGGGACTTTTGGCCAGCTTGGGGGGGCCTCCTGACCCCCACAAGACTTGCCAAAAGTCCAGCGGGGGTCCGGAACGACCTCCTGCAGTCGAATCGTGTTGGTCTATGGCCGCCGCCATTTTGCGCCGCCATTTTGAAAAATGGCGCCGGCTGAAGACAACACGATTCTATTGCAGGAGGCCGTTCTGGACCGCTGCCGTTCCGGACCGCCGCTGGACCCCCAGGTAATTTAAGGCATTGGGGGGGGGGGGGGTTCGGGAGGATGGGGAATTTAATTTAAAGGGTCGGGGGTGGGTTTTAGGGGGTTTTAGTGTGCCGGCTCACGATTTTCACGATATTTTAACCACCCAAATGATAACAATACGATTCCCTCCCCCTCCCAGCCGAAATCGAT
Source organism: Rhinatrema bivittatum (assembly GCF_901001135.1). NCBI lineage: Eukaryota > Metazoa > Chordata > Amphibia > Gymnophiona > Rhinatrematidae > Rhinatrema > Rhinatrema bivittatum. The sequence continues at coordinate 202,088,197 of NC_042615.1, forward strand.
CGTTAAGACGATCGAGGACACGATTCACATCTCTAGGAATCAGTGCTGGAACTGCAGCGGGTGGCAGTAGGGCAGTGGGTAGTGTCACAGAGTCCAGGCATGCAGAAAAGCAATTCAAAATTTGAAAATTTAAAAAAAAAAAAATTCTTTCAAACATTATTTCATGTATTAAACGTGAAAAATTTGAAAAGAAAAAAAAAAAGAAAAGCAATTTAAATCTGCAGCCAGGAGTTCTAAAGCTGTCTGGAGGACCTGTAATTTCTGGGCTAAGCCGGGAATGATCCTCAGTGTGGCTAGATATGCTGGGTACATTGCCTCGGCAATCTGTTGCAGAAGTACACCCTTGGTCTGAGGTGGAGTTGGCACAACCCGCAGGGAGGAGCCCTACAGTCCCCACCATTGGCAGGTGAAGAAGACTGGAGCAGAGGCCCAACTGGAACTTCACCAATACCAGTCCTCGTTCCCCTTAGGTTGAGCCCTCAGGTACCGGGGCCAGCTGGACTTAGGTGCGGGCCTCTGTGGAGGTGAAGATCTGTCCCTTGGAAGACATGGTGGGCCAGCACAGTGAACAAATGTGGAGTCAGGATGGGCAGTGGTCAGGACATGCAGCAGGCAATGAAGTCTGGTACGGTCAGAGGCAGGCACAGTTCAGTCAGAGTCATAGTTCAGGCAGAGGTTGGGGCAGGTAGAGTTCAATCAGAGGCGATAAGCAGGCAGTGGTCAGCATCAGGCAGTAGAGATGGGCTTCATTTTTTTCTACCAGGTCATTTCTTTGAGTCAGACGCTTCGGGGTAAAGTTCGTTTTTCCTTGGTTAGTTTTTTGGGAAAACTAAATGGGAAAAAACGAAGCCGGCCCAAAAAATGACGTGGGAAAACGAAGCTAAAAAAACCCCACCCCAAGCATTAAAATTCACTTTAATACATTAAATACAAATCCCCCCCCCCCCCCCACCATCCTGATCCCAACTTTTATAGTTCCAGGACTTACTAACATCCCTGGTGGTCCAGCGGGGTCCCGCGAGGGATTTCTCTCTCCGTGCCATCTGATTTTCTGGCCTGCCTCGATCAAAATGGCGCCGATAGCCTTTGCCCATACATGTCACAGGGGCTACCGGTGCCATTGGTCAGCCCCTGTCACATGGCCATCAGCGCCATCTTGTGCTCCAACCATGTGACAGGGGCTGATCAATGGCACCGGTAGCTCCTGTGACATAGTATGGGCAAAGGCTATCGGCGCCATTTTGATTACTGGCAACCGAGGCCAGAGTGCAGGAGATCGCTCCCGGATCCCCGCTGGACCATCAGGGACTTTTGGAAAGTCTTGGGGCACCCTCTTGACCCCCACAAGACTTGCCAAAAGTCCACCGGGGGTTCGGGAGTGACCTCCTGCACTCGGACCGACGGCGCCAGTAATCAAAATGGCGCTGATAGCCTTTTCCCATACTATGTCACAGGGGCTACCGGTGCCATTGGTTGATCCCTGTCACATGATAGGAGCACAAGATGGCGCCGGCCGTCCATTGCTCCTACCATGTGACAGGGGCTGACCAATGGCACTGGTAGCCCCTGTGACATAGTATGGGCAAAGGCTATTGGCGCCATTTTAATTACTGGTGCCGATGGTCCAAGTGCAGTGGGTCGCTCCCAGACCCCCACTGGACTTTTGGCAAGTCTTGTGGGGGTCAAGAGGGTGCCACCAGAGACTTGCCAAAAGTCCCTGGTGGTCCAGCGGGGGTCTGGGAGCGATCTCCTGCACTCTGGTCTCGGCTGCCAGTAATCAAAATGGTGCCGATAGCCTTTGCCCATACTATGTCACAGGAGCTACCGGTGCCATTGATCAGCCCCTGTCACATGGTAGGAGCACAAGATAGTGCCGATGGCCATGTGACAGGGGCTGACCAATGGCACCGGTAGCCCCTGTGACATAGTATGGGCAAAGACTATCGGCGCCATTTTGATCGAGGCAGGCCAGAAAATCAGATGGCACGGAGAGAGAAATCCCTCCGTGCCATCTGACCGTGAAGATGAGAACTCAGGAAACAACACAGAGCAGAGCAGGAGCCAGGATTCAAGGAACAGGAAGCAGGAATCAGAAATCAGGAACACAGTGGCAAATGCACCTCTCAAACAAGATGACCTATTACTGAGAGCCAGAGGATCAGCAGAAGTGGCCTTTTATAGTTTCAGGACAGTGATCTCAGGGGGGTCCACGGGGCTTTCCCGCCATGTCCCTTTACATTTAGACAAGGGGCTCTTGTGCGCTCCTAAAGAGGACACCCTGCCTTGAGCCCTGCGGGTGGTATCTCAGCCGCAAGTCCTGGTGGCCCAAGACCGAGTTGGGGAACAGTGCTCCTGCTGCAGGTGGTGTCGCGGCACGCATAGGGATCCTCATCGTACTGGGACACAGTGCATTTGTTTGGGCCAGGCTAGAGGTGAGAGAGGTGGTCTGTGGGAATAGCCCGCGGATCACCAAACGTAAAAGTAGTGAAGACAGAGAAGAAGAGTATTAGAGATGGCAAGGTGGAATGCTATATGACTGCACCTTGGTAGGGTTTGAGTGGGCCTCCTTGCAAAAAGCTGAAATGCCTGCTAGAAACAGAAGGTGAGAAAAGGAGAATGGTTAGTTGTAGAGTAATGATTGTGTGAATTATATACATATTTAGAAGCCATCCTTCAATGATGCGACCACCTTTGAAGTGGTCATGAATGTCCGACTATGACAGAAAGTAGGCAACATGGCAAGAGTCAGGAAACTATGGTATAATGTTGATTATAAGACACCCGGCATTGCAGACCACCTAAATGTTGAGGAAGTGGAAGCCCTTGCAGTTGAAGCTATCCTCACTGGCAGCAAGTGGCCTGTTTGCTACATGCATGCAATCTAATCTATTGCCTTCAAAATGTATGGGAATGAGCAATGTCAGCAAACTCTGTCATAGTTAGCTGCTGAGTCTGTCTGTCATCAGGAAAAGTAATACAATCTGAGTACTGAGAAAAACAGCCCAAAACTGTTCAAAACAGTTTGGCTGACTGGCTTATTCCGGCTGTGACCCCAGAAGTGGTCTGGAAGTAACAGGTAGAGGAAAAGATGTTGACATTGAGATGGACTGGCAAGTTGTGGTCTCTCAAAATAGAAGGGCACAGATGCTCTTCCAATTGCTGGCAAAAGTATAGTATAGTTTCCTTATTGATCCTGAACCTTGACATGAGTTGCACTTCAGACAGATCCAAAACTGTGTTCAGAGCTTATATAATCTGTCCATGGGGTATCTCTTCCATCTCTTTTTTCTCTCCCTCTGCATATGCTGCTCCCACAGAATCTACATATTTATAGCACTCATTAATGAACCTTTTACTACCACCAGCTATACTAAACTCACCATCACCACCAGATTCACCACTTGACACATAACCAAAAACACCACACCCAACTCCAGTCACAACAGACATACACAGTCTCCTAAATAGAGCCAAACTCAACGAAAGGCACCCAGAGAGAAAACAGACAAATGTCCCAAAAAATTATTAGATGGGCACTGTACACACAATTGATTAAGTCACTAATATGAAATCTTTCTCCACCAGTTGCCAGCACGCCAAACACCAAGACCCAAAGGACAAATGAGCTTTGAATTGAGCATGTTAAATAGTAGGTGTAAAAACATCCACTCATAGTTGATGATATACACACATAAATCATTTACAAAATCTGAAAAGATATTTATACTCTCAACCATGCCCCATCATGCCCCAAACATGCTCATTTAGTACACACTTACTGTTGTACATGATCATGTAAATATATGTATACTTATGAGTAAAAAAACTGAAGCTAACCAAGTGTCAAATCATGCAATTGCACATGGAGGCACACCTGGGAGATGATGGCGGTGGAAGTGAAGACTGGGCCCATTAAAAGAAGAAGAGAAAGGCCTGGGCAACCACCAGTGGACCCAATCCCACTGTGGTGGAAGAAAGAAGAGGCCCATGTGGCCACTGGTGAATCCCATTGCATCAATGGTGGAAGAATGGAGAGGTCCATGTGGCTGTCAGTAGACCCAATCCCACTGGTGGCAAAAGAAAGGAGAAGCTCGCGTACCATGCATCAGTCTAACCTGGAATATGAGGAAGGGCTGCAGAATGGCCTCCCTCTTTTTCTGCTCCCAGATCAGGTCATGTCATGGGTAGACTGATGCATGGCGTGTGCGCCTCTCCTTTCTTCTGCCACCAGTGGGATTGTGTCTACCCATATCCACATGGACCTCTTCCTTCTTCCACCACTGATGCAATGGGGTTCACCAGTGTTCACATGGGCCTCTTCTTTCTTCCACCACAGTGGGATCGGGTTCATCTTGAGATGAGCATAGAGGAAGTGCTAGACCCACAAGTTTTGAATACCACAGGGCAGCACAGAAGAAGAAGCTGCAGAATGGGCTCCAATAGCTGTGGAACAATGCCTCCCTCCTCCCTCAGTGAACGAGACATGGGGCAGCAGCAGCAGCAGCAGAAGAGTGAGAGAGGCCCGAGGGATCCTGCCTGTGTAAGAGAGATAGCAAGGAACCTGCCTAGATTGCATGTGTGTTTATGTGAATGAGAGCCTCCCTGGGTTGTGTATGTGTATATGTGAATGGGAGCCTCCCTGGGTTGTGTATTTGTGTGAAGGAAGTTTATGCCACTCTCACTAATCAATGACAAGCTCAAGATGATTGGAAAGTGGAAACCAAATTTTTCAGGTATGGGGAGTGGGAGATTTTTCCATCCTTATTAGATTTAATTATTGGGTGCTTGATATGTCTGCTATTTTTAAATATTTTATTGCTGTTTGGAAAATATTTTAAACTTTTTTATATGAGTTCTTAAATATTGGATATTATTCTATTTGGCAGCTGTTATGAAAATATTATTTTTATTACTATGTTTTATTATGATTGATTTATGTTTTATTCTATTGTTTGATGATTTATGAATACTTGTGATCTTTCTGTTTTTCTATTGCTGCGTTACATACAGAGACTGACTTGTTGCAGATTCCAGTTCAGTTTCTGTTTACACATTTCTATTTATACTTTATGGTCTCTTTATTCTATATTTGTTGAGGGTCTGTCTGTGTTCTGAATGTGTAGCCAGATAAAGTATTTTGGTAGTGTATAGTTTCTATATAGGGATTTATTGGCGCCTGATTTGTTCTATTTTCCTAATAGGGGGTGTTTTAGGGCCAGGTGTAATATTTGTAGTGTTGCCTTTTCAAAAATAGTGATGTTCCTGTTTGAGTGCTGGCAGTTAGCACTGCTTTGGTGTGGGTAGTTTACTATATCTTTGTCATTCAGTTTATTCAAGACTGTCCGAGGGCCAAACCTACATCTAACATGCACTACAAAAGGCCTAATACCATATGGATTCCAAATTTCTTTTTTGCGGGGTATTCTGGATAGCACCACAGTAGTGCATGCTCTTCTGTTCAACAAAATGGTGCCAGCTATAGGGCCCAGTCAGTGCCATTTTTATGTACCAGTATGTGGGGATCACTCATGCACAATTTAAGCATTTTGTATCTGTGGATGGGATAAGATAGGTTCAGAGGGTATGTTAATTTTTAAACTTTGGATCACTGGAGGGAGCAGGACTTTTTCCAGCAGGGAAAGGAGGTCTAGGAAAAAGTGTGAGACTGGAAGTTTCTATTGTGTATAGGTTATTGGGAAAACAAAAATTTGTGTTAGAAAAACAGAGTGAAGTCGGGGTAGCAGAGTAATTGTTCACATAGAGCAGCAAAAACACTATCACTGGTCCTGATGAGGATTACAAAATAATTTGGGGGCTGCATGCATACAACTAGCTTGTATACACGTAAGTAGCATATATACTAGCAAATTATATTTTTCAAATAACTCCTATGAAAGATAAAACATGATTGAAATGATATAAATGTTAAGAAACCGCATTATTTATTTATTTATTTATGGATTCTTTTATACCGAGGTACGTATAGCAATACATCACCTCGGTTTACAGTGAAACAATAAATTAGCAACCAGCTTTACATATAACAGTTTAAACACAGTAAACGATAAACAGAAAGGTCTTAACATAAAATGCTAACTTCATTAACAATAAAACTATTAATTAATAATATTTAGGTATAACGCGGGAGAAAATTAACTGTAAGGGCAAAACTAAGTATTAGTATTTAAAAAACTAAGTATTAGTATTTAATAGTATAAAGTTGCATCTGCTCTCATATTTAACACTTTAAAATACTGCTTCTCTCTCTTTTTGTTTTTTGGGGTTTTTTTAGTTATGCTTTTGATCTCTCTGTTCATCAGAATAACATTTTGTAAATTTAGTTGGTGCACACGCTTTCATTTTGGAGATTAAAAAAAATCATTCATTGGCTATTTCCCTTTACTAGAAGAGTCCTACTTTTTTTTTTTTTTAAAGACGTTATTTCCATCTCACTATGAATAGTTTCTTTTGTTGCACCCAGAAAATGCTCCAGTCCAGGCACATTCATGAATTATCATTCTTGTTATGCTTATTCAGGTGCATTTTCCAAATTAGAACCTGAAATTCAGGCAAGATACTAATGGAGTGATGACACTAACCCTGGAACAAAGGAGAGAGTCTCCTTGAAAGGAGCCCACTGAATGGCTTGGCACAGTTAAGAATGTGCATTTAAGTGGGGACAGTCCAAAACACTTTCTAAGAAACCAACAGTACTTTATCCCACACAGGCTTTATAGCTCCACAAACAAGCAAGCAGGTGCAGAGATTATCATACCTTGTATTCTTAAAGCTGGTTCATAATGTGGTCCATCACGATGTGCAGTTTCTACTAAACAATCTTTAAACATACAAACCACACATAATAAATGCATAGTTATTTATGTCAGTTGTTGAAGAAAAGTAAGGCATATATTCTTAAATTCAAGTTCTGCTCATATATATTATTTCTGTTGAAATTCTGATTTTCTCCATTTAAGAGACCTATACTTTAATTTTGATTCTTCTGACTTAAGAGTCTGTTCAATCACACTTTTTTTTTATGCTTGAAGGGCAAATAGTTGAGGGGGGAGGGGTGGGGGAGCAAACCCAAGATCTGAATATTTCCTCTGCTTCCTGGCTAAATCCTGTCTAGGCAACTCATTGCTCACACAGAATTTACCTGGGTAAAATGAAGTGGTGCTGGGGGTCTTCACAGGGTATAGGTTTACTTTGTCCAAGCAACAAAGATATTATTTTTATAAAGATGTTGAAAATATATATTTTTCTATAAAATAATTGACGAGTAACTATTCTGATAAAGTGGCATTTGGCTGATACATTTTCCAATGCTGCTTCTTTGATGCCATTTCTAAGATTATTTAAGTAGTGGTTGTTCAGTTATAAAAGTGCAGGTTTTTAAATTGACTCTCCCACTTATTTATTTGGCTTATTTTAATGAAGTCCAACTTTTCCACCAACTCTGGCATCAGCTGTGATTGACATGGGCTCACAATGTTCCCTGCCTTTGAGAACACCCATTCACTAGGCATGCTGGTTGATAGGCAGGTGAGGAAATGCTGGCCCAGTTTGACCAGGTCTAGCTAGATTACAGCCCTGTAAGCCCAACATCTGCGAGATGATATGTGACTGAATTTTGTGCTAGTATCTCATTTTCAAAAGGAGGATAATCTCATTTGCTGCCAGCTGCTATAGTTCTGGTCTGTCAAGAGACCCAGTTCTGTAGTGTCCATAAGCAGGTGCCTGATAAAGGTGGCAGAGGAAGTGGTAGATGACAGGATGCTACTAATGCTGGTAGTACTGTCTGATGTACCGATTCATTTGAGAACTTCATCCCCACTGTCCCATTCATGCACCTTAGCCACAGCATCTCCTTTCAGTGAGAAATGGACTGGAGGGTGTTACATCCTGTCATTCATGGATAACACTGCATGGCTAGGATGAAAATATCCTTTTCGATGAGGAATTTGAGCTTAAGAGTATAAGAACATAAGACATTTCCATACTGGGTCAGACTGATTGCCCATCAAGCCCAGCATCCTGTTTCCAACAGTGGCCAATCCAGGTTACAAGTAGCTAGCAAGTATCCAAACAGTGAATACATTCCATGCTACTAATGCCAGTAATAAGTTGGCTATTCCCTAAGTCAATTTGCTTAATAGTAATTTATGGACTTCTTCTCTAGGAATTTGTCCAAACCTTTTTTAAACTCAGCTATTTTAATTGCCTTAACCACATCCTCTAGCAATGAATTCCAGAGCTTAATTGTGCATTGAATGAACAAGAATTTTCTCTGATTTGTTTTAAATGTGCTGTTTTCTAACTTCATGCATTGCCCCGTAGTCATTATATTATCTGAAAGAGCAAATAACGAATTCACATTTACCTGTTCTAGTCCTCTCATGATTTTATTGACCTCTATCATATCCCACCAGAACTGCACATAGTTCTCAAGGTGTGGAATCACCATGAGTGATGCAGCAGCATTAGGACATACTCCATTTTATTCACCATTCCTTTCCTAATAATTCTTAACATTCTGTTTACTTTTTTGATAGGGTGACCATATAGCGCCAAATCAAGTGGGACAAGCCAATCCAGTCCTAGTTTTACCCCATTGGATTCATAGAAATGTAGTTCTGATTTCTCTATTGAGTTCCATAAGAAAAGCAGAAACTTTCAGAAGCCTGGGCTATGGACAGTACAACAGAGATACTACTATACTCTTTTGTTTTTCTCCACTCTTTTGCTTTGCTAATGCACAAAACAAACCCATTTGGAAATATTGCATAACAAATAACCAATACAACAGTGTTTCAAAGTTTGTAATACTTCAGAGAACAAGAGATCAAGCAATAGACCAGAAGGTTGAATGACAATCCCTTCTTCTCACCCCATATAATAAAATATGGCAAGCATATTGTAAACAATGAAAACCTACATGCATATGCATGCATCACTGATGATATGTTGATGGACAATTGCTCTTATTATATGAGAACTTGACAAAGCATGCATTGTAAATAGCAATTGAATATACATTTGCAGTTTTACACACACACACACACACACACACACACACACACACACACACACACATTATAAAACAGAAATAATTATTTCACTAGCTACATATCACTCCTGCCTGCGGCTACTGAACCATCCTACTACCTTGATGTTTAAGGCTCTGTAGTCTGGAGGATACAGGCTGCCCTGTCTAGTTTGGTAGACCAACAACATAGTTTAGGCCTCTCCAATATCAGTTTGAAAAACAAAATCATGAAAAGTATGCCAGGCAACTAATAAAAACATATGTAACCTAAATACATCTGAGAGTGCTTTACTCTGTAGACCTAAACTATCAATAGAAAGATGCATAAATAGAATGCGTGCATCAGTTATACATATTGTCACAACAATTGCTATAATATTAAATTAGATACAGTGTGCTGTACTTATGAGGTCAGGGAGAAGGTATCTGTAGGGTATCATTTTCTGTTCCAGAGATATTCCCAGATTGTGAGCTGGAGAATGGGGAGGCTCAAAAATGATAAGCTGGGCAGGTTTACTTTTAGCCATCACACAGATCAGTCAAGTAATGAGGAAAATCATGAGGGACATGGCATAATAGCCTGATATATTTCCATAAAAGTGGTGTTCTAGACATATTTAAAGGGCCCATGATGCCTTAAAAATGCCAGTATACATGATGGAATAAAGGATTCAATTAAAGGCTTTCTGTACAGAAAGGGCAGGATGTATGATCTGACTTCCTACCTAATTATCAGAGATATATTTGTGGTTTATGTACATGGATGTTGCTGAGTAATTTGAAATATAATTAGCCTGCCCCAAAACAAACCTTGTTCAAGGTAGTTTTTAGAGACTGCTAAAGCCAGAATGTGGGCAGAGAAGACTAAAGAATTCTAATAGGACTGATGAGAGATTTGTTGATTTTTTTTTTATAAAATTGAATTCATTATAAATAAACAGGGAGGAAATATTGGACAGTTATCCTCAATCTTGGAGGGTTTAGGAGGAGACATTTATGAGGTCCCTGCTGCTGTGAACGTAGAACTGAGTGATATTTGGAATTTTTGGATGATTGAAATAAGGTAAGCGGTTATTCAAGAAACAAGCATAGAACTGGAAGAAGAAAATAAAATGAGAGCTGGGCTACTTTCTGAATTTCCTCCCACTAATATGGTAGAAATAGAATGGGTAGTAAGGGTGGCAAAGGGAAAATACAAGTAAAAATGATCTGTGCCCTTTAATGGTGGTCAGGTCTGGAATCACTGGTTTTAGCAAAACCAGAGAATTGATAGAACTGGAAAATGCATCATAGAGAGAGAGGGGGGTAATACAATTAAGATTAAAATTAGCAGTGGTACATCCACTTCTGTAAATACCAGGCTTAGATGTGGAGGATCTACTTTATTTTACCTGTTTCAAATTCACCATATTTGAACATTTTGGATAAACTTGTCTTGTTACAGCTACAACTCTTTCTTGAACAACAACATGTTCTTGATGAGTACTGGTCTGGGTTTAGGAGGAGCTGTGGTAACAGCCCTGGTGGCCCTGATGATTTGCTTTGTGAGCTTTTTTTTTTTTTTTTACTGTTTATTTTATTAATCTTTCCAACATTAACAAAAGGCGCAATGTGATAACAGTAGTTATGATGCAAGTAATTACAAGAAAAAAATAATAGTGGATAATAATCCTTGCTGTGTGAGCTTGACAGATGAAAATATTTCTTATTGATCCTATTGGATCTTAGCTCAGATAATAGGATACTGATTTCAAGGCAGGATTCTTTTGATTTAGTAGAAATAGTGCTGAAATAGATCACCTCATTTTTAAAAAACAGACAACAAATAGTTGCAGTGGGAAAGCATGGTCTCTAGCTCTTGTGTGGTCATGTAGGAATAAAACTACAAATTTCACCACTGTCCATATACAGCAAAATGAACTCTTACTTTACATTTTGACCCTAGCCTGTATTTCAGAAATACAGAGATGCTGAACTTCTGACAAAGTTCAACACTTGATTCATTCATCTCCTGTGCCAAGCCATTATTGGTCAAAGCCTCTGTTAAGGAATGACATTTTCTCTCAGCAATTAGAGAAGGGAAAATACAATACCGGCCTGCTGTATGTATTGAGAGGTGACAGAGCTGAAGCTTCAGCCAAGGCTTGGAAGTATAGGGCTACCCAGTGTCCAATCCTGAGAGATGACATAATCAGATCCAAGGCAACTCCCAGGTCGGCTTCCATGCAGCAAAAAGTTGGCCCCCCTGGGGGGGGGAACCAAGCTAGTGAGTCAAGCAGTCAAAGTGAAGAAAGAAGAACCAGTAAGAAAGTGACACCTGTCCATGTTTTCTTATGTATGAAGCTACTGAATAATATGTATCTGCTAATTCTTAAAAGCCGCTGGGAAGGAGGGTCAGGACTTGGTCAGGAACATCCCATTTACACCAGCAAGAAGCCATCTGAGTCATCACACCTAGCCCCACCCTGCAACCCAGCTACTAGAGGAGATTCACTGTGTTGTAGCTTTGCATGGAAAAGCATCTCAAGTCCTGCTACTTGAGCTGAACTTGCCTGGTACTTCTCAAGGAACTAGGGAAGCCCTCTGACCTTCATCCAGGTACAGAGACCCACAGCCTGCTTCCTAGAGACAGAGTCAGCATTCATGACTTCCAGCTTCTCGCACAGCTCAAGTGACAAGAATCTTCAAAGTGGTGAGACTGTGGTTTAGTTCTGGTTCATGTCTGGGGTCTAGTCACTTAGAACCATTTATAAATTATAAGAAAGTTCCAGTTAAGAGGATGTGTTATGCTTCTGCTAATTTATTCATAGCTATTGAGCTATTCACACAAATGCATTCTTTGTTAAAGATTCATTATAAGTTTCTAAGATTGCTAAATTGTTAGTGTTTGTTCTGGTAACCTAATGCCTTACAATAAATCTATTTTGAGACAAACTAGAGTGAGTTCCAGGGCTGATTGGATCACATATATAAGGTAAATAAGTGTCAATTTCTGTGCACTGCTTGTTCCCTTAGGAAAGGAGGAAAGAGCAGAATCCAGGCTGCAGTTTAATGATTATCTCTATATTTAATTGGAGGGAATCCACTGAGATAGTTATTAGGCCATGCCAGTCCTCAGATATGACTTCAGACAATCAGGTAAATCTGATAGAACTGAATAATAAGGTGGTAGAGAAAAGCACTCAAATTTATGCTTGTAAAGAACATCATATCAGCTTAGGAAGGGCAAATCTAAAAGAAACGTATTTACAACTAGAGTCAGCAACATCCCCCCAGACATCTTCCCATGCTCCCACCCCTTGAACATATCCCTACCCTCCTGTCACCATCACGACCCTTCCAGCTCTGCCCCCCCTCCAGCTCTGCCCCCCCGATCCTTAGCACCATACACCCAAGCCAACGACTCCACCTACACCTCCCACTGCCACACCATGCACACCCACCCCAACCTACTCCCACCCCTCTGCAATTGCCCCCCGTCCACCAGACGCCTCACCCCCATCCCCACCACCCACTTTTTCCCGCTCACCACCCTCTCAAAAATATCTCTGCTACTCATCAACGTACAATCTATCACCAAAACAAATCCCTATTCTTCATGACCTCCTGATAGACAATCACCCAGACATCCTATGCATCACCGAAACATGGCTTAAAAAATCTGACACAGCGCTAATCAACCAACTGCCACACACAGCATACAACATATTCTCAATACCCAGACCAAAAAGGAGGTGGCCTCCTCCTCATAGCATGCAAAAAGCTCAACCTCACGTGCATTCCTATTACCACCTCACCCCCCCCTAGAAATGGGCCTTTCTAAATCCAAAAACCTCCAAATCCTATTACTATACGCTCCTCCCAACAGCCTAAGTCAAAACCTCTCCACCCTCATTGAAACAATCTCCTTACAAATCAACATGGACCTACCAGCCATAATACTGGGAGACTTCAACCTCCACATGGATACATCCCCTCTACCTCCACAATGCAAACTCCTCCTCGACACCATGAACGCTATGGACTTCAAGCAAATAATTCACTCCCCAACGCAAAAATCAGGCCACACCCTCGACCTGATTTTCATCAACAGCAAAATCTCATCTACCAAGAGTCCACCCACCACCACCAGCATTCCCTGGTCCAACCACAAACTCATCCAAACCTCACTACTCTTCAATACCCACCAGCCCACACCCAGCAACTCCAAAAAATACATCCGCTTCCCTAAACCGTGCCCCAGCGATGTCATCGCCAAACTCCTCCCCGGTGCCCTAACCACTCTGGACCTCAAAGATCCAAACTTCGCCCTCAACTCCTGGATCGACATCAACGCTGAAATCGCCAAAACCAAATGCCCCTTCATATCCAAATCCATCCCCAACGACAACTCCCACAAAACTCCATGGTACACCCCTGAACTGAAAAAAAACACAAGACTCCTCCATCAAGCCGAAAAAACATGGAGAAGGAATCCCACTCCTCCCCACCTCGACAGATACAGAACACTCCTCTATATTTACAGAACCAACACAGACAAAGCCAAACGTGAATTCTACGGAAGAAAAATTCATCAGCACCAACTCAACCCCAGAGTACTATTTGAATTCGTCGCCAAACTGACACAACCCAGCCACCTCACCCCATCCTCAGACACCAACGCAAAGACCTGCGATGATCTTGCCCGCTTCTTCTCTGAGAAAATCACCAAGCTCATATCTCCCAATCTCCACACAAAAGAAGAATCACCAACCCCATCCAGCGAAACATCAACCACCTGGACCAACTTTGAGCCCATCGCTTCAACCGAAGTTAAGAAGTTCATCCACAAAATCAACCCAGCCTCTCACCCCATCAACACAATCCCAGTCAAGACCCTCAAACTCATCCCCGACATCATCGCCAAACCCATCGCAGACATAATCAACACCTCACTTAACAAGGCATCTTCCCGGAAGCACTGAAATGTGCCATAATCAAACCCATCCTCAAAAAGCCACATCTCAACCCCTTCGACCTCTCTAACTACAGACCAATCTCAAACCTCTCCTTCATATCCAAGATCATCGAGAAACATGTGAACCTCCAACTATCCGAGCATCTAGAAAATCACAACATCCTGTATCACAACCAGCATGGCTTCAGAAAATCCCTAAGCACCGAGACCCTCCTCTTATCGCTTACAGACACAGCACTGAGAGGCATTGACACTGGTCACTCTTACCTCCTCATCCTCCTGGACATCTCTGCCGCCTTTGACACCATAAACCATGACTTACTCATGACCCGACTGGTGGAGATCGGCCTAAGAGAAAACTCCCTCAACTGGTTTCAATCATACCTAGCCAACAGATCCTACAAAGTCCACCTCAACAACTGCGAATCAGACCAATACCCACTCCCCCACAGAGTTCCTCAAGGATCATCCCTTTCATCAACCCTGTTCAATATATAATGCTCCCTCTCTGTACGTTCCTCTCCAGCATGAACCTCGTTTTCTACATCTACGCAGATGATGTCCAGATTCTTCTCCCCATCAAAGAAAGTTTAACCACCACCATCGCTCTCTGGGACACTCTCGCCACCCAAATAAAGAATATCCTCTCACAGATATCCCTCACCCTCAACCACAAAAAAACTGAAATACTACACATATCAAACAAACCCTCCACCAAAACCAACAAAGACCTCTACTCTCCCCTACCTAATACCTCCCTCACCAATGAGGTCAGAGATCTCAGCATTACCCTGGACTCAGATCTCAATATGAAAAAGCATGTCAGCATGACAATCAAAGAGGGCTTCTACAAACTACAAGTCCTCAAAAAGCTCAAACCACTTCTTTTCCACTATGATTACCGCACCGTGCTACAATCCCTCATACTATCCAAGTTGGACTATTGTAACTCCCTCCTCCTTGGACTACCTGCCTCCACCTTAAAACCCCTCCAGCTGCTTCAAAACGCCGCAGCCAGATCCCTCACAAACAGCAACCATTCCTCACACATCACCGCCATACTAAAAGAACTCCACTGGCTCCCCATATCTCACATATCACAATACAAAATTCTCACCATACATCACAAAACCATCAACAACCAAAAAATTAAGTGGACCGACAACCCTCCCCAACCACACTACAGCCAGAAAAACCTGTGATCTCAAAACACGGGCCTACTCACCATTCCCCACACTAAACAAGCACACCTCACTTCCACCAGACAACGCACCTTCTCTGTAGCTGACCCCACCCTCTGGAACAAGCTCCCCTCCCAACTCAGACTGGAACCCTCCATTCACTCATTCAAAAAGAAATTGAAAACATGGCTATTTCTCAATGCCTACCTTCACACATCCTAATCCTCCCTAATCACACATCCTAATCCATCCTAATTCAAAATGGCGCCGGTGCTACTTTTGCCCTCACAATGTCGACATAGTGAGGGCAAAATGGCACCGGCGCCATTTTGAATATTGGCAATACGGCCCGCGTGCAGGAGGTCGCTCCCGGACCCCCGCTGGACTTTTGGCAAGTCTTGTGAGGGTCAGGAGGCCCCCCCAAGCTGGCCAAAAGTCCCTGGGGGTCCAGTGGGGGTCCGGGAGCGATCTCCTGCACTCGTGATGTCGGGTGACAGGAACCAAAATGGCACCGGTGCTACCTTTGCCCTGTCATATGGTAAGGGCAAAGGGCCACCGGCTCCTTTTCTATTAACGCAGCCGTGGCCCGAGAGCGGGAGATCGCGCCGGGACCCCCCCACACACACTGGACCCCAGGTAATTTAAAACATTTTGGGGGGCTTCGGAAGGGTGGGGGATTTGTTTTAAAGGGTCAGGGTGGATTTTAGGGTTGTTTTGGTGTGCCGGTTTTCCCGCCCTCCCCCGATTTACGATTTTTTGATGATAAATCGGGGGAATTGCTATTGTATCGCGGCTCTAACAATTTTTGACGATTTAAAATATATCTGACGATTGTTTTAAATCGTCAAAAAACGATTCACATCCCTAGTGTAATCTAGAGATAATCAGCACAGCAGAAGACGATACACTTATGGGAACTACAATCTGAATCCCAAACACAAATGCTTATAAAATAAATTAAGTTTCAGAAACAAAAACAACTAACTCAAGGAATATTAACTGCTGAGAGCAAAGAAATAGAATTCAGGGAAAAACTAAAGTATTTACAGGAAACATCTGATTTGGAAGTCAAAACTGCAGGAAGCAAAATTAGACTGAGACAGAAAGGAACTATTTCCCATTGATAGCAGGGTTGAATTAGCCATGCTGTCATGGGAACTGTCAATCAGGGTCCGGGAGGCGGAGCTTCCAAAGAGAAGCTATGAACTTTGCTCTGTGCGGCTGCGCATGAGTTCCCACACAGAAAACAGAACTCTCCTCAGTCTGTTTCTTTCTGCGCGTGGGAATGCGTGTGGAGCATCTTTCTCTTCAACTGAGTCAATGATAGAAAAAATTTTGATGTCTAAAAAATTGGCCCCAAGGCTACCCGGCTTCAAGCCATGTCACTGTGGCAAGATCATGTCCACCACCAATGGACATGATCGATGCTACCGGTGTCTGGGCCCCAATCATAATCAGAGCGAATGCAAGCATTGCAGCCGCATGTCGCCCAGAGGCAGAGAGTGCAGAAGATAGAAGATCTTAAACTTCGTGCTGCAAGCTCATATGCCCCTCGATCGGAGGCTCACTCTTCACCAGGTCCATTGAAACCTCGAAGCCTAAAGGTAAGGAGGGCCTCGTCGATGGATCTTCTGTCCTCCAGGCCTGGAGAAGATGAGAATGCTCACAGTCAAGAACTCCATAGAACAAAACCTAAACCCCATCGGGACCAATCAGGGTCTAGCCATAGCTCATATCAGCAATCAGGAAAGCAAACCGGAAAAGATGAGCTGACACAGAGCCACAATCAATCAGAAGCACCGGATGTGCTGAGATCGAAGCCTCATTCATCGATGCGGAAGCAATCGACGCCTGCGTCAGCTCCAACTCACCCGACGCAAATGAAGAAACATGGTGTTGAATCATTTCCACCTTCGAAGCATGTCACAAAATCGATACCACCATCGACGCACGGCGCGGGACCGGCACACGGTGAGGGACTGGCATACACATCGACGCATGGCATGGGATCAAGCCAATTTCGATGCATGGCGTGAAACCGAAGCCACAATCAATGCTCGGCACAGGATCGATGCCAAAATCAAAACACAGTACCGAGAAGGCACACAGGCAAGCATCGTTGACGCATCCACCCACATCAACAACGCACTTCACATCCAGCTCGACGCACGGTGCTGACAAATCGAAGCACTCGACTCATAAATCGAAAACTCAAGAGTCTGCGTCAAAATCAACGGGGACTGGGATCAGGCTACACAGAAACACAGAAGATCTCATTCAAGAGAACGTGAACTAGGTTCTCTGTCTAAAACTAAGATTTCAAGACAGCAGAGCTCGCCCACACCGAGCCCTCAAATTTCCAGGCCTTCTACATCTGACGATGAACTGATAGATGTACCTTCTCATTCCTCCTTGTCTTCTCCGGCATCACAGGTATACTCGGAGTTATCATCCATCTGCAAGCACCGAGAAAAGGCACAGGTTCTACAAGAACCGTTAACCAAAAAACAAAAGATAGTCGACGACTTATGCCCTCAAAGACATCCAGTGGGTAGAGATAACGCGGACATCTTGTGTGTGACCATCTCCCCAAGACACGGCTAAGGGGTAACAAAGCCTCGAATGCCACCCAAAATGCAACAAGCTTTTTCCCAATTATCAGAAGTGCTATCGGGATTCTTTCAAACATTGCAAAGTACTTTCACCCTCCCTCCTTCCCCGGCGGGCAGTTCACCACATTCCACTCAATCATCAAGGGAGCCAACCCCAGAGCTCACTCCGGTTACCCTGCCATCCAGTCCAAAACTCCCTGTTCCAGTACTTCCTTCTCCTGTTCAACCAGACTCACCTTATATGTCCACGGATACATCAATGGGATATCCAGAAGATCTTCCAGAGCCATATTTACCACCAGAGGACTTGTCCTACCCCAAATTTCTGGAAAATGTAGGTTCCATCCTCCACTTGGACGTTCAAAAAGTACAGGACCCGAGGGCTGAAACTTTAGACCTTCTAAAGATATTTGACTTACCAGCAGACACTACTTCCTTGCCCTTCTACAAGGTCCTAGATGCTGTCTTGGAAAAATCATGGGAAACCCCACACACTGGGGCTCCAGTGTCCCATAAGGTGGACTTGAAGTTTCGCATGAAACAGTCGCCCTATTACTCGTTACCACAGCTTCCGCACACCTCCATCATGGTGGAATCGGCCATGCAGAGGGCTAAGAAAACAAAACTACAAGCCTCTGCACCCCCAGGGAAGGACCATCGCTCATTGGATGAATTTGAAAAGAAAACATTCCAATTGGCAATATTATCAGCATGCATTCATCAACACCAATTTTACATCATGCAATATTTGTATGAATGCATGCAGGCGATAAAAGGTCAACTATTTACATTAGAGATTACTGAACAAACCACGTCCAAACCGATCCAAGATATTGAGGAAGGAATTTGGCACCTACTCAGGATGGTATATGAGGCCTTTGAAACCGCAACCAGGTCTTCTACAACAGCCATAGCGGCTTGTCAAATGGTGTGGCTATGAGCGAGCACAATCCAAAAGGATGTCCACGCCAAACTAGCAAATTTGCCGTGTAAAGGGGACAATTTATTCGGACCTCACTTTCAGGAGACGGTAGCAAATCTGAAGGAACAATCCATGGCTGTACAATCTTTGACTGTCCCTCCAGCATACGCCGCACCGCGACACTTCTTCACGGGAGGGTGTAGACAATCATATCCACGTAGGCCCTTCTGATCCTACTCCTCCTATTGGCTTCCCTCTTCTCATCTGCAATAACGCTTGTAACAGCAACAATCTCACAGGGGAAGGGGGCGTCCTAGGTCCAATCAGAATCAGAACCAGAGCCAACAACCTACAGCTCCAGCCAAACCGTCTCAGTCTTTTTAGAGATTCATTCACCATCACCACAGCTCACTCTGCCAGGAAGACTAACAGCATGTTTGACTAGGTGGAAAACCCTCACCTCCTACTGTTGGGTTCTGGACATAATACAGAATGGGTATCAACTCCATTTCTTGAAAAAAAAAACCACTCCCACATCTTGCTGCAGGGGGTCCCAAACTACACCAACCCCAGTTTGTGACAGAAATAGCATCGTTACTTCAACAACGGGCCATTCATTCAATCCCCCTATTGGCCCGCAACAAGGGGTTATATTCTCCATACTTTCTAATTCCCAAGATATCCAGTGGCCTACGACCAATCCTAGACCTCCGGGAATTGAACAAGTATCTAGTGAAAAAAAAATTCAAGATGGTATCGTTATAGTGAATACTACCACTTCTCCAACACAATGATTGGATGTGCTCAATAGATTTGAAGGATGCTTACATGCACATCCCTATCCACCCATCATCATGGCGTTACCTGTCTTTCCAATTCCAGAACAAACATTACCAATATACGGTTTTTCCTTTTGGCCTATCATCAGCCCCCAGAGTCTGGGACAGCAGAGAGAGCTAGAGAGCAAACTGGGAGTCTTGGTGGCAAGCAAAGAACTGGAGCAGGTGAACCTAGAGAGTTTGAGAGTTGGAGGGAGAAAATTCAGGGGGTTGCAGAGAATGCATACTTAAGGCCTTGTTAGGGAGGAGCAGATAGAGAACATTGGGTGTTCTCTATCTGCTCCTCCGTAACAAGGCAGAGAAAGAGGCAGAGAGACAGAGAAAGAGAGAGAGAGGATGGGGGGGGGGGGGGGGGGATCAAGCCTGGAGGAGGTGCAAGAGAGAAAATTGGGAATCCAAGTGTGGGGGAAGAGAGAAAGAGACAGTTGGGGGGGGGGGTGTCAAACTTCCAGGTTGAGTCTGGGGGGGGGGGAGGTTAAGCTGGGGATAAACTCTGGGGAAAGAGAAAGATCAAGCTAAAGGGAAAAGAGAGAAAAAATAGTGTGTGTGTGTGTGTGTGTGTAGGAATAGGATTTGAATCTGAGGAGATGGGAATGATGAGTAGGTTTGAGCCTGGGTGTGAGAGAGATTTGGGAGGGGGTATTTAGCCTTGTGGAGGGAGAAATTGAGTGAGGGATCAAGCCTGAGTAAGGAGAATAGCCAGAAGAGGGCTAACGTTGGAATGTGTGTGTATGTTGGGGATGGGGGGGGGGGAGAGGTTTTAGTCATGCGGGGAGCTATGCTTGATTTATAATGGGAAAATTCTGTACCAAAATTAAAAAATCTGCATCTTTCCATAGTAACCTTTTTGTATTGCATTTTAAATGAATTATTATTCCAGGACAGTGATTATATTGTATTATTTGGTGAAATAAAGTATGCATAATTAGAAATGTAAAATGTGTGCAAACTTTTTATAGAAACATAGAAACATAGAAACATAGAAATGACGGCAGAAGAAGACCGAATGGCCCATCCAGTCTGCCTAGCAAGCCTCACACATTTTTTCTCTCATTCTTATCTGTTACTCTTAGCTCCTTGTTCTATTCCCCTTCCACCCCCACCATTAATGTAGAGAGCAGTGATGGAGCTGCATGCAAGTGAAATATCTAGCTTGATTAGTTAGGGGTAGTAGGGGCAGTAACCGCCGCGATAAGCAAGCTACACCCATGCTTATTTGTTTTACCTAGACTATGTTGTACAGCTCTTGTTGGTTTTTTTTTACTTCTCCCCTGCTGTAGAAGCAGAGAGCCATGCTGGATATGCATTGAAAGTGAAGTATCAGGCACATTTGGTTTGGGGTAGTAACCGCCGTAACAAGCCAGCTACTCCTCGCTTTGTGATTGCGAATCCTTTTTTTCTTCACCCCTGTCGTTGAAGCTATGCAGGATATGCGTGAAGCATCAGTTTTTTGTTTTTGTTTTTTTTTTCCCCCTGCCGTTGTTTGTTGTTTGTTTGTTTGTTAATTTTTTTTTTCCCCTGCCGTTGAAGCAGAGAGCTATGCTGGAAATGCGTGATGTATCAGTCTTTCTCCCATGCCGATGCAGCAGAGAACCATGCTGGATATGCATGGAAAGTGAAGTATCAGGCACATTTGGTTTGGGGTAGTAACCGCCGTAACAAGCCAAAATTTCTTTGCACAGAATTCCCCCAGGAGTAATGTTTCTAGACCTAAATCAATAACCACATTACTTTCTTGATCCAGACTCTCCTCCTCCTGTGCCCTTACCACAACCCTCCATATCTGTACTACTTTGAGTTACTATCACTTTTTCTAGTAGGCTATTCCAGGCAGTGATGATTTTCTGCCAGGTCACACACCAGGTCTCTTACCTGGAACCTTTTATAACTTGCTCCCTGTTCCTCACTGGAACTGGAGTGGAAGGTATAGACTGCAATTGGCCAAAACCTGGGACATTTTCTATTTTAGAAAATTACCACAGATTCCAAGCATCTACTATCTTCTCCATAAAGATGAATATCTGAGATAGCCAAATAACAGAGGTGACAATAACTATGCTTATTAAGAATTAATGATTTTTTCTTGCTTTACATTTTTCTTATTCTGATTGCTATTTGAGCAAATTTCATTCAGACAGTGTGGTGAACTGGACTTCTGAGTGTTTTTAGCTTCTTGGTCTTGATTCAAATTGATATTAAGTGGTCAGCATGCTCACTTTACTTCCTCCACATATCATGGGCAGGCTCCAGATTGCATATTTACACTCCAGCAAGAACTTTGAGATCTGAAAATAGAGCGCTGTTGGAAGTTTCTTCAGTACAATTAGCTCATATTGGTGAGGTAAGAGAAAAGGCTTTTCTATAGCAGGCTTAGTACTCTGGAAAATGCTATCTGAATATTTAAGATTACTAAATAATACAATTTTTTTTTTAAAAGGGCTCTAGACCTGGTTGTATAAAGAAGAGTTTATAAAGGCAGAGGCTATGTCACATGCATAGAATGCAATGAAAAATTGGCTGTAATGTGATTATTTTGAATTGAAATTGCTTTTCATATTTTTTATGTTTTTCATTTTATGTTACTTTTATTATTTTATTTATTTGTATTTGCATTATTTATTTTTTTATGCTTTGTTTTAGTAATGTGTTTTTCATTATTATGTGTGGCTTTTATGTAAACCGCTATAATATTTCTTTGAATGGTAGTATACAAAAGATTCTAGAGCAAACAATACATAAATAAATCAATCAATCAATCAATCAATCAATCAATCATGGTAGAGGCATTCTCAGTGTACTCCCTGCAATCCAATTGAGATGTCAGTGACATCAGCAGAGTAACTCCTCATGTAGAGAAAGGGATGATAAAGGTCTGTATATTATAATGAAGATGGTAAGATATTATTCTAAAATCTTATGTAAAGGGAGTTCATACAGCTTTACTGAAATATGCATGACATCTGAGTTGCATATTTTAACATTTAAAGGTGAATTTTAAAAGCCCAGTGTGTGCCAAAACTAAGAGATACATGCATATGTCGGACTGGTACATGTTGAGAAGATTATAAAAGCCACCCATATATGCACTTATCTCCCACTGTGTACGCAACCATTTTTTTCTAAAATGGGGCAGAGCATGGTCGCAGTGTGGGTGGGGCATGGGCATTCCTGGATTTCTCAATGAAAGCAGCCTGTAAATATTTATGCGCACAAGCGAGCTCCAGTATCCCCTGCGCATAACTTTACTATAGCTATGGATGTGTGTAAGATATAAAACAAAAAAATAGGCATGTCAACAGGGTTTTAAGGATTGGGTTTAACAGGGGAAAAGGGAGGCTATTAAACTAAAGGGGTTTGGAATTCCTATCCCTTGTCTGGGGGGAATTGGGAACAAACTGGTGAAATTGGCAATGGCGTGGACACACACCCCTTTTAAAATTCTCCCACTCATGCAGTGAAAGTGGGATTTGCGCACACATGGACATGCCCACTTAAAATGATGCACATATAAGCATACACATCACTCAGCCTATTTTGTAACATGCGCGTATGTTATAAAATAGCCATGTCCCTGGTGTGAGTTGGCAAATGCACACATGTGCACCCGTGTGTCTGTTTAAAAATTACCGTACCTATGTGACATCAGCAAATAACCTTGGTTTTTTTTTTGTAATTTACTGTTTATTAATTTTTTCAATGCTAATAACATACATTGAATGGAAAAAAAATGGCATAATACAGAAATCTTTAAATTCTCTCTCATAATTATAATTTTAAACACACATTTTATATGCCTTCATTACAAGCCCTCAATACAGGGAGATCCATCACAAGGGGATGATTTTCTCACAAAGAAATAATTAAACTGAAATGTGGTCACTATAGAGAGGGGCATTATTACTACCTGGGACGGTCTAATTCCTACTACAAGGTCATCAAACAATTGCCAGTTTAAACTTTAACATCTGCCATTTCTGCATCTTTATCATTAAGAAATTGTTTTAATTGGGAGGGCAAAAAGAAAGTGTATGTAACATCTCTAATTTTAACAATGCATTTACAAGGAAATTTAATAAAGACTTGCGCTCCCATTTTTAGAACCCTGGGCTTTAATTCCAGAAACTCTTTTCTTTTAAGTTGTGTTTCCCTAGTCAAGTCCAGAAAAACCTGAACTCTAAGTCCAAGAAAAAGTTCCCGCTGGCTTCGGAAATATGCTTTTAAAACCGAGTCTCTATCCGAATCAAGAAGAAAAGTTATTATCAATGTTGCAGGTTGTGGTGTCTCCTTCACAGAAGTTTCAAGAATCTCCGTCAGATTTAAATTTACAGGAGAAAGCTGTTGTATTTCAGTATTTCCACTAGATATCTTTTTCCTTACAGGTAAGTAGTATATCCTTGAAATAGGTGGTAACATTTCTTTTGCTATCTTCAGGTTATCCACTGCATATTTTTTCCATAATTCAGTTGGTGGTGTTGTCAATTTCTTAGGGAAATTAATTAATCTAAGATTTTTCCCTCTTTGCTGGTTTTCTAAATTTTCTAATTTTCTTAGCAGATACAAATTATCTTTTGCCATTTCTTGATATTGATTTTTTAGATGATCTACATCAATTCTGACAGCTTTCATTTCTTTTTTAGTTTCCAATTGCTTTTGTTTGATTTTCTTTATTTGAGTATTCATTTGACCCATTTTATTAGTAACAATTTCTAACTGTGTAGTCAGATTTTTATTAACAGTTTCTATAGCAAACCAAATAGATTCAAGGGTAAACTGTTCTGGTCTTACCAGCTGCTGTGATTCATATGACTTCTCCTGAATAGATATATCTTCTTCAAGTTGCTATTCCAATAGTTCTTCCAGCGATTGTTCTTCTCTTCATAGGGCTCCTTCCCCTTCCACCCCGACAGTTACCGGCTGCTGCAGTTCCTCTGGAGCTCTCTCTGTATACTGTGCAGATTCCTCCCTGGTGCCTTTCGAGGTCCTCTCTGTCAGGACCCGGGTAGCTGTTCTACCAACTGCTGGGTTTTCGGGTGCCATCTGTTCTGCCGGGGACAAAGATGTTAACGAGTCTGGGAAGCTGTCAGCTGTTGCTGCGCCTCCACGATCAGCTTCCAGTGACTCTTCTCCCGGTTCTTCTGTCCCTCTTAATACATGGGCGTCCATCGGCCCTCGGTATGGTCCTGGCGTAGAGGTTTCTAAATTCAGCCTCTCGCGGGCCCTCCGCTTCCTGTTGGAGTGTGGCATCGAACAAGGAAAAACTCTGAGGTAAAAGGAGAGTCGGCGTGCGTCCTGCCTCTAGCGCGCCATCTTGGATCTCCAGCAAATAACCTTTTTGACACAAAGAAAGCCATTTTATACACTTGAACATAAATGTAACAATTTAAGGAAGATTTATGTTGTCTAATGTATATTTATTGCTAACCTTGTCAATATTTTTCATTTTCTATTTATTTAGTCCCAAACATTGATATGTTGATAGTTACATAATACCTAAGAAATGTAAATGTTACAGAAAAAGTTCTCATTTCAAATACTAATAAAAAAAAATCAATCTGAATTATATTTTGAAAACAAATTCACTCAACAGAAAGGTTTGCTAAACACGGCATATGCACACCATTAACAAAATAATCCATCTGCTTAGATTCTGAAAATTGACCCTTTGTTTTTAGAGGTTTTTTTGCTGAATAAATTAACTTTAGATATCTTTTAGATTTGTTGAGCAATTTAGCTAGAACACAAATAGACTGGTTAAGTTACAGTTATTTTATTCATTCTGGTGGAAAAGATATAAACAGTGCCATAATTTAATGTGATAGAACACACTAACAAATTATGTGGTAGGCATATGCTGGAAAAATGGCTAATGGCTTAATTCCTTAAAACATGTTTGCAAGTCGGAAAATGATTTTTTTTTTAAAGTAGGAAATAACACCACACTTGATTACTGCTAAAACATACTGATTTCTTTGTCTCTATGGCTAAGCTTAGATTTAAGGAAGGTTTATTGAGTTATCTGTAGCAATTTCCTTTTCTTTAAAGGAGACCGATCTATGATGCTATTAAAAATACATGAATAATACCAAAAAGACAAATCCAAAATCCAAATATATAAACATATGTCCTATGTGAATAAATAGCCAACATCCAATGTTTGAACATGCCAGATATTCAAGCCAGATGGTATGCCCTAGTTGAAACGGGCCACCCGGTCTTCTACATCATTTGTGGATTGTAGTTGTACCAGTCTATTTTTTAATTATTTTTGAATGCACTTAAAAACAATGGGGCAGATTTTAAAACCCCTGCGCGCCTAAATCCTTCCGGATTTAGGCACGCAGGGCCCTCGCGCGCCAGTGCGCCTATTTTGCATAGGCCGCCGGTGCGCGCAGAGCCCCAGGATGTGCGTAAGTCCCGGGGATTCCTGTCGGGGGCGTGTCTGGGGCGTGGCGGGATGACACGGTGTTTAGGGGGCGGGGCGTGGCGTTTCGGAGGCGGCGATATGGGCGTGGTTTCGGCCCGGGGACATTCTGGGGGCGTGGCCGTGGCCTCCGGAACAGCCCCCGGGACCAGACCACGGAGCGGGGCAGCTGGCCGACAGGCGTAACTTTGCCAACAAAGGTAAGGGGGGGGTTTAGATAGGGCCGGGGGGGGGGGGGGGTTAGGTAGGGGAAGAGAGGGGAAGGTGGGGGGAGAGCGAAGGAAAGTTCCCTCCGAGGCTGCTCCGAAATCGGAGCGGCCTCGGAGAGAACAGGCAGCACGCGCTGGGCTCGGCGCGCGCAGGTTGCACAAATGTGCACCCCCTTGCGCGCGCCGACCCCGGATTTTATAAGATACACGCAGCTACGCGCGTATCTTATAAAATCCAGCGTACTTTTGTTCGCGCCTGCTGCGCGAACAAAAGTACGCGCTCGCGCAAGTATTTAAAAACTGCCCCAATGAGTAATAACAATGATTGCACCTCAACATAGGACAATGTTTTGCAGAAAAGCTTCTTCAGGAGCACATGGATCATGTCACCAGAATCGGAAAAATTCACAGATTTTCACAATATCTAAAAAACAAACCAATTGGAATATAAACAACTAATAGTGAAGTCATCAAAAAAGTTTAAAAACCTTATCTTATAAACTGGATCACTGCATTTACCATCAGACGATTAGTCTCAGTAGATTATCTAGAAGAAAAGGAACAGTGATTCCTACCATATTAATGTAGAGTTAGTTTGAGACGCTGAGCTATCTGATCGAAATTTAAACTTTTGTCATAACCATTAAGGAGCTAGATATCCAATGATGTAAATAATTGAACAATTACCTGACGAAGTATATGTAATGTATTAGTATATTTGATAAAGTCTATTTAAAATGGTCTATTGGTGGCACTGTCTGTGTAACAAATAACCAATGATGCACAGAGAATCCATCTCAATACCTCCAACATCCAACATTTTTTTAAAGAATACAAAAATGGAAAAAAGCTTGCAGAAAGAAACTACAAAAACATTTTCAGAAAGGAGCTACAAAAAAAACTTTCAAGTCCAATTCTGAATTTAGACTCCTAGGTTTAATGGTGTTTAGTAGAGATGTGAATCGTGTCCTCGATTGTCTTAATGATCGATTTCGGCTGGGATGGGGAGGGAATCGTATCGTCGCCGTTTGGGTGTTTAGAGTATCGTGAAAATCGTTAAAATCGTGAACCGGCACACTAAAACCCCCTAAAACCCACCCCCGACCCTTTAAATTAAATCCCCCACCCTCCCGAACCCCCCCCCCCAAATGCCTTAAATTACCTGGGGGTCCAGCGGCGGTCCGTAGCTAAATCGGGGGAAGGGGGAGGGCAGGAAAACCGGCACACTAAAACCCCCTAAAACCCACCCCTGACCCTTTAAATTAAATCCCCCACCCTCCCGAACCCCCCCCCCAATGCCTTAAATTACCTGGGGGTCCAGCGGCGGTCCGGAACGGCCTCCTGCAATTGAATCGTGTTGTCTTCAGCCGGCGCCATTCTGCGCCGCCATTTTGCAAAATGGCGGTGCAAAATGGCGGCGGCCATAGACCAACACGATTCGACTGCAGGAGGTCATTCCGGACCCCCGCTGGACTTTTGGCAAGTCTTGTGGGGGACAGGAGGCCCCCCCAAGCTGGCCAAAAGTCCCTGGGGGTCCAGCGGGGGTCCGGGAGCGATCTCCTGCCGCGAATCATTTTCCGTACAGAAAATGGCGCCGGCAGGAGATCGACTGCAGGAGGGGACGCCGGCTGAACGACCTCCTGCAGTCGATCTCCTGCTGGCGCCATTTTCCGTACGGAAAACGATTCGCGGCAGGAGATCGCTCCCGGACCCCCGCTGGACCCCCAGGGACTTTTGGCCAGCTTGGGGGGGCCTCCTGACCCCCACAAGACTTGCCAAAAGTCCAGTGGGGGTCCGGAACGACCTCCTGCAGTCGAATTGTGTTGGTCTATGGCCGCCGCCATTTTGCGCCGCCATTTTGCAAAATGGCGGCGCAGAATGGCGCCGGCTGAAGACAACACGATTCAATTGCAGGAGGCCGTTCCGGACCGCCACTGGACCCCCAGGTAATTTAAGGCATTGGGGGGGGGGGGGTTCGGGAGGGTGGGGGATTTAATTTAAAGGGTCGGGGGTGGGTTTTAGGGGGTTTTAGTGTGCCGGTTTTCCTGCCCTCCCCCTTCCCCCGATTTACGATTTTTTGATGATAAATCGGAGGAATTGGTATTGTGTCGTGGCCCTAATGATTTTTGACGATTTAAAATATATCGGACGATATTTTAAATCGTCAAAAAACGATTCACATCCCTAGTGTTTAGTTTGTACAAAAGTTTTGCTCAGATAGCAATAATCTTTTATCAAATTCACCTTCCCGCCACTGCAGTGTCATAGTTTGCAGTACACAAAACTAAAGTTCAGAAAAATCATGCAATTTCTTCCAGGCAATGTGAGACTAAAGGAACTGTGACGCAATGTCTAGAAATATTAGATCTGTGTTCAATTATCCACGTTTTAAGTTGATGTTTGGTCTTACCAATGTAAAATTTCTCACATGGACATTTGATAATATAGACAACTCCTATTGAAACACATGTGGTATGTTGACATAAACTGATAGTTCTATTGGCAGATGAAATGTAAAGTGATGTGACATCCATAGAAACATAACAAACTGAACAAGTTCCACAAGGTTTATTTGATCCTTTAAAGTTAGATACATATCTTGAGTCATTGGGACTTGAATAGGAGTGGACTAGAAGATTTCTCACACTTGAGGCTTTAGTGTAGGAAATAAGAGGGGGGTCCTTAAACATCTCATGAAGTTGTAAAATGTGCCAATTGCACAAAATTGCCCTTTTGACAAGGCACACAGCAGGTGAAAATGGAATGACACAAGTCAAACAATCTTGGTGATTGCATTGTTGTGAAGATGGAAGAAATGGCCATTCTTGATGTGTGTATTTAGCTCTTAAATATGCTCTTCTAACACATTTGTCTGGATAGCGACTTGATAAAAAACAATTGCTCAAGGCTTGTGCTTGATGTTTATATTCCACTTTAGTAGAACAAATTCTCTGCAGTTGAAAAAACTGACTGGTGGATAAGCTGTCCTTAAGAGGACGTGGGTGAGCACTAAAAAAATGTAAGAGTGTATTACTGGAAACCGGTTTTCAATATAGAGTAGTGCATAAACTATTGACTTTATAATTAGAATATCTAAGAAAGCTATTTTCTGGTCCTGGATGTTACTAGTAAATTTCAAATGATTAGCACAGGAATTAATCCATATCAAAAAGTGGGCAAAGTTAGAACAAGTATCTCCTCAAATCATGAAGATGTCATTGATGAAAATTTCCAAACTAATATGGAAGATTGAAATGGATGTGGTTTATTAATCCATTTAGCTTCAAAATCATCCATAAAAAAGATTTTCCAAGTCGGGAGCCATGGTTGCCCCCATAGTTGTACCACAAATCTGTTTAAAATATTTATTTTCAAAAGCAAAAACATTTTTTGTTAATGCAATTGTGAGCAGATATTATTCTAAAATCTTATGTAAAGGGAGTTCATACAGCTTTACTGAAATATGCTTGACATCTGAGTTGCATATTTTAACATTTAAGGTGAATTTTAAAAGCCCGATGTGTGCCAAAACCAAGAGATACATGCATATGTCGGACTGGTACATGTTGAGTAGATTATAAAAGTCACCCATATATGCACTTATCTCCCACTGCGTACGCAACCATTTTTTTCTAAAATGGGGCAGAGCATGGTCGCAGTCTGGGTGGGACATGGGCATTCCTGGATTTCTCAATGAAAGCAGCCTGTAAATACTTATGTGCACAAGCGAGCTCCAGTATCCCCTGCGCATAACTTTACTATAGCTATGGATGTGTGTAAGTCATAAAACAAAAAAATAGGCATGTCAGCAGGGTTTTAAGGATTGGGTTTAACAGGGGAAAAGGGAGGCTATTAAACTAAAGGGGTTTGGAATTCCTATCCCTTGTCTGCGGGGAATTGGGAAAAAACTGGTGAAATTGGCAATGGCGTGGACACACACCCCTTTTAAAATTCTCCCACTCATGCAGTGAAAGTGGGATTTGCGCACACATGGACATGCCCACTTAAAATGATGCGCACATAAGCATACACTCAGCCTATTTTGTAACATGCGCGTATGTTATAAAATAGCCATGTTCCTGGTGTGAGTTGGCAAATGCACACATGTGCACCCGTGTGTCTGTTTAAAAATTACCGTTTCTATGTGACATCAGCAAATAACCTTTTTTTTTTTTGTAATTTACTGTTTATTAATTTTTTCAATGCTAATAACATACATACAGGGACTTTAGGCAAGTTTTGGGGGGTCGGGAGGATGGGGGATTGTAATTAATTAAATCTGAAAGGTTGGGTTGGGGGGGGGGGGGGGGGGGTTCGGTTTGATACAGCCAAAAAAAAAAATCGGCCCGAACCACGAGAAACAAAATTTCCCGCAGTGGGCCGATAACAAAGGCCGAACCGAAAGGTTCAGCTGAATCACATCTCTATTAATTATCGGGTCATCTTTACCAAGTGGAATCCAAGTGGAGGGATTTTTCATTATGGACAGATCAGTAGTAGGTATCATATTTGCAAAATAGTGTTTGATCTTCAATTTACGAATAAATGTATAGATGGAGACTTCAAGATCAAATAGATCCACTTGGAGTGTTGGAACAAAAGAGAGACCTCTCTCCAAAAAATACATTAACATTTCTAAACCAGTAATGCTTTAAATATAGTAAAAATTGATTTTTATTCCTAGAAGCCAGTTGTATCACCCTAAAATTTATTTATTTAATTTTTTATATAAAAACTTATACACTGCACCATAAGCAAAGCTATCAGAGCAGTTTACAATAAATAACATCCATAAAATAGTAAACAAGCAAATAACAAACATGGTCGCCTTCTTCACTGCCACATTCTATACATCTGCGTAAACACAATGGGACAACTCCCTCATCTTCTTAAGTTCTGGGAAATAGGAAACCCTTAGCATGTTTCCAGAACTTCTGATAGTCTAGTTCCAACTGAATCTCAATTGTGTAATATACTGGAAAAGTTCTCTTACCAAAATGCCACAGCCTAACATTGATGTGTTGATGTTTCATAACTCACCAAAGAAGACAATAAATAACCCTGTGAGGATCGCAAGGCCTGACATGGGATATACTGTTGTAGTTTATCAGAAAAATACTTTGGACTATTACTCTGCAAGCAGCAAAAAAACACCATTAATACCTTAAACTTATTCCCTCCATCACAGTGGAGACAAGCTAATATTGGTGCAGCACAGTCATATCTACTCTTACCACAATTTAACCTAGCTGCACTATTTGAATAAATTGCAGCTCTTATTCACAGCAATTGGCTTTAAAGCCAGCAAACAATATTCTAACACCCCATGGATAAGAGTTGATACAGCTATCCTTAAAGCAAAAACATCTAAATATGGGTTAAGAACATAAGAACTTGCCATACTGGGCCAGACCAAGGGTCCATGAAGCCCAGCATCCTGCATCCAACAGTAGCCAACCGAGGTCACAAATACCTGGCAAGACACCAAACAGTAAATAGATCCCATGATGCTATTGCATTATGATTAAATAGAAGCTATTTCTTAACACTACTTGGTATTGTCTTGTTCTCCAGGAATTTGTCCAAACCTATTTTTAAACCAGACTACATTAACTGCTTTAACAACATCCTCCAGTAATGAATTCCAGAGCTTAATTGTGCATTGAGTGAAAAATACTTTACTCTGATTTGTTGTGAATGTGCTCCTTGTTAAGTTTATAGAGTGCTTCCTATTCTTTGTATTTTTTGAAAGAGTAAATAACTGATTCACATTAATCCATTCTAGTCTTTTCATGATTTTATATACCTCTATCATATTCCCCCTCAGATGTTTCTTCTCGAAGCTAAACAGCCCTAACCTCTTTAGCCTTTTCTCATATGAGGAGCTGTTCCATCCCTTTTTTTTTGAAAAGTAATTTTATTATTATTGAGGGCAGGTGTACATGAAATAGTATAACATAACAATGCAGGAGATTATACAGTTCCTCAATAAAATTTTTCATTTACACCCATCCTCCATCCCACCCCTTTTGGTCACCCTTCTCTGTACCTTTTCCAATACAACAGTATATTCTTTGAGATGCGAATACCAATACTGCACACAGTACTCTAAAAGGTGAATTTTAAAAGCCTGGCATGCGCCAAATTTGGGAGATGTGCACACATGTTAGACTGGTGTGCGCCAAGCAAATTTTAAAAGCTGCCAAGATACCTATGTATATCCAGCAGTGTGCACATCTCACATGTTTCAAAAAAAAGGGAGTGGTCTGGGCAGGGCATACGTGGGGCATGGGAATTTTGGGAGCTTTGCCAAGAGATGTGCACATAGATACTCACATGCCTTGGTGTGCGCCAAGATCCCCTGTCATGTAACTTTACTTCCTCTAAGGACAAGGTGTAAGTTGCAAAAACTTAAAAAATAGAGAGATCTAAGGGGTTTAAGGAGTCTAGGCTAAGTGGGGAGAATGCAGGCTATCAAACTAGGGAGATTGGCAGGATCTACCTAGTAACTGGGCAGACTGGTGAACGAATTGGTAAAACTGGGAACGGCATCAGCGCATGCCCCTTTAAAATTCCCCTGACCTACACAATAGAAGCGTGCCAATATGCTCCCGTGAGCCAGTTTAAAAGTTACCGTCCCTGTGCAGCCTCACCATGGAGTGATACAGGGCAATATAACATTCATCCTTTTGTTCTCCATTCCTTTCCTAATAATTCCTAACATTCTGTTTGCTTTCTTGACCACCACTGCACACTGTCTAAATACTCTAAGCTATATGTATGCATGAGAAGCAACCTGGGAAGCATATAAAACAAAAGAAAAACTAGTGTCTAACAATACTCCCAAGATTTTTACATTGTTCAAGGTAACTATAGTACAGCCATCCATTACAGCCCATACCATTGGACTCTCCAAAACTTCAAACAAGCTCTCTATGCCAAGAATTTCAGTTTTGGTCTTATTCAGAACTAATTTGCTAACATCCATCCAGCAGGAAATTTTTGTCAAATAGCCACTCACCAAATCAACAGTTTCAGCTGTATTTAAATGTATGGTCACCAGTGACACCCAGTTCCTGAAACAAACCAACTAGTGGATGCATAAAGATATTAAAGAAAAAAGAAGAAAAGCATGAGACCTGAGGAACTGTACGGGTAGGGTACTCAGCATGTAAATTATATGCAATTATACCATTTTATTTTTGGTTCAGATTTATCAAAAAGTAGTAAGTACACAATTCCTTTGTCTTATATAATGGGTTGTTCTTATAGGGAGTGTTAGAATATCACAAAAGAAACATCACACAATTTAGTAGTGGTCAGAAAAAAAAATTATATTGGCAAAATGTTTGGAATAAGAAAACAATTTTGTTCCTTATGAATTATGCAACAGTCAGAAAATCAGCAAGGCGCTATCATCAAATTAACTTTAACTTCCAGTTTAGTGAGTGAATTATTCTTATCTGACTCCCACTAGTAAGAGCTTTAAAAGAAATGCACCAAAGTCTCACTAATATAATCTGTGCTGGAAGTCTCAAGCAAGATGGCTGATACAGGTTCAGCCCTGCATCGCCTTTGGAGGAGGAAGAAGAGGGCTTGCCCTAAAGCTGGGAGGGTGTCATTTTGCTTCAAGTCTTCCAGTGATTCCCCATTGAATTCTTGTTCTCCTCATTATAATGGCTTAAATTTGCATTATTCAGTGACGTAATTCAAATTACTTTCAAGTCTATGAGTAGGAGCATGATTGGTCCACATAGTCCTGCTTCTTCACAGTCTTTTTCTTAAAACTGTTAGGTCGTCTCGTAGGCAGAGAGGCATTGACCAAAGGTTTGAAGTAAACATCTGCCTGATAAATTAATCACTGATGATAGGTGACTTCGCATAGCTAGACTGTTTCAAGGATACCTAGCTATGTCTATTTTCTACACATTTAGATGGTAACCTTCAAACTGATGTGTGTGTGTGTGCAATTGTGGGTGCATTTGCCGGTGCGTGCACATAAACACGCCAATTTTATAACATGCGCGAGTTTATGCACGCATGCTATAAAATCAGCTACCTGCACACACATGCACACAAGATTTTATATCGATGCGCGCATATCCCATCTCGAGCGCATGGGGGGGGGGGGGGGAGATTGTAGTAGGTAAGCATGGCAATGCAATAGGCGTATTTCCCAGTTCCCTCCCAGTTATCTCCAGTAAAGGAGCGGACTTCCTAAATCCCCTACCTAACTTGCCTCCCTTTTACCCAACTAGCTACGACCCCTAAAACCCTGCTGACTATCCTTTTTTTTAATTTAACTACTTACACACTGTCCATAGCAGAAGCAAGTTACACGATTGTGGGATCCTGGCACATGCTAGTGCACATAACTGACTTCATGGGTGCATTCCCAGCCTGCCCATCCCCCACCCCACCCATTTTCACCAAACCTTTTTTATTCACGTACTGGGTGATACGCGCGTGGCTGCGGACCTCTTAAAATCTGCATGGCGTGCACACGTTCCAGTCACACTTTGGTGCGTGGAGGACTTTTAAAATTTACCTTTTAGTCTTTTATTGTCCTTGCTTTTCTGTGTGTTTTCACAAATGAGATAGTCCTTGTTTGTAAGTTGCTCTGCAAATTATCTGTCTGTACAGAGAGAGATTTCCCAGGTTTTCAGTTGATTGGTCAGGAGACTCCTTTTGTCTGCATACTCAGTGCAGAGAACAAGTCCTGTATCCATATCCAGTTTGTTTTTAGGCCAGGACTCCATTTTGAAAGCATTTACAATTAATTATAAGATTTCTGGGTTTTGCTCTTACAGAACCCCTGTCTCTCGACACCATTCATTGTGAATAAGCCTCTGCCACCTGTACTACCTGTGTCCTGAGCCATTCCAGAAACAAGGCAATCCAAGCTAACACATTCCCACTGAATCCCACCTGCACTCATCTCCCCAAGAATGTCTACTAAGTCAAAAGCACTGGAAAGGTCCAATAAAATAAAAAATATTGACTGACCAGCATCAAGATGGTAAAAACAGCATCCGCA
Organism: Rhinatrema bivittatum; assembly: GCF_901001135.1. Lineage (NCBI taxonomy): Eukaryota > Metazoa > Chordata > Amphibia > Gymnophiona > Rhinatrematidae > Rhinatrema > Rhinatrema bivittatum. The sequence continues at coordinate 202,123,424 of NC_042615.1, forward strand.
AGGGACAACAGTACAAATTCAGTGTCATTTCCCAGTCTAAAAACCAACTGCTTATCAGTCCAATCACTAGAATGTTTCAAAAGTTATGATAATTGATTAAATACTATTTTTCAAAAATCTTCCCCAAAAAAGGTACATTAGAAATTGGCCTACAACTTTCACATTTTGTTGGATCCAAATGAATGAATGTCAGTAAAACAGAGGCGTTTATTACTAGAGAAGAATCTAGGCAAATAATATTTAATATATAAAAATGTATTACTTTGATACCATACGGAATTTATATACGATATAGATCGTTTTACAGAATATTCTACAGTAGTTCATACCACAATGACAAAGTATTGGTAGACCATTCAGTAGTAATGTGTTTTAAATAAAACACATTTCATTGATAAGACATTCACAGCATCATTATTGCCTTTGATACCATATCTGTAGTGTGATTATAGTTTTTGAGGGGGAGTCCTTTTTAACAAAAAAGTGATCTTTCATTTTGTGCCTAAGAGAAAATTCCTCTGTACGCAGAACAAATATATTTTTTGGTCAGAACATATTATAATGCTAAACTGTAGGACAAGAAAATGACCTTGTCTCTACTGATATACCTAATACATTCATATTAATTAACATAACTTGCTATTATTTTTAAAATCTTTTTTTAAATTGGGATATTATCTTTGAGGAAACTACACGCTCACATCTGTATACTACATTATATTTGTAGTATTCATTGAAAAGCATATTTTTTTCTAACCAGTGGTTAAAAGTAATATCATCATAAACGGTCTTGTAAACAGAGCGACATTTCCCTCTAGTGGTAAGTTTATGTATGCACCTTCAAAACTTATAGTACATGCCAATACTCCTCTTTAATGCAAATAAGAATTGCACTTTTGTTTAGTAAGTGTTTGATAGGGGTTTACACATTTTTCCCATTTCCTTTTTGAATGTGTTTGACTCATTTCACTTTCATGTACAAGTGGCTTCTTTTCCCATAACACACGGATTGTTTGGGGATAGGGGAGGTGGTGGGGAGGTTCAGTTTAGATCTCTGTGTGTCTTCCACATAGAAATGATGGTCCTTTTTCTTTATTATTATTATTATTTATTTATTTATTTATTTATTTATTTATTTATTTACAGTGAATGGCTCTCTTGCTTTGCTGTATATGGCATTGAAATCTAAGGGGCAGATTTTCAAAGGGTTACACACGCGTAACCCCGAAAACCTGCTCCTGCGCGCGCTGAGCCTATTTTGCATAGGCTCAGCGGCACTCACAAGCCACGGGATGTGCATATGTCCCGGGGCTTTGAAAAAGGGGTGGGAAGGGGCATGGGCATGGCGCTGGTCCGGGGGCAGTCCAGGGGCAGGACTGAGGCTTCCGGCACAGCGGCTGTGCCGGGGGATGGCACGCTGGCAGCTGGCTGGCACATGCAAGATACTCCTACCACAGGCAGGCGTAAAAAGTGAGACAAGGTAAGGGGGATTTAGGTAGGGCTGGGGGGTGGGTTAGATAGGGGAAGGGAGGGGAAGGGAGGGGAAGGTGGGAGGGAGCAGAAGAAAAGTTCCTTCTGAGGCCGATTTCAGAGCAGCCTTGGATGGAACGGGGAAAGCCATCGGGGCTCCCCTAGGGCTCGGTGCGTGCAAGGTGCACAAGTGTGCACCCCCTTGCATGCGCCGACCCCGGATTTTATAACATGCGCGCGGCAGCCCCAGGCTTTCTGATAGTGGAAGCAAGAAGGACTCATGCCGGTGTAGATCACAGGAATCTTCGGCTGAAAAGGAGTGAGAAAGAGCATCTGCTCAGATGTTTTTTGCTGCAGGTCTGTATCTGAGTTCGAAATCGAAGCGGGTGAAGAAAAGTGCACAACAGGTCTGTCACTGGTTCAGACACTGGGCCTGATGGAGGTGCTCAAGGTTTTTATGGTCAGTATAGATGGTGATGTGGTGCTGAGCTCTCGCTAACCACTGGCGCCATTCTTCCAATGCGAGTTTGATGGCCAGTAACTCCTTGTCGCCAATCCCATAATTACACTTGAGAAAAAGGGGCAAGAATGCAAGGTTCCAGAGGACGAGTACTGGCTCAAGAGGCCCCCAATACTTCAGAGGAGGCATCTACTTCCACAATAAAAGAATGCCATAGATCTGGGTGATGGAGACAGAGAGTTCCTGGAGGAAAGCAGCCTTTAACTCTTGGAAAGCCATCACAGTCTCAGTGGCCACAGTTTGGCATTGGCCCCCTCGCAAGTCAGGGCCGTGAGCAGAGCTGCCAGCTGAGAGTAATTATTAATGAAGCTGCGATAGTAATTGGCAAAGCCAAGGAAATTCTGTAGGGCTTGCAATCCGCTAGGCTGAGGCCAATCCATTATGCACTTGAGCGTCTCGGGGTCCATGTGAAATCCTTGTTTGGAGACTATGTATCCCAAGAATGGGAGGCTTTCTTTCTCAAAAATAAATTTCTCAAGTTTAGCATAAAGCTGGTTATCATGAAGACATAGGGTACTCGAGAGACATCTTGACGATGGGTATCCAAATCCTTTGAGAAGACTGAGATGTCATCTAGGTATATGACTACATACTCATAGAGGAGATCTATGAATATCTCGTTCATCATATTTTGGAAGACAGCTGTGCATTGCATAATCCGAATGGCATGACTAAATATTCATAATGGCCGTCCCTGGTGTTGAAAGCTGTTTTCCATTCATCTCACTGTTGAATTCAGATTAAATTGTATGCCCCCACCGGAGATCCAATTTGGAGAAAATCTTGGCCCCTTGCAGACGGTTGAATAACTCTGCGATCAGAGGCAAGGGGTAATGCTCCTTCCGGGTAATGGTATTCAGCCCTTGATAAACTGTGCATGGGCAGAGGCTCCCATCCTTCTTCACTACAAAGAAAAACCTGGCACCTGCAGAGGAAATGGAGCGGAGGATGAATCCTTTATCCAAGTTCTCCTTTATATATTAGGACATAGCCTTTGTCTCTGGTAGGGTCAAGGGGTAAACCCTACCCTGAGGAGGTTTGGTACCAGGTAGCAGATCGATGGCACAATCAAACTCCCTGTGAGGAGGTAAGATGTCAGCTTTCTTTTTAGAGAACAAATCAGTGAATTGCGCATACTACCGGGAAATCCAGATGTAATCTCAGTGGTAGTGAGATAAGGCCAAGTTGATACCTTCTCTAAACAGATCATCTGGCAATCAGGACTCCACTGAGACAATTAAAGAGAAGTCCAATCGAACTGCAGAGAATGTTGCTGGAGCCAGGGTAATACAAGAACCACAGGGTGAATAGATTTGTCAAGAAAGTGGAATTCCAGGTGTTCCACATGAAGAGATCTGGTGTGAAGCTTCAAGGGAGCAGTAAAACATGTGACTCTCCCTGGGAGGGGATCTCCATGGATGGAGAAGAGAATCAGACCTCTGTGGGAATCTGAAGGTGTTCCATTAGGGCTATCATGAGGAAATTTCCACCTGCCTCAGAATCTATTAGGCTAGTGTATTGAATTCCTGGGTGCTCACATAAAGCGTGACTGGCAGCGTCAATGGGGGAACTGGAGAGGTGAGGCCTAAAAATAGTCCCCTGGTGAGTCCTAGGCCGGGTGTTTAACGGCCTTACTGGACATTGAGATATTAAGTGGCCAGCCTCACCACAGTATAGACAAATTCCAGGCCTGGCAGCACTGAAGGCATTCATTTTGAGTCAGCTAACAATGGCCCAGTTGCATAGGCTCCTCCGTCGGGGTTCTGGAAGCAGGGGGAGGATCCTGGAGGAGGAGAGGGATGCCAAGGGCAATTGGTGATGGCTGTGCACCACCTAGAATGCTGTAGTTCTCGAGACCATTCCTGGAGGAGACAGTCAATCCTACCAGCCAACCCTATAAGAGAATCTAAAGAGGCCATGAGCTCCCAAGCTGCCAGTTCATCCTTGATTCGGGATGACAAACAATTCAGGAAGATGGAGCAAAGGCAATTCTCTCCCCAGTGGAGTTGTGTGGCCAGGGTCTGTATTTCAATAGTGTAGTCGGAGAGAGAACAGCTACCCTGGAAGATGTAGACCAGAGTTTTACAGTTCAAAAACACAGACTTTGAGGAAATGGGGAAGTACCTAGAGGAAGAACTAAATGGATGGGAGAATGAGAGAGATGTGGATCAGCAGAGGACCAATCTAAAAGGAGCAATCACCAAGGCAACTACTCTTTATGTTAGAAATGTAAAGAAAAGCAAAAGAAAAATGAAACCTATCTGGTTCTCAAAGGAGGTGGCTGACAAAATTAAAGCTAAAAGAACAGCATTCAAGAAATATAAAAGATCCCAAAGGGAGGAGCACAAAGAAGAATATTTGATTCAACTGAGGGAGACGAAGAAATTAATCAAGTTGGCAAATAGCCAAGCAGAAGAGAGGATTGCCAAGGAGATAAAAAATGGTGACAAAACATTTTTCAGATACATCAGCGAAAAGAGAAAAGTCCATAGTGGTATAGTGAAATTGAAAGATGGAAATGATCAATGTGTGGAAAGAGATGAAGAAATGGCAGAAATTTTAAATGAATACTTCAGCTCTGTGTTCACTAAAAAAGACCCTGGAGAAGGACCATTTCTACACAAGAAGCTGGAGGGAAGTGGAATAGATGAAAATCATTTTACAGTAGAAAAAGTATGGGAAGAGCTAAAGAATCTGAAAGTGGACAAAGCCATGGGGCCTGATGGGATTCATCCAAGGATTCTGAGGGAGCTCAGAGATGTGCTGGCGGGTCCGCTGTGTGACCTGTTCAATAGATCCCTAGAAACGGGAGTGGTGCCGAGTGATTGGAGAAGAGCGGTGGTGGTCCCGCTTCACAAGAGTGGGAACAGAGAAGAGGCTTGTAACTACAGACCGGTTAGCCTCACTTCGGTGGTGGGAAAAGTAATGGAGTCACTGTTGAAAGAGAGAATAGTGAACTATCTACAGTCCGGAGAATTGATGGACCAGAGGCAGCATGGATTCACCAGGGGAAGATCCTGTCAGACAAATCTGATTGACTTTTTCGACTGGGTAACCAAGGAATTGGATCAAGGAAGAGCACTAGATGTCATCTACTTGGATTTCAGCAAAGCTTTTGATATGGTTCCGCACAGGAGACTGGTGAATAAAACGAGAAGCTTAGGAGTGAGTGCCGAGGTGGTGACCTGGATTGCAAACTTGTTGACGGACAGAAGACAATGCGTGATGGTAAATGGAACTTTCTCTGAAGAGAGAGCGGTTTTAAGTGGTGTACCGCAAGGATCGGTGTTGGGACCGGTCCTGTTCAATATCTTTGTGAGCGACATTGCGGAAGGGATAGAAGGTAAGGTTTGTCTTTTTGCGGACGACACTAAGATCTGCAACAGAGTGGACACGCCGGAAGGAGTGGAGAGAATGAGACGGGATTTAAGGAAGCTGGAAGAGTGGTCGAAGATATGGCAGCTGAGATTCAATGCCAAGAAGTGCAAAGTCATGCATATGGGGAGTGGAAATCCGAATGAACTGTATTCGATGGGGGGGGGGGGGGGGGGGAAAGGCTGATGTGCACGGAGCAGGAGAGAGACCTTGGGGTGATGGTGTCTAATGATATGAAGTCTGCGAAACAATGCGACAAGGCGATAGAAAAAGCCAGAAGAATGCTGGGATGCATAGAGAGAGGAATATCGAGTAAGAAAAGGGAAGTGATTATCCCCTTGTACAGGTCCTTGGTGAAGCCTCACCTGGAGTACTGTGTTCAATTCTGGAGACCGTATCTACAAAGAGACAAGGACAAGTTGGAAGCTGTACAGAGAAGGGCGACCAGGAAGGTGGAGGGTCTTCATCGGTTGATGTACGAGTTGAGATTGAAGAATCTAAATATGTACACCCTGGAGGAAAGGAGGAGCAGGGGTGATATGATTCAGACTTTCAGATACTTGAAAAACTTTAACGATCCAAAGACAATGACAAACCTTTTCCGACAGAAAAAAATCAGCAGAACCAGAGGTCACGAGCTGAGGCTCCAAGGAGGAAGACTAAGAACCAATGTCAGGAAGTATTTCTTCACGGAGAGAGTGGTGGATGCCTGGAATGCCCTTCCGGAGGAAGTGGTGAAGTCCAAAACTGTGAAGCACTTCAAAGGGGCGAGGGATAAACATTGTGGATCCATCAGGTCCAGAGGACATGTATAAAATAGCAGGTAGCAAAACACTGCACGGAGCGGCAGTAGCCACAGAGGCATTCACGGAGCGGGATGCCAGTGGCCAGTGGTAGGTGTTCCACCTTCATGGAGCAGAAGGATGGAGGGCTGTCATCTTCCAATTAAATTAAAAAAACCCAAAAAAACAGGGATGGGATCCATCAGGTCTAGAGGACGCATATAAAGAGCAGGTAGTAAAACACTGCACGGAGCGGCAGTAGCCACAGAGGCATTCACGGAGCGGGATGCCACAGAGGCAGTCACGGAGCGGGATGCCAGTGGCCAGTGGTAGGTGTCCACCTTCACAGAGCGGAAGGATGAAGGGCAGCCATCTCCCAATTAAAAAAAAAAAAAGAAAAAAACAGGGATGGGTTCATGGGCTATAGGTATTACCAATTATTAGGCTTTTCAATATTTGATGATAGTTAATGTGAATTTCAAGGCATACTTCATTTTCAATGCATATCCAGCATAGCTCCCTGCTTCAACGACAGGGGAGAAGAAAAACTAATACTTCACACATATCCAGCTTTGCCCTCTGCTTTATGGCAGAGAGCTATGCTGCCGCTTACCCAACTAATCAAACTTAATATTTCACTTGGAAGCAGCTCCATCACTGCTCTCTACATTAATAGTGGGGGTGAAAGGGAATTAGAACATAAGGTTACTAAGAGCCAAGAGAAACAGATAAGTATGAGAAAAGATAAGTGTGAAGCTTGCTGGGCAGACTGGATGGACCGACTGGTCTTCTTCTGCCGTCATTTCTATGTTTCTATGTTTAAGCTCAGAGCCGGAAGTGTCCAGGTGACCCGGGTCATCAAACACGGTCTTGAAGAGTTCCAAAAAGCAGGGAAGGTCCCAACGGATAGGATCTGAGTGCTCCCACAGAGAAGAAGCCCAGGTGAGGGCCTTACCCTCCAACAAGGAAATAATATAGATCGTTCTAGTGGCGTCATCTGGAAACAACACCGCTTGAAGACAAAAGTAAATATTGCACTGGTTAATGAAGCCTTGACAGTGCTGAGACTCCCCAGAACAGAGGAAAGGAGTTGGAAGCAGTATGATGGACCTTTGGGAAGGTGTCAGAATGGTAGGCACTGGAGAAAATGGAGTCGTCATGCCCACTGGAACAGAGGAGTCTAAGCGGGTGCTGAGATGCTCCATAGAGACTGCAAGAGCTTCCAGAAACCGTTGCTGTTCCTGAATTTTCTGGACCAGGCCTGGAATAGCCTGTAAGGTGGAAGCCTCTGCCAGGTCCATGGCCTTGGCAATCTATTATGCTGGTGGACCCTTGGACCGAAGGGGAATTGACGCTACCTGTGGGAGAAGCCCCATAGGTCCCCACTGTTGGTAGGTAAGGATGATGGAAAGCAGTGACCCCACTGGAGCTTCACCACTACCAGCACACATTCCCCTTAGTTTGAGCCCTTGGGTGCCAGGGCCGGATGGACATATGTGGGGCCTCTGCGGAGATGGATGTCCAGGTTGAAGAAGAGACACTGTGGTTCAGGCCAAAGTAAGGAATAGGTGATGAAGCTTGATGTTGAGATCCAGGCAAGGATCGAGTCAGGCAATGTAGCTCATGGTCAAGTTCCAGGCAAGGGTTGAGGCAGGTAGTGTAGCTCATGGTCAAGTTCCAGGCAAGGGTTGAAGCAGGCGGCGTAGCTCATGATCAAGTTCCAGGCAAGGGTCGAGGTAGGTAGTATACAGTGAAGGTCAGGATCCAGTCCAAGTCGAAGCCAAGAGCAGTCCGAGGTAAGAAGGAGGAAGACAAGAAACACAGAAGGAACTTAGGAACAGCAATCCATTTCTCAGGAGCAAGGAAACCTATTGCCAAGGCACTCGCTGAAGGCAAGGGCTAGCCTTATATAGTCTCTAGGCAGTTATGTCATCGTGGAGGGTCGCAGGCACGTTCCTGCTACAGGCCCTTTAAATAAAGAAGACAGGCACATGCGTGCCTAGGAGGATGCTGGGTGCAGGAGAAGTTGGCGGTGTTCCAGCTATGAAGGAGCAGGGGTATCGGGCTGGCAGCTCAGGGCTGCAAGGAAGAGTGGCAGCATCGGCAGACTTCCAGCTGCGAAGTAAGAGTCAGCAGTGTCTGGCTGGCAGCTCAAAGCCGCGAATTCAGCAGCGTCAGGCTGGTGGCTGGGGGCCATGAAGAAGAGTGGCGGCGACTCACCACCACTATCAGAAAGCCTCGGGCTGGCCCAAACACAAGAGTGCGGCATCAGGTGAGTGAAACTGGCCACAGGTTCCCATGGAGAGCAAGCATAACAGTTGTATTTTAAAGTATAGAGTTTCTTGTCTGGAAGGAAACAGTTGGTTTCCTTTCAAGTAAATATTTCTAAATTGTGTGAGATCAAGTATGGTATACATCAAGGCTCATCACTCGCACCCATTCTTTTTAACATCTTGTTTGAGTGTAGTGGGTGGTATTATTAGAGATTTTGGTTTTAAATCTTATATCTATGCCAATGACTTGCAAATACTTGCTCCTCTGGGTTTAGACCTAGAACTAGGTTATAAAAATCTAGTACAATGTATTACTACTCTTGAATCTTGGTTGAGATCTAATGCTTAGTATTAAATGCTGCCAAAACTGAAGTATTATAAATGGGACAGACTGAACAGGAGAAATCTCTAATATTAAAAGATATAGAGATCACAACAAAAAAAGAACTAATATCATTGGGAGTGAAACTTGATTCTACAGTTAGCATAGAAAAACATCTTGCACAGGTAATGAGAAATGCCTATTGCAGAGTCAAGATGTTGAGATTTATTAGATCTTTTTTCAGTCCATTGCTCCTGGAACTTCATTGGCTTCCAATTATAGAAAGGTGTAAATTTAAAATCTTAACGATGGCCTTTAAGAGTATCTGAAGCATTGGAGCAAAACAGTTAGAAAACCGATTGCGCTGGCACAAATGAGGGAGAAATCTCCATTCATCGAATAAGCAGCTCTTACAAATTCCGGCAGCTAAGACCTTGCAACATGCACGATAATGGAAAAGATTTTTCTCTTTGTCAGCTTCAAAGTTGTGGAATGATCTCCTATTAATCTTAAGGGAAGAAAGAGAGCTTTTGAAATTTCATAAAAGGTTAAAAATATGGCTAATGGGAAACATGTCTGTTTGAGCTGATTTTATTTTGTATTAATGTGATTTTGATAAATGTTGAGATATTGTTTTATAATATGTTGTATATCACCTAGATTTTTATCAGTTAGGCGATTATGAACTGTATTCGATGGGGGGAGAAAGTCTGATGTGCACGGAGCAGGAGAGAGACCTTGGGGTGATGGTGTCTAATGATTTGAAGTTGGCGAAACAATGTGACAAGGCGATAGCTAAAGCCAGAAGAATGCTGGGCTGCATAGAGAGAGGAATATCGAGTAAGAAAAGGGAAGTGATTATCCCCTTGTACAGGTCCTTGGTGAGACCTCACCTGGAGTATTGTGTTCAGTTCTGGAGACCGTATCTCCGAAGAGACAGAGACAAGATGGAGGCGGTCCAGAGAAGGGTGACCAAAAAGGTGGAAGGTCTTCATCAAATGATTTATGAGGAGAGACTGAAGAATCTAAATATGTACACCCTGGAGGAAAGGAGGAGCAGAGGTGATATGATACAGACTTTCAGATACTTGAAAGGTTTTAATGATCCAAAGACAACGACAAACCTTTTCCGTAGGAAAAAAATCAGCAGAACCAGGGGTCACGATTTGAAGCTCCAGGGAGGAAGATTCAGAACCAATGTCAGGAAGTATTTCTTCACAGAGAGGGTGGTGGATGCCTGGAATGCCCTTCCGGAGGAAGTAGTGAAGACCAGAACTGTGAAGGACTTCAAAGGGGCGTGGGATAAACACTGTGGATCCATAAAGTCAAGAGGCCGTCAATGAAGAGTGGGTGGCTCGCCAGAATGACGGCTACTGCCTGGAGATAATACCCTTATTCAATAAACATACACATGGTTACTGTGACTCCAACATCGCTCTAAGCTTCAACAGCAAGAGGAAATGTAGAAAAAAGGATTTGCGGAGGAAGTGACGTCACTCCTCATGTAAGCAGCTTCCCCGATCGGCTCCCCGAGCTTCTGGGTTAAAAACGCGATAAAACGAGACCAACATACTCTTTGGCTGACCCGGTGGCCCCTGAACAGCTCTCCAGAGTGGGGGGAATGGCTTCCAAAAAAAAAGTGGTAGATCTGGGCAAATTTTCGTACTCCCGTGGAGAAGACGCTCCGGACCCGGGGAAAAACAAGATGGCGGCTGCTGGCGATCCCGCGGAGTCAGAGGCGGAGAGTGACGACCCCACTGCAGCGGAGGATCTTCTAACTATGCGTAAGGAGATGAGAAGGTGGTTCGGGGAGCTAAGGCATGATTTAAAATCGTACAAAAATGAGATTGCAGAGCTTTTGACAGAAATGAAGGCAGAAACGGCAGAGTTAGGACGCCGCGTGGAAGAGGCAGAGACCCGTTTGGATGTGCAGGGGGAAGGTTGGGATGCGCTGCGGAGAGACCACGTACAGCTTCAGCAGTCCCACTGCTCCTTATCTGACAAACTGGAGGACCTAGAGAATCGCAGTAGGCGATGTAACATCAGGATTCGAGGGGTCCCCGAGTCAGAGGACTTTCAGGACTGCCATGCAGTGGTGAAAAACATTTCCGCGTTTTTCCTAGCCACAGAGGACTCTACAGCAGCTGCCACAGTTGGAGACATTAAGGTGGAAAGGGTCCATCGGACCTTGGGACCCAAGGTAGCTAATAGAAACAGAGATATTGTTGCCTGCTACCACTCTTTCTCACAGAAAGAGAAAATCTTTCTGCTAGCCCGCCGGCAGAAGACCTGGAATTGGGAAGGGCATGAAATAGCTGTCTTTGCGGATCTGTCCTCAGCTACCTTGAAGAAAAGACAGGATTTCTGTTGTATAACAACGCAGCTGAACAATGCTAATATCAGGTACCGGTGGCTGTACCCCGGAGGTCTAGCCTTCACGATCCAAGGCTCCACTCATCGGGTCACGACTGTGCAAGAAGCCGCGGAGATTCTACAAGCAGAGGGAATTCACGTGGACCCACCGGTGGCCGCTCCTGGGGAGAGGGGTGATATCGCATCCCGGAAAATATCTCAGCCACGATGGCAGAGAGTCCCGAAGGGCCGAAGACGACTTCAAAGGAATGCAACTGCAGACAGCTCTGGAGAGGCTCCTGCTTGACTGATATATTTCTTTTTCATATGTTTGTTCGCTCTTATCCTTCTCAGGAGAAGGTACTAGACGGAAGGAAATCTGCGGGCCAGCAGGGTCAGCGGCGGTCATTATGGTTAATATTGCTTCAGTATTGGTTGGTTATTCTGTTCCAGGTTTGCACAACCCCAGAATGTCGGGGGAATGGGGAGTGATATTTGTCTTCCTCCATGTTTTCTGAGCACATTCAACTGGTGCTCCAGGTTACACAGGGTAGGGGTGTGGGAGGGGGGAGGGGAACAATACTTTTGCGACACAGATGGGGGGCTGGGTATGTCCTTTTCAAGGTGCTGGGTGTTATGCTTAAGGGGTGGAACAGCGGCTTATTCGAAGGGGGTGGAGGAGTATTAGTAGCATGATGGCTTCCTTTAACTTTTTATCTCTCAATGTGAAAGGCCTCAATTCACCCCGCAAGATGAAACTATTGTTCAAGGAACTAGATAGAATGCATATTGATGTTGCAATGGTACAAGAGACACATTTACGGGGAAGATACCAAGGACTGATGTGCAACCCTAAATACCCACATCAATTCTGGGCGGCAGCATCAATTACTTCAAAATACTCGGGAGTGGGGATATTGATCCACAAGGATTTTCTTTTTGATTTAAGGGACACCTATGAGGATCCTAATGGCCGCTTTCTATTAGTGAAACTGTCCATGGGAGGAGAGCTCTTCACTCTAGTGTCGATCTATGGCCCCAATTCTCAAAAGGTGGATTTCTATAATTCGCTAAATCAAGAACTGACATTAAGGGCGGAAGGCTCTCTGATTCTGGGAGGGGATCTCAATTTAACTGTTAATCCTAGATTGGACACCTCCACAGGGTCTAGCTCTGATTCAAAAAAAGCTAGGGATTCGCTGAAAGCTTTGATGCGGAGTCACGGACTACGAGATGTGTGGAGATCTCTATATCCCACTTCGAGAAATTATACATATTTCTCTTCCCCACATAATAGCTATTCCAGGATTGATTTGTTCCTATGCAGTGCCTGTTTGCTTCCCAGAGTGAGCAAGGCTGACATCGAACCTATTGTATGGTCAGATCATGCTCCCATCTGGTTTGCGTTACAGGTCAGGGATTATGATCCGGGTACCCGGTTTTGGAGGCTTAATAACTCTCTCTTAGATGACCCGGCCTATGTTTCTCAGGTAGAGTCCGATATACAAGAATATTTACTAATAAATGATACCGGTGAAGTCAACCCGGTAGTTCTCTGGGACTGCCTAAAAGCAGTGCTCCGCGGTAAATTTATTGCGAGGGCGGCTTTGCTAAAGAAACAGCGGGAGCAGGAACGGTCGAGGCTGCTTATACAGCTTAGGGAGTTGGAGCGCATACATAAACAATCGGTCTCATCCTCAGTGATCTACACCCAAATTGCTGACCTTAGAAATCGTATTGCAGCATTAGACGCGGCATTCATAGCTCACCAATTGCAAATGACCCAGCAAAGATATTTTGAAGGGGGGAATAAAGCAGGTAAGGTCCTTGCCAACATTTTGAAGCGTCGGCAGGCACAGGCTACTATTGTCAAAATAAAAGGCAAGGAGGGCGACGTATTGACTGATAATCAATCTATTCGACGACGCTTCCATCAATTTTATTCTGAATTATACGCCAGGGATGAAGGGATTTGTGGGGAAGACATTGATAAATACTTAGCGGCCTCTACCGTTCCTTCCTTGGATGATTCCCAACAACGGATACTGAATAAGGATATTACAGAGCAGGAAATCATGTTAGCTATCCGCTCCCTCAAACCTGGGAAATCCCCGGGGCTGGATGGCTATACAGGGAGATTTTACCAAACCTTTGCCCCATACGTAGCTCCTGTCTTAGCTAAGTTTTTCTTGGCTTTAAAAGAGGGGTCTCCTTTGTCTACCTTAGCCAACATGGCTGGTATCACGATCCTGGCCAAACCGGGGAGGGATCCCGCAGTTTGTGGTTCTTACCGACCAATTTCCCTCATAAACATAGACTTAAAAATTTTGGCAAAAATCTTGGCGACCCGGTTGAATAGTTTTATTGCTCGCATTATTCATCCTGACCAAGCAGGATTTATTCCTGGACGACAAGCAAGCGACAATGTGCACAAAATCATTGACCTGTTTTGGTGGGTACAGAAACATAATATACCCGCAGTAGCCTTATCCGTCGACGCTGAGAAAGCGTTCGACATGGTCCACTGGCCATATCTATTTGCCCTTTTACGTAAATTGCATTTTGGGGATTCCTTTATACAATGGGTTCAGCAGTTATACTCAAACCCGTCAGCCTGTATAAAAATTAATGGGGGCTACTCACCCACGTTCCCGGTAAGGCGGGGTACTCGGCAGGGATGCCCTTTGTCACCCCTCCTTTTTGCAATTTTCTTAGAACCCTTTGCATCCCTGGTGAGAAATCATCCTGATATTAAGGGGGTAGAAGTGGGGTCCTTTACCTCCAAGCTGTCGTTATTTGCGGACGACATATTATTGCTAGTGACTAATCCTGATACATCTCTCCCGCATGTGACCTCCGCTATGGAAGAGTTTAGTCGAGTTTCTGGCTTTCGGCTCAATTGGGAGAAGTCAGAACTCTTAAACATTAATCTTTCTAACTCGGCTGAGCAGGCCCTCCGGCCTAAGTTTCGCTTTAAATGGGCTCACCAAAAATTAAAATACCTAGGGGTTTACATTAGTTCCACCCAAGATCTGTTCCAATTAAACTACGACAAATTGTGGTCTACAATTCTCAAGGATTTGGAGGAGTGGAACAGATATAGCATCTCCTGGCTGGGCAGAATTGCTGCAGTTAAAATGACTATACTTCCCAAATTGTTGTATTTGTTTCAGACCTTGCCAATTGAAGTTCCCAGACAAAGATTGCTTCAGTGGCAAAAAAGATTGTTGCTCTATATCTGGGGAGGTAAACGTCCCCGGATTGCTCGCCACACCCTATACAAGGCCAGAAAACGGGGAGGTCTGGGGGTGCCAAATCTTGAAAGATATTACCTGGCAGCTCGCTTCAAGACGATTACAGATTGGCATAGGCAAGCCTCTCCCAAACTGTGGTTTCTATTTAGCCAGCAATTAGTTGGGGACTTACCCTTGGGTAGTCTTCTATGGCAGCCAAAACCTACTTGGACTTTGTGTATGGAGGAGGTCTTACCCCCCACCATGTTACTTTCCCTCAAACTTTGGTCTGCCAAAAAATATATGCTCCTGGGGAACCGAGAATATCACCTTTCCACTTATTTATACGCTAATAGGTCCTTTACCCCGGGGTATGAGAATCCGGCTTTTCAGAGGTGGAAGGACCGGGGTATCAGTACTTGGGGGCATATCTGGGGGACCCAGGGTCTTATTCCCTTTCAGGACATACAACAGAGATATGAGATGGAGGGGTCTGATATTTTTCTCTATCTCCAACTACGCCACTTTGCGCAGTCTACTTCACTGCGTACACACCTCCAGCTTGGGAAGTCGGAATTTGAAAGCTTCTGTACCAAAGCAGATTTCACAGTTAAATTGCTTTCTGTCTTATATAATATGTTGGGAATGGAACCAATCGTGAAAACCAAATCTATGTTGGCGTGGGAACAGGATTTAAATATAGTCTTCTCTTCCCAGGAGTGGGAGGGGATTTTTCTGAACACTGGAAAGGGCCTCATAGCTGCTTCCCTTATTGAAAATTCACTGAAGATGCTGTTCCGCTGGCACTACTGTCCGACTCGCCTTCATCGTATGCTGCCACATGTATCTGACCAGTGCTGGAGGGGTTGCGCTGCTGAGGGCAGTTATTTCCATATGTGGTGGGACTGTCCTCTTCTCCGCCCGTTGTGGCAAGACATTAACTCCTGGATCCAATGTTTGTGTAGCATCTCGGTCACTTTGCTCCCACAGCATGCGTTATTGGGTCTACCCATGCTTACAGGGCAGGAGGGCTCTAACAGATTGATTAATTATATCTGTACAGCTACTAGGATTGAAATAGCAAAGAAATGGAAGTCTTCACACTTACCCTCCCTGGCTGAAATACGAGTTAGATTGGGACACATCCATATTATGGCTGAGATAACTGCTCGGCTTAAGAAACAGTATCGCCAGTTTCAGCACACGTGGGCAGTGTACGCTTCATGGCAGAAGGATTCTTTATTTACCATTTCCAATTAATGCTATAGTTTAAAGCTTTTTGTTATCGTGCTTGCTATTTGCTCTCTTGTTATCTTGGGCATACACACCGCTTTGGTTGATTACCTTCATACCTGGTTACCCATCATTGTCTAGAATTGTGATAATAGTATATGGTGGGGGGGGGGGGGTATACTGTATAAGTTTATTTGTGCCACAGACAAATGTAATCTGGTCCAATCACTTTATTTATATTGGGTTTCATATGTACATGTATACACATTTCCAAAAGGGTATTCTTGGTGTATACTGAAATGACTGTGGTTTTACGTTGCAAGTATTTTGTGCTAGTTAAGGTTTCTGTATATGCTCCTCGCTTTGGACATGATTGTCATTTGCCAGTTTATATTACAATAAAATATTTCAATTATAAAAAAAAAAAGAAAAAAGGATTTGCACTCACAAAGCGGGGAGTAGCTGGCTTGTTACGGAGGTTACTACCCCAAACCAAATAAGCCTGATACTTCACTTTCAATGCATATCAAGCATAGCTCTCTGCTTCAATGGCAGGGGAGAAGAAAAACTAATACTTCACGCATATCCAGCATAGCTCTCTGCTTCAATGGCAGGGGAGAAGAAAAACTGATACTTCACGCATATCCAGCATAGCTCTCTGCTTCAACGGCAGGGGAGAAGAAAAACTGATACTTCACGCATATCCAGCATAGCTCTCTGCTTCAACGGCAGGGGAGAAGAAAAACTGATACTTCACGCATATCCAGCATAGCTCTCTGCTTCAATGGCAGGGGAGAAGAAAAACTGATACTTCACGCATATCCAGCATAGCTCTCTGCTTCAACGGCAGGGGAGAAGAAAAACTGATACTTCACGCATATCCAGCATAGCTCTCTGCTTCAACGGCAGGGGAGAAGAAAAACTGATACTTCACCCATATCCAGCATAGCTCTCTGCTTCAACGGCAGGGGAGAAGAAAAACTGATACTTCACCCATATCCAGCATAGCTCTCTGCTTCAACGGCAAGGGAGAAGGAAAACTGATACTTCACGCATATCCAGCATAGCCCTCTGCTTCAACGGCAGGGGAGAAGAAAAACTGATACTTCATGCATATCCAGCACAGCTCTCTGCTTCAACGGCAGGGGAGAAAAAAAACAACCAATAAGGGCTGAATAACATAGTCTGGGTGAAACAAATAAGCATGGGTGTAGCTTGCTTATTGCGACGGTTACTACCCCTAACTAATCAAGCTTGATATTTCACTTGGATGCAGCTCCATCACTGCTCTCTACATTAATGGCGGGGAAGGAAGGGAAATAGAACCAAAGGGCTAAGAGAAGCAGATAAGTATGAGAAAAAATTGTGTGAAGCTTGCTGGGCAGACTGGATGGGCCGTTTGGTCTTCTTCTGCCATCATTTCTATGTTTCTATATTAATTAAATAATTTTAAATAAATAAATATATATGTGTTTATTTTTTCACTTAATTTTATGTGTTTGTGGTTATAGTTCTATGAGAAGGCGTTTGACAAAGTTCCTCATGAGAGGCTTCTAGGAAAAGTAAAAAGTCATGGGATAGGTGGCAATGTCCTTTCATGGATTGCAAACTGGCTAAAAGACAGGAAACAGAGAGTAGGATTAAATGGACAATTTTCTCAGTAGAAGGGAGTGGACGGTGGAGTGCCTCAGGGATCTGTATTGGGACCCTCACTTTTCAATATATTTATAAATGATCTGGAAAGAAATACGACGAGTGAGATAATCAAATTTGCAGATGACACAAAATTGTTCAGAGTAGTTAAATCACAAGCAGATTTATTTATTTATTTATTTAACAGTTTTCTATACCGACCCTCATAGTAAATAACCATATCGGATCGGTTTACATATAACAAGGGTATAACTGGGGTAACAATTCAAATTCAAGTAAACGAAGGATAAACAATAGGTAGGAATAAGTCCGAAAGTTACAATCAACAGGGAATGAGAACTTGGAAGCTTGCCATAAGCTGGAAAGAAGATAAGGCAGAAAATAAATATAAAGTGATGCAGTAGAGCGTACGGGTTAAAAGCTTAAAGTTGCTTTAACCTGGGAGAATCAGATTGTGATTTATTTATTAATTTTATATACTGACATTCAATCTCAATTGAGATATCACACCAGTTTACATTCAGGTACTGCAGTTATTTTTCTATCCCCAGTGGGCTTACAATCTAAGTTTTTGTATCTGAGGCAATGGAGGGTAAAGTAACTTGCCCAAGGTCACAAGGAGTGACAGCTGGACTCAAACCCTGGTCTCCAGGTTCATAGGCCACTGCTCTAACCACTAGGCTATTCCACCTCCCTGATAAATTGCAGGAAGACATTGTGAGACTGGAAAATTGGGCATCCAAATGGCAGAATAAATTTAATGTGGATAAGTGCAAGGTGATGCATATAGGGAAAAATAACCCATGCTATAATTGCACAATGTTGGGTTCCATATTAGGTGCTACAACCCAAGAAAGAGATCTAGGCGTCATAGTGGATATCACATTGAAATCGTCGGTTCAGTGTGCTGCAGCAGTCAAAAAAGCAAACAGAATGTTGGGAATTATTAGAAAGGGAATGGTGAATAAAACGGAAAATGTCATAATGCCTCTGTATCGCTCCATGGTGAGATCGCACCTTGAATACTGTGTATAATTCTGGTCGCCGCATCTCAAAAAAGATATAATTGCAATGGAGAAGGTACAGAGAAGGGCTACCAAAATGATAAAGGGAATGGAACAGCTCCCCTATGAGGAAAGACTAAAGAGGTTAGGACTTTTCAGCTTGGAGAAGTGACAGCTGAGGGGGGGATATGATAGAGATGTTTAAAATTATGAGAGGTCTAGAACGGGTAGATGTGAATCGGTTATTTACTCTTTCAGATAATAGAAAGACTAGGGGCACTCCATGAAGTTAGCATATGGCACATTTAAAACGAATCGGAGAAAGTTCTTTTTTACTCAACGCACAATTAAACTCTGGAATTTGTTGCCAGAGGATGTGGTTAGTGCAGTTAGTATAGCTGTGTTTAAAAAAGGATTGGATAAGTTCTTGGAGGAGAAGTCCATTACCTGCTATTAAGTTCATTTAGAGCAGAGCTTTCCAAACTGTGTGTCGAGACACGTTAGTGTGTCGCGCAAGCCCGTTCAACTCTGATGTGAGTTTGGGCTTTTTTTTTTCTAGAGATTCACTTTTTTTTTCAGTTTATGGGTTGCTTATTATTGGGTGATTTTTGCTGTCAATCGTGTTTTTTGGGGGGGCTTGGTGGGTGGAACGAGCCCAGCCATCCTTGCATTGGCTGCTGCTGCCGATGAGGCCTGGCCATGAGGAGTACTGACTGCAAGCAGCAGTGTCTGGTGATCATGGAAGGGAGTGAAGCACTTAACTGGCAACAATCAAAAAGACGAGGTACATGAGTGTGGGGGCCAGACATGTGCTGGGGAGAGAGAGATGAGTGAGTGGGGGGCAAACGTGCTGGGGGGACAGACATGTGCTTGAGGGGGAGAGATATGAGTGTGTGGGGGCCAGACATGTGCTGGGGGGAGGAGAGAGATGAGGGTGTGGGGGACAGACAATTTGTTTTATTATTGTTTCTCATAAATTATAACAATAACATGAATCTTGGAATATATATTTTTAATATAAATTTAAGGTTTTCATGAGATAAAATGTTTCACGACACAACCTATTTATGTATATATTTAAGGAAACATACATAAATTGTTGAAATATGTTTCGTTCGTTTAACCTTTAACCTCTGGTTTACTAGTAGACTGAATTACCGTGTCGTGAAATTATGTTTGTCTAAAAAGTGTGTCACCAACATGAAAAGTTTGGAAAGCTCTGATTTAGAGAATAGCTACTGCCATTAGCAATGGTAACATGGAATAGACTTAGTTTTTGGGTACTTGCCAGGTTCTTATGGCCTGGATTGGCTACTGTTGGAAACAGGATGCTGGGCTTGATGGACCCTTGGTCTGACCCAGTATGACATTTTCTTATGTTCTTATGAGTATTATGGTTGTTGCATTGTAGTCTGTTTTTAGTTTTATATATCAATTCTGTATTTTGTTTCTCTGTTATCATGATTTTATTGTTCAGTACATTAAGGCTTATAGCAAAAGCTGGGATATCAATTGGAAATAAGTAAATATAAATAAACTCCTTAACCAGTTATATTGTGTAGAGATGTGAATCGTGTGATCGATCGTCTTAACGATCGATTTTGGCTGGGAGGGGGAGGGAATCGGATCGTTGCAGTTTGGGTTTTTTAAATATCGTGTAAATCGTGTAAATCGAAAACCGGCACACTAAATCGGGGGAAGGGGGAGGGCGGGAAAACCGGCACACTAAAACATCCCTAAAACCCACCCCGACCCTTTAAAATAAATCCCCCACCCTCCGAACCCCCCCGAAATGCCTTAAATTACCTGGGGTCCATTTTCCGTACGGAAAAACGATTCGCGGTAGGAGATCGTTCCAGATCCCCGCTAGACTTTTGGCAAGTCTTGGGTCAGGAGGCCCCCCCAAGCTGACCAAAAGTCCCTGGGGGTCCAGCGGGGGTCCGGGAGCGATCTCCTACACTCCTGACGTCGGGGGACAAAAAAACAAAATGGCGCTGGCGCTACCTTTGACCTGTCATATGACAGGTCAAAGGTAGCGCAGGCGCCATTTCTACAACGCACGGAGGTCCGAGAGTGAAAGATCACACCGGGACCCTTCCTCTGGACCCCAGGTAATTTAAGGCATTTTGGGCGGGTTCAGGAGGGTGGGGGATTTATTTTAAAGGGTCGGGGTGGGTTTTAGGGTTGTTTTAGTGTGCCAGATTTCCCACCCTCCCCCTTCCCCTCCCCCTTCCCCCAATTTACGATTTTTTGACGATAAATCGGGGGAATTGTTATTGTATCGCAGCTCTAATGATTTTTGACAATTTAAAATATATCGGACGATATTTTAAATCGTCAAAAAACGATTCACATCCCTAATATTGTGCTGA
The DNA here is from genome assembly GCF_901001135.1 of Rhinatrema bivittatum. Classification (NCBI taxonomy): domain Eukaryota; kingdom Metazoa; phylum Chordata; class Amphibia; order Gymnophiona; family Rhinatrematidae; genus Rhinatrema; species Rhinatrema bivittatum. The sequence continues at coordinate 202,144,013 of NC_042615.1, forward strand.
ACAATTTGTCCTGGTTGTGAAGAAGGAAAGGAAAGCCAAAAACATAAAATTAATTATGTACATCATTCTGAATGGCTGCGCATGGAAAATAATTTTGTTTTATTTTTGCCTTTCATTTTTTAATTTTCATTTTTTTAATCTATTTTATTTTGTTCAGTTCTTTTGTTTAGTTTTTAGTACATGCTGTTTTATGACATGCACATCATTTTTTTTACAATGCACATTGATTTGCAAATAATATGAACTAAAGCAATTTAATGTGTAATATTTGAAAAATAAAGTGCCTTATAAAAAAACTTGTGTGTTAAAGCAATATAATGAAACAATTTTATTTCGTTTTGAATAGAAAACAAGATAAAATGATACAGAATGTAACAACTACTGCTGTTTGAAGATGGCAGCTAGTCTTAAGGTCACAGAATGCAGTTCTGTCATATTTGCAAAGAGATGACATGAAGGTGAGGCAAGGATAGGGTGAAAGGGGGAAGAGAAAGTATGCAAGAGAAGAAGGATGGAATGATTTGAGTTACACCACAAGGGATAGGGAACAGTATATAGATGTTTGGGAAGGGATTGAAAGTTTGTCTTGCCTTCTGCTGCCTTATTATAGAGTAGGGATGTGAATCATTTTTTGACGATTTAAAACAATCGTCAGATATATTTTAAATCGTCAAAAATCGTTAGAGCCACGATACAATAACAATTCCCCTGATTTATCGTCAAAAAATCGTAAATCGGGGGAGGGCGGGAAAATCGGCACCCTAAAACCCCCCTGACCCTTTAAAATAAATCCCCCACCCTCCCGAAGCCCCCCAAAATGTTTTAAATTACCTGGGGTCCAGTGGGGGGGGGGGGGTCCCGGCACGATCTCCCGCTCTCGGGCCACGGCTGCGTTAAAAGAAATGGCCACTATGTCAATGAGGCCACTATGTCAGTGAGGGCAAAAGTAGCGCCGGCACCATTTTGACTTTTGCCCTCACTATGTCGACATAGTGAGGGCAAAAGTAGCGCCGGCGCCATGTAGAATATTGGCAATACGGCCCGCCTGCAGGAGGTCGCTCCCTGACCCCCACTGGACTTTTGGCAAGTCTTGTGGGGGTCAGGAGCCCCCCCAAGCTGGCCAAAAGTCCCTGGGGGTCCAGCGGGGGTCCGGGAGCGATCTCCTGCACTCGTGACGTCGGGTGACAGGAACCAAAATGGCGCCGGCGCTACCTTTGCCCTGTCATATGGTAAGGGCAAAGGGCCACCGGCGCCATTTCTTTTAACGCAGCCATGGCCCGAGAGCGGGAGATCGCGCCGGGACCCCCCCCCCCACTGGACCCCAGGTAATTTAAAACATTTTGGGGGGCTTCGGGAGAGTGGGGGATTTATTTTAAAGGGTTGGGGTGGGTTTTAGGGTGCCGGTTTCACATCCCTATTATAGAGTAGAGGAATCCAACTCCAGTCCTTGAGAGCCATAAATTGGTCTGGGTTTCAGGATATCCCTAATGCATATGCATATTCAGAGATAAGTTTGGAATCAACTAAGGAAGTGTGTATTCAAATCTATCTCGTGATATTCATCACAGATATTCTGAAAACCAGCTGATCCTAGGCCCTCAAAAACTAGAGGTGAACAACACTCTTTTTATAGAGATGGCATAGGAAGGAGAAGTCTATGTCCAGGACAGATAGAAAGCAGGTAAAGACTTTAAGGTCTGTCTAGTCTGCCCAATTCTATTTCTAGTGCAGTCCTATAGAACCCAGATGGTTTGGGGGCTTTTCCCTCCCGGGGGGACCTTGGGCTTCCAGTGGTGAAGCTCATCATAGCCTCTGTCTCCTCCAGTGCTCCACCCTCTGGGGGCAGTTGATTCCTGGTCCATACCGGAAAGCCATTCTCCACTGCTCCAGGACAAGGGTCCATCCCCGAGCACAACAAAGACTGGCAATAGCTGATGAAGTTAGAGGTTTATTTGATGCCTATGGCTGCCTATAAAAATTATATTGTTTTACATTTTATTTTTAATTAATGTTATGATGTATTGTTGTATCATCGTATTTGTTTTATATTTATTTTACTTTTTAATATTTTTCTTTTTTTTAGTTAATTGTTATGATTATGAACATTATTCTGGAAACCCCTTATAAAGGTTGAGAAGCAGTGAATAAATTTTAAATAAATAATAAAATAAAATAAAATAGAAAAAATAATTTCAGAAATCAAAATCATCCACAGTTTGCATGGATTTAGTTACAGATCAGACATGGTATAGCTGCACTTCATATAAATCCTACTGTTTTGAAGCAGCTTATGATATACTTGGATGAGAATGAGCTGACCTGTTATTTTTAATTTGGATTCAGACCGACTCATAGCGTAGAACTCCTACATGTTTTAAGTTTTGAAATGAATCAAAGAGGCTTTAATTCTGGTGTTAAATATTTCCTAATGCTCCTAGATATCTCTCAGCCTTCAATATGATAGATTATAATATTCTGAATGAATTCCTAATTTGGGCCAGGATTCATCATTCCGTGCAGAATGATGAAGCCTGTGCTAAAGGGGGCGGGGGGGGGGGGGGGCGAAGGAGGGGGCCGGCGGGTGATAGACTGCAGCCGATTTCACCACAGTGGTGTGATTTTGCCTGCTGCGGTGCAGCTGGCTGCAGGCTATCGCGGGCATAGCGCCAACATAAAAGGTGGTACTATTCCCCGTGCTCCTGCTGGCGATAATGTTCAAAACATTATCGCCGGCAGTGGTACCACTGCCAACTCCTCCCTAACTCCGCCCCGACTCCTCCCCTCCCCCTAATTTTAATGTTACGGCTGCAAAAAGGCCCTTTTTGCTTGCGATAGGGCATTATCACATGCGTTAGGGCCTTATCGCATGCAATAAGGCCCTAACATGCGATAAGCCCTTAGAAAATAACCCCCTTCAATTGATATTACAGCTACAGTTCTGAAGTGGTTTTTCTCTTATTTAGTGAATTGCTGACAGCAAATCACTCTAGGAATCTCTAAATCTTTGAAAAAACATCCTCAGGGCTCTAACCTCTTCGTGGTCTTATTCAATATTTTTATCACACCTATTTGCCGAGAGTTTGTGAAACTGGAGGTAGAATATAAAATAAATGCTGAAAATATTCAGTTTTTATTTTACTGTCACATCTACTTTTCAAAATGCACTAGACAAGATTCTATCTACCAACAGCAACTGATGAGCGTTAAATGAACTACCATTGAATCTTAATAAGACTGAAATTATGCTACTTGCTTGTATATCTTCTGCAAAGGTCCCCTACTTCCTTGTCTTTTGGAGAATTTAAGATCCAAATGTCTTGCCAGGATAGGAATTTAGGATACATTTTTGTTATGTTTACTACTCATGGGACAGGCCCATGAGTAGTACTCAAATGCCGTCAGCCAAAGACTGCTGTCAGCCAAAGACTACTACTCATGGGACAGGCCCATGAGTAGTACTCAAATGCCGTCAGCCAAAGACTGCTGTTCCAAGCGGCAGGGTATCACCACCTCTCCTGTCCTGCTTCTAGGTGCACGTGCATGACACAAACCAAGCTATGAAGGCCCCACAGAGGGAACCCATGCTATTGGCACCTTATGATGATGTCACATGGCAGGTATTTAAACCCAAGCTGTACAACACAACACTGCCTAAGCAAACAGGTCTCTACCTGCCAAGCCTGCCTGCCTTCCCTAGCCTATATTGTCTTTGTCCAAGCTTTTGCCTGAGCCCTTCTTCAGCCTCAGTCCTCAGCCTCAGGCTTGCTTCATCTTAAGCCACAGTCCACAGCCTTGGCTTTGCTTCGTTTTCAGCCTCAGTCCTCTGCTTCAGCCTCAGTCTTGCTTCATCTTCAGCTACAGCTTTAGCCCTGCCTGCTCTTTGGATCTAATCATTGTTACAGACTCCTAGACCTTGTCCTAACCTGGCCTATGCAAAGACTTGTTTGCCCTCCAGTGGCACATACCTTGGGGCTCAGCCAATGAGGTTGTGTCAATTGTGCCACGGCAAGAGGGGCTCACACTTAAGCCATTCAGAACAGATTGCTGAGACCATAAGCTTGGTGAACATTTCTCTACATTTCTCCACAATAGGCCACTGCCACATTGGCCACCCAGATGCAGGAGCAGATAACTAAATTGAATGGTCTCCTGAATAGGTTTATGCAACAGGCCCAACAGCAAATTGATCAAATAAATGATTTACTACAGACCTTGTCTCAGCATTTAGATATGATACAAACCCAATGTCCAGCCCCAGTCCCAGTACCAGCTCTGGTGAACCCTGCACCAGCACCTATCTGGACTGTGGAATTCATAATACAGCTTCCACCACCTCCGAGGTATAGTGGCAACCTAAGGGATACAGAGAGTTTCTAAATATTTGCAAGATGCATTTCGAGCTACAGCTGGCTTATTTTCTGATTGTATCAAGATAATGTATATCCTTTCCCTGTTGGATTGTCCTGCTCTGACTTGAGCTTCCCCCCTGTGAAAACAAGATGACTTACTTCTCAGGAACGGCTCTCTTCACTCAACAGTTTCATCTGATCTTTGACCAAACCAGGCACACCTCACCAGCGGCCACAGAACTTCTTCACACCCATCAAGGCACTCGCACTGTTGACAAGTAAGTCTTGAAATTTTGTATCTTGGCTTCTGAGCTCAGTTAGGATGAGGACAGCCAAATTGCCATTCTTTTGGCAAGGATTGTCCGGGAGAAAAATGGACGAATTAGCAGCTTGGGACCTTCCTCCATCCCTAGAAGCACTTATTATCTTGGCTATTTGAGTAGATCAGAGATTTCAGGAACAAGTCTGAGACGGGAGAGAGGAAGGCCTCCCATCAGACCATTCCTGTAGCTCCTAAGCCTCTGAACCCCCTGGAAGCTGCCCCAGAGCCAGCAAGGATTGCTACCATCAAAAATCCCATGCAATTGGGCAGTACATGACTCTCAGTAGATGAAAAATAGAGGCTAAGACTGCACAATCTCTACCTCTACTATGCAGTACGGGGACATTTTGTTAGCCATTGTCCCGAGAGACTGGTAACCTCCATAAAGAGAAGTTTAGTTGGGGGTGCAGTTTTTCACCATTCTTTTTCCTCCCCACAATTATTGATATCAGTGTCCCTCACCTTCAGAAAATGCTCAGTTCAAACCGAAGCCTTAGTAGATTCCGGAGCAGGAGGCAACTTTATTCAGGAATCACTGTTATGCCATTGTGGATGCCCTACTAACAGCTTGAACAGTCCTTATTTCTTCAGTCTATGGAGAACCTTTACTGGGTTGCGTGACTGTGACCACCTTGACTATCACTATGCAGATTGTGTCCCACTAAGTAACCCTTCAAATCTATGTGCTTCCTAAGGCATCCAGTCCTCTTGTACTTGTATTACCCTGTGTCAGACTCCACCAACCATCCACCTTATAGATCAACCACTGAGGTCCATCCTATCAGAATCATTATGCTGCCTCATCCTTTCTACAGGCACTCTGCTCCAGACTACCTTGCCTGAAGTTCTGGATTTGCCTCTCCAGTATGCATCCTGCTCCAGTTTTTGCTGAGTCCACAACCAGGAGCCCTAGCATTTTGCAATACTGCTGACTGCTCAAAGCCTCTGAATTCCATCATTGTGGAGGTAGAAGCCTATGCCAAGACTGCAAGGGCTGTCCTTATTCAACCAGTGATCTTGGAACCTACAAGTCATGACTTTGCCCCTCCGAAGGATCCTTGTCTATAGAACAGGATCAATCAGCAGATGCTTTTTCAATTCAGCCTTGAAACCAAAGAATGCCATTTTGATGTCTGGATGTCATTTTGAAATCCCCAATTCCCTGATGGTAAAGATGTACTTTTGATGTCTCCTCAGAAGCCAAAATAAGAGGCTTGGGGAGAGGGCTTAGAGATGGGGGTACTGTTACTTTTACTTTGGACAGACTAGGAGTATGGTTGTCATGAATTATTGAACATAGGAGCCATATTAATTCTCGAAAAGAGAATGTGCCTTTAGTGGAACATTGGATGCATAAGCTACATTCTGTAGCTGATTTGAAATTTTCTGTCATATGTCAAGTAGCATTGAGCCATGGGGGAGACATATCACAAAATTGGAGCAATTTATTTTTTCTTGGCATACAGTTAGCCTTGGCAGGTTGAACAATCAAATCGAATGATTGGCTTTTTTTATGATGTGTTGGATTGATTGAATTTGTGCATGAGGCATTTCATTGAATAAATTCTCTTAACTGTCAGCATTTCCATCTTTATTTAATTATTTCTTCCTTTTAATAGCGGCGATTTGTGTACGTATTTCACATTACATTTAACTGTTGACTTAACATGAAGAGGATGGCGTAATGAAGGTGCAAGGTATAAAATTTAGGTTTTGTGTACGATATATACATTTCATAGGCATGATTAATATATTTGATTTAAGGGATTAGCTATAAAACAGGTAAACTTGTAAGTTTGTATCTAATGGTATTATTTTATTCGTTTGTCTCTTGTCACTGATTTGGATGATGTGCGGTGAGACAGTGTAATGTGAAGTATTTGGAAACTTCACAAGAATGATGTCATTTTGGATTTAAACTTTGATGTTATGATTGGATATCGATAAGACATGTAAGTGATTTGTGAGATTTTGGAAATTAGTTATAGTGCAATACATAGATTTTTATTTTTACTCTATTTGTTTTATTGTAATTTTGCATGTTCTAAGATTCAGCGACAATAGAAATATTATATGTGATTTCATAATATTGTAGATAGGTGATTTCATTATAGAGATTTTGTAAAGAATTTTTTGGAAGTCTTTGTTAAATTGATTAAAAAGTGCTGAATTATATATTTTGTTCTCTCTTTTTCTAATAAACGGGTGGCCAATGTAACCACAGTATTTAAAAAAAGGGCTCCAGGAGTGATCTGGGAAACTACAGACCAGTGAGCCTGACTTCAGTGTTGAGAAAAATACAGCACATTTAGAAAGACATGACTTAATGGAATACAGTCAGCATGGATTTTTCCAAGGGAAGTCATGCCTTACAAATTTGCTTCATATGTTTGAAGGATTTAATAAACATGTGGATAAAGGTGAACCAGTAGATGTAGTATATTTGGATTTTCAGAAGGCGTTTGACAAAGTCCCTAATGAGAAGCTTCTGAGAAAAGTTAAAAGTCATGGGATAAGAGGCAATGTCCTTTCTTGGATAACAAACTGATTAAAAGACAGGAAACAGAGAGTAGGATCAAATGGTCAATTTTCTCAGTGGAAAAGGGGAAAAGGGTAAACAGTGGAGTGAATAAGGGATCTGGAAAGGTAATCAATGTGAGGTAATCAAATTTGCAGATGATACAAAATTATTCAGATTAGTTAAATCACAAGCAGATTGTGATAAATTGCAGGAGAACCTTACGAGACTGGAAGATTGGGCACCCAAATGGCAGATGAAATTTAATGTGGATAAGTGCAAGGTGATGCATATAGAGAAAAATAACCCATGCTATAGTTACACAATGTTATGTTCCATATTAGGAGCTACCACCAAGCAAAAAGATCTAGGCATTATAGTGGATAATACATTGAAATTGTCAGCTCAGTGTGCTGTGGCAGTCAAAAAAGCAAAAAGAATGTTAGGAATTATTAGGAAAGGAATGGTGAATAAAACGGAAAATGTCATAATGCCTCTGAATTGCTCCATGGTGAGACCACACCTTGAGTACTGTGTTCAATTCTTGTCGCCGCAACTCAAAAAAGATATAGTTGCACTGAAGAGGATACAGTTGCACTGGAGAAAGTACAGAGAAGGGTGACAAAAATAATAAAGGGGATGGAACAGCTCCCCTATGAGGAAAGGCTAAAAAGGTTAGGGCTGTTTATCTTGCAGAAGAGATGGCTGAGGGGGGAAATGATAGAGGTTTTTTTAAATTATGAGAGGTATAGAATGGGCAAATGTGAATTGGTTATTAACTTTTTTGGATAATAAAAGGACTAGGGGGCAATATACGAAGTTAGCAAGTAGCACATTTAAAACTAATCGGAGAAAATTCTTTTCACTCAATGCACAATTAAGCTCTGGAATTTGTTGCCAGAGGTTGTGGTTAGAGAAGTTAGTGTAGCTGGGTTTAAAAAAGGTTTGGATACATTCTTGGAGGAGAAGTTCATTAACTGCTATTAATCAAGTTGACTTACGGCTGAATTTTAAAACGGCCATGTGTACAAATACCGGCAGTTCTGCACATGGCTGGGACCTGTGTGTACCGCATGCATTTTCAAAAGGACCCGGCCACACGCATAACTGCCGATGCACGCACAAGTGCCGGGCCCTGAAAAAGGGGTGGGCTGGAGGGGCGGGGTCTAGGTGGGACAGAGGCCAGCTGAGACAGCAGCCATGAGCCGCTATTCTGGGGAAGCGAGTGCCAGCAGCTGGCCGGCACATGCAAGTTGCTTCTGCTCCAATGGAGCAGTAAGTAAAAAAATAAAAAAAATATTTTACTTAGGTAGGGGGTAGGGGTCGGGGTGGAGAGGGGAAAGGGAAGGAAGTTTAAGAAGGGGTGTAGGGAAGTTCCCTCCTAGGAAACTCCTGGGAGGGAACTGGGGGAGGCCCGATTGCGTTACCACATGTAATTTTCTAAAATTCACCACCCAGTGCGCACCGCCCACACATGCGTGTGCAGATTATAAAATCCAGTGTGCATGTGTGCGCAGCCCAAGGATTTTATAATAGAGATGTGAATCGGAACCGGAATCGGTTCCGATTCACATTGTTAATTTTTTTTTGAGCAGCCCGATCGCGGTTTTGTTTATTGGCTGCGCCCGAGCTGATAAAAAACCCCACCCGACCCTTTAAAATTGTTCCCTTAGCTTTTCCCACCCTCCTGAACCCCCCCAAAACTTTTTACAAGTACCTGGTGGTCCAGTGGAAGTCCCGGGAGCGATCTCCCGCTCTCGGGGCCGTCGGCTGCCACTAATAAAAATGGCGCCGATGGCCCTTTGCCCTTACCATGTGACAGGGTATCCGTGCCATTGGCCAGGCCCTGTCACATGGTAGGAGTAATGGACAGCCAGCACCATCTTTAAAAGATGGCACCGGACCCCCACTGGACCACCAGGTAATTGTAAAACGTTTTGGGGGGGTTCGGGAGGGTGGGAACAGTTTTAAAGGGTAGGGGTGGGTTTAGGGATTGTTTTGGTGTGCCATTTTTCCCGCCCTCCCCCAAAACGATAAGAGAACCCCAGGAACAAAATCATGAGGTTCTCTTATCGGGAGCCCCCGATTTCTGACGATTTTGAAAATATCGTCCAATATTTTCAATCGTCCGAAGCCCGATTCACATCCCTATTTTATAACATGTGTGGGCTGGTGCACGCATGTTATAAAATCCATGCGTACCTTTTAAAATCTACCCCTTAGGGAATAGCCACTGCTATTACTGGCATCAGTAACATGGGATATACTTAGTTTTTGGGTACTTGCCAGGACTTCTAGCCTGGATTGGCCACTGTTGGAAACAAGATGCTGGGCTTGATGGATTTTTTGTCTGACCCAATATGGCAGTTTCTTATTTTCTTAACAATTTTTTATTCTCCTTTGCTATGCACTCCCATATTAAGAACTTAGAAAGGGTTTTTTTCTGGAAGTTGAGGCTTATCAGGAATTTGAAACCTTATCTAGTGGAATATGATCTTAGAACTGTTATTCAGACATTGGTATTAACACCTTTGGCCCATTGCAATAGCTTATTATTAGGTTTGCCATGTATCGCCTTAAAACCTCTTTAGATGATTCAGAATACTGTGGCATGTCCCATTAGATACTAGCTGTCATTTCCTATTAGAGAACATTTTACTCCAGTTTTGTTCAAATTACACCTGCTTCCAGTAGAGTGGAGGATTAAATTCAAGATACTTGCATTAATTTATAAAGTACTTTATTGCTTGGCTCCACAGTGTTCTAATACAGTTTTAAGAATTTACTGTTTGACTATGTTATTGCAATCATCTTATGCAATCTTTTAGATAGTCCCTCTGTTAAACTTACTTGTTTATCTGAATCTAGGGAGCAATTGTTTGGTGTAGCTGGGCTCCTTAAAGTGAAATTCTTCACCTGAGAAGATCAAGAGCAAAACATCTGTGACAATATTCAGAAAGAATTTAAAGCTTATCTTTTTAAGTTAGCTTTTAATATTTACAGGAGAATTCGCAGACAGTGTATGTTATGTGGATGCAGTATTCCTAGGATCTAAAATTTAAGTCTTATCAGTTTTAGGTGCATTTAGTTTTAATCAGCTGTTTTAAGCTTTCCTGAGGTGGATTGTGCTAATCTTTGTGTTTGTCATGACACATGATCATATTTTATGTCATACTTTTGTTAACTTTTAGATGAATGTTTAATTTTCTTTTTATATTTATTGTCATTTTTTTATTTTCTAATTGTAATTATGCAATTTTTACTGTGAACTGCCATGAACAGTGGATTGAGTGGGTACAAATGTATAAAGAAATAAATACTGATCGTAATACGTTTATAATAAAATCAAGTAGTTCTATGTGTATTGTTGTGTAGAGTACAGCAAGAAAGTCAGTGAAGCAATAAGGTATTCTTATCTTATAATAGCCATGACAGGCGATACCAATGTGCTACAACTTCTCTCCACCACTTCCTGGTTTCTCTATTCTTTCTTCTCTTTCCATCTCACTCTGTTCTTTCTTCTCTTTCCATCTCAGTTGCTATATATATATTACCCCACTCTCTTTTCTGTTTTTCCCTTTCTCACCTTCTGCTTTCTCTTCCCTTTCCCCAACCTCCTCTCCTTGACCCCTATTTACCATTCCACAATGCAGATTGCATGGAGATTCTTTCCATACCACACATATACTTGCAGTATGAGAAATGATCCTTGATGCATTAAACTTTGCCTTGCTCTGGCAACTGTAGACTGTCTGCTCGCATTATTTTAATACATTTGTAATGACAGTGAACTTATGCATTTATATTGTTTAAATTTTCTAGAGGTGTCCGGTTCTGAAAGATATTGTTCTATCCCGACAATCTAAGGAGTTGAAGTCCTCCATTTAGTCTCAGAAGAGTTTGGAACTGTCGCTTTCATACACTGCCTAAAGTGCCTATCATTGTAGCTTATGCCTGCCTAAGATGGCCCATCTTTTAGAATCTTTATTGACTTCTCTGCTGGCTGACAGCAGCTGTTAATTCTAATAGGGGGAAAAGTTCAAAGACCACAATCTCAGGCAAAAAAAAAAAAAAAGTATTTCATGGTCAGTTTTAAAATAGCTGTGTTTTCTGATGGACTGCTGTTAAGAGCAACATCATGAGATGCCGCACACCTCTGAGAGTACATTTGTCTCTCTTTCCTCCTAGGACCAAATAAAGTACTTCCTGTCAGAGTTTGGTATCAACAGCACACTGAGGGGTCTCAGTGACCCTTATAACCTGCGCTAAAGTGGACAAACAGTCAGATGGCCACATGCTTTTACACATTCCTCACATGTTTTTCTAGTGTTAAATGAACATAATATCATCATTTTTCTTCGACTTTTCATAGCCGTGTCCTGACTTGAATGTCAGCTTAGGGTAGTTTGCTCAGGTTTTTGTCTGATTTTCTAGCTAAGCTCTTACTGGACTCACACTGAAATTTATGTTTTTGTGGTTTGTTCTAATTGCCTCAGCTCAACAGGATGCAATTCACCAGGAGGAATTAGGAGGTAAAGAGTGGAGGAAGACAGGGCACAAAGATCTCATGAGATCTTGGCAGTTATTTCCTGTATTTTTGTTATTTGTTGATGGCTTTATTATTGAGGTTATGGCATTTGGAAAGTGGAGAAACAGGTTTCCAACAGCTGTACAGAAAGAGAATTTGGAGTGTGTGGATTCCTATAAGAGATGAATTGTAAGTGGACCAGTGGAAAGAGGAGACTAAGGGGTCTATTTATGAAAATATAGTACTTGAAGTACCATAGCAAAAACTATAGTGGGATTTACCAAACTGAGGTACCAAATATCACAGCTCAGTAAATCCTGCAATAGTTTTCTGCATGTTGCTGCAGCTGGGAACTTTGCACATTCCAGGCTGCGGCAATGAACGATACAGCTCCTGTCCTGGGGCTGCTATGTTTTAACATAACATAGTCATGACAGCAGGTAAATATCGAATGGCCCATCCATCCAGCCTGCCCAGCAAGCTGCTTGTGGTTATAACTGCTGATTCAAGCAGGTTAAGGGTAGTAACGGCTGCTCCACACCGGTTACCTCCATTCACCCTTTTCCTTATTTCCAACTCAGGCCTCTAGGGATCCGCAGGGTTTATCCCATGCCCTTTTGAATTTATTTAAAGAGGGGGAACAGTCACAGAAAAGCCTCGCCCAATGAAGAGTCCAATAAATCACTGGGGGTCAGCAGGGTATCCTTTCTGGATCTCTCCTCCTGCACCTCCTGTTAAAAAAAATAAAATAAAATAAAATTTGTTGGACGACCCCTCAGACTCTGCCCCCATTTAAGAAACCCTGACCACTTGAAAAGATCTCTCCATCCCAGGCCCCTCCTCCTCCTGCTTATTTGAAATCCCAGTGGTCTAGTGGGTGCAGGATCAAATCTCACTCACTCCGGTAACACCACCATTATTTTATCAAAATGGTGTGGGCTTATCCTGGGCACTCGTTTGCCCCCCCCCCCCCCCTCACATAAGAGGATGCATTCCAAGGGCATGTTTAGTTCAGGGGAGGAATACTTTTCCAGAAAAATGAATTCACAGAAAAAGCTGGTACATTATACCAGTGACAAGTTTCAAAGCAAAAGTAAATGTGTTCTTTAATTTTGAGAAGTGGTTCAAAGCCTGCAGGTAAAAGGTATGTGCAGTTGTTTTTTTTCCAATGGACAGTTTGAAAATGTTCCTCAAAGCAAAAAATTCTCCAGATCTTAGGACTTGTAGATTTCCTACAAAATAAATTGTGATCTTAAACCTGAAGAGGGCTACACTCAGTAAAGTGGCAAGAGGCCAAATTATCTGGCTAAAGTTAACCAGATAATTTGTCCCAGATATTCAGTGGGATAAACATCTCCCTGATTATACTCAGTTAATGTTATTCAACTACATATAGCCAGATAAATGTAAAACCTAGGGATGTGCATTCGTTTTGAACGTATGCGCAATCCGCAATGGATAGGTCCCTATTCGTTGCATTCGTGGGTTCGCGAAACGTATCGCGAAGCCCCACAAATGCAACGTATCATTACCGAATTTACCCCACCCTCCTGACCCCCCCCCCCCCAAGACTTACCAAAAGTCCCTGGTAGTCCAGCGGGGGTCCGGGAGCGATCTCCTGCACTTGGGTCGTCGGCTGCCAGTATTGATTAGGGAACTATCCGTTGCGGATTACACATACGGCAAAGGGCTGTCGGTGCCATTTTGATTACTGGCAGCCGATGGCCCTTTGCCCTTACTATATTACAGGGGCTACCGGTGCCATTGGTCGGCCCCTATGACATAGTAAGGGCAAAGGGCTGTCAGCGCCATTTTGATTACTGGCAGCCGACGGCCCAAGTACAGGAGATCGCTACCGGACCCCTGCTGGACCACCAGGGACTTTTGGCAAGTCTAGGGGGGGGGTCAGGAGGGTGGGGGGTTATAGTTAATTAAATTTAAAGGGTTGGGATGTTTTGTTTTTTTTTGTTTTTCCAACTTTAATGGAAAATGAATACCGAATGTAACTAATGGACGAATCGGGTTTCCCCCTATGAAAATGGATGCAACGGATTTGGGTCCCAGCGCAATGAATACCAAATAGCAATGTATCATTTCCTTCTGCACATCCCTAGTAAAACCTATCTAGCTGTGTTTGAATATAACCAGTTAGGTTTTAAGATATATGGTCTTGTGTGGCCGGTTAACCTGCCACTTAAATGGATATCTTTAAAAATATCTGGTTAAGTGACACTGTAAAGCAGGGCTTCCCAAAGCTGCCCTGGGGACCCCACAGCCAGTTGGGTTTTCAGGATATCCACAGTGAATATGCATGAGATAAATTTGCATACCATGGAGACTCAGTATTGTTATTAAAAATAAAAATCCAGCTATTTCCTGGGCCTCCCCCCAATTCTTCACCTACTAGCAACCTGTTTGTCCCGACCCCCACCCTCAAACCTTCATCTCCCTCCAGACCGTATAAACTAGGGATGTGAAGAGGGATGCCATATGTTACATTCGGGATATGTATTCGTTGGAGGGGCAGATACGTTGCATACGAACGTATGGCGCCCTGATACGGTTATACATCTAAATCTATTCGTTACCCGGCTAAAATTAAATGTGCTACAACCCCCCCACCCTTCTGAACCCCAAAGACTTACCAGAACTCCCTGGTGGTCCAGCAGGGGGTCCGGGAACCATACCCTGCACTCAACACACCCTCGGTACCAGTATCAAAATGGCGCCGATAGCTTTTGACCTACTATGTCACAGGGGCTATCGGTGCCATTGGTCAGCCCCTGTCACATGGCCATCGGCACCATCTTGTGCTCCTACCAAGTGACAGGGGCTGACCAATGGCACCGGTAGCCCCTGTGACATAGTAAGGGCAAGGCTATCGGTGCCATTTTGATTCCTGGCACCCGATGGCACAAGTGCAGGATATTGCTCCCGGACCCCCGCTGGACCCCCAGGGACTTTTGGCCAGCTTGGGTGGGCCTTCTGACCCCCACAAGACTTGCCAAAAGTCCAGTGGGGGTCCGGGAGCAACCTCCTGCACTCGGGCCGTATTGCCAGTATTCAAAATGGTGTCGGTGCTAACTTTGCCCTCACTATGTCACAGGGGCCGACCGTCGGCCCCTGTGACATAGTGAGGGCCGTATTGCCAGTATTCATGCACTCGGGCCGTATTGCCAGTATTCAAAATGGCGTCGGTGCTACCTTTGCCCTTTAAAATTAACCCCTTACCTTCCCCCACCCTCCTGAACCCCCCCAAAACTTTTTACGATTACCTGGTGGTCCAGTGGGCGCGCGGGGACCGATCTCCCGCTCTCGGGCCATCGGCGCCATTTTGGCTGCCACTCAAAAATGGCGCCGATAAAAAAACAACCCACCCGACCCTTTAAAAATGACCCCTTATCTTCCCCCACCCTCCCGAGCCCCCAAAACATTTTTAAATTACCTGGTGGTCTATTGGTGGTCCCAGGAGCGATCTCCCGTTCTCGGGCCGTCGGCTGCCACTCATAAAGATGGTGCCGATGGCCCTTTGCCCTTACCATGTGACAGGGTATCCATGCCATTGGCCGGCTCCTGTCACATGGTAGGAGCACTGGATGGCCGGCGCCATCTTTAAAGATGGCGGCGGCCATCTTTACGACCGCGGTGGCCATCTTTAAATATGGCGGTGGCCATCTTTACAATGGTGGCGGCCATCTTTAAAGATGGCGCCGGCCAGCCAGTGCTCCTACCATGTGACAGGGGCCGGCCAATGGCACGGATACCCTGTCATATGGTAAGGGCAAAGGGCCATCGGCACCATCTTTATGAGTGGCAGCCGACTGTCTGAGAACGGGAGATCGCTCCCGGGACCACCACTAGACCACCAGGTAATTTTAAAATGTTTTGGGGGGATCGGGAGGGTGGGGGAAGCTAAGGGGTCGTTTTTAAAGGGTCGGGTGGGGTTTTTTTTTATCGGCGCCATTTTTGACTGGCAGCCAAAATGGCGCCGATGGACCGAGAGCGAGAGATCGGTCCCTGCGCCCCCACTGGACCACCAGGTACTCGTAAAAAGTTTTGGGGGGGTTCGGGAGGGTGGGGAAGGTAAGGGATTCATTTTATAGGGTCGGGGTGGGTTTAGGGTTTGTTTTGGTGTGCCAGTTTTCCCCGCCCTCCCCCCTCCCCCGATTTACGATTTTTCACGATAAATCGGGGGAATTTCTATTGTATCGCGACTCTTAACGATTTTTGACGATTTAAAATATATCTGATGATTTTTTTAAATCGTCAAAAAATGATTCACATCCCTAAAAGTAACCATAGTTGTCACTGGCACTGGCAGTCATCGCTGTACTCTTGTAGGGACTGCAGTACACATTGCCTGAATCATTTCTGCAGGAATAGTGCCTTTTCACGTCTGGAGCTGAGAATGGAAGGGGACAACATTGGGCCTGGCACCAGAAAAACCCAGAATTTTATGATTAGAATAATGACATGCTAGTTATATGCCTCATGTCTCTTATGCATTAGAACTGGTGGCCACAGTATCTGTTCAGTTTTTATAAATTTCAGATTAAAAACTGTGTATGATCACTTTCAACAGCAAAATCAATGTCTTCTTCATTTAGACAACTTACTTTTTACAAAGATAAAGGGCATCTCTGTATTTTTAATAGAGCCTTATATTCCCCTTCATTTCATTCTCAATCATTGTATTCTTCTATCCCAGCCACCAATCACGCTTTCCAAATGCAAGCACACATCTAAAACAAAGCTAACACATAGCAGCTCTTTATTAGTATCAAGAGGTTTCAATGGACCTGTTTTTCATCAGGGCCACCTAGGCTTCTTCTCTACAGCCAGAACAGCTATATCATTGATTAAATATGTGCAGCAGTCAGAATACTAGCCTGATGTTTGCAGTAGTTGCCTTTAGATTTATAGATAGATGCATAGAAGAACAACTGCATGGAAGAGATCCTTTAGCCAGTCTTTAAGGTGTAGTTTTCCATTATTTATTCAAAGGTTCAGGCAATCAAACTAATCATTAGGAGTCTGCAGAGGAAAAATGTTTGTTTTGTTTCATTCATTCATTTTGTAGGGTACCTCAGTTCATCAATTTAAATCTAAAAGAATTTTAATTTGTTCATTGTATTTGCTCATTTGTGTACCATTAAAGTCTATGGGGGAAGAACTGAAGCCTATTTTGGGCTCCAAAATTGGGGTTTTCTCATCAATTCTAATAAAACAGTTGGGTAGACATCATCAAGATTTCCAATGGGACATTTTGATACCAGGGTACAAATTATATCACAATGATAGGATGGATCAAATTAGTGGAAGGTGGCACTATATATTAAAGGGGATAAAACTTCTGCAGGAAACAGAATGCACTGTGGAATCTTAGATAGAAATTCCTGGTAAAAGAGGAATAAAATAGTAGTGGGGGTGTATTACTGTCCACTTAGCCAGAAAGAACAAATAGATAGTAAAATGCTAAAAGAAATTAGGGAAACTAACAAAATCAGATCATAGAAATAATGGACAATTTCAATTACCATGAATTAGTGATGGCAGAGGGACCCCATACGTTGCATTTGGGATTCGTATTTGTCGGGGGGCAGATACGTTGCATTCGGCAAGGGGGGCCCCCCGATACATTTATACGTTAATTTTTATTCGTTTCCTGGCTAAAATTAAATTAACTACAACCCCCCACCCTCCTGACCCCCCCAAGATTTACCAAAACTCCCTGGTGGTCCAGCGGGGGGTCCGGGAGCCATCTCCTGCACTCACACCCTCAGCTGCCAGTTTCAAAATGGTGCCAATAGCCTTTGACCTACTATGTCACAGGGGCTACCGGTGCCATTGGTCAGCCCCTGTCACATGGTAGGAGCAATGGATGGCCAGTGCCATCTTGTGCTCCTACCATGTGACAGGGGCTGACCAATGGCACCGGTAGCCCCTGTGACATAGTAAGGGCAAAGGCTATCGGCGCCATTTTGAATAGTGGCAACTGACAGTCCGAGTGCAGGAGGTCGCTCCCAGACCCCCGCTGGACTTTTGGCAAGCCTTGTGGGGGTCAGGAGGGTCTTCCAAGACATGCCAAAAGTCCCTGGTGGTCCAGCGGGGGTCTGGGAGTGATCTCCTGCACTCGGGCCATCAGCTGCCAGTAATCAAAATGGCGCCAATTG
This sequence comes from Rhinatrema bivittatum, assembly GCF_901001135.1. Lineage (NCBI taxonomy): Eukaryota > Metazoa > Chordata > Amphibia > Gymnophiona > Rhinatrematidae > Rhinatrema > Rhinatrema bivittatum. The sequence goes on from NC_042615.1 coordinate 202,161,903, forward strand.
CCTTTGCCCTTACTATGTCACAGGGGCTACCGGTGCCATTGGTCAGCCCCTGTCACATGGTAGGAGCAATGGATGGCCGGTGCCATCTTGTGCTCCTACCATGTGACAGTGGCTGACCAATGGCACCAGTAGCCCCTGTGACATCGTAGGTCAAAGGCTATCAGCACCATTTTGAAACCGGCAGCCGAGGGTGTGAGTGCAGGAGACGGCTCCCGGACCCCCTGCTGGACCACCAGGGAGTTTTGGCAACTCTTGGGGGGTCAGGAGGGTGGGAGGTTTGTTTAAATTGGCTCCTTTAGACGCCCAAATAATTCAGCAAAGATTCATTGTATTCGTGGGGAATCGTGATACGTTTTGCTTCCCCACGAATACAACAAATATGGCTCTATGTGTTGCAGATTACCATGAATTGATTGGGTGTATGTCACATCAAGACATGCTAGAGAGGTAAAGGTTCCTAGATGAAATAAATCACTGCTTCATGGAGAAGCTGGTACAAGAACCAACAAGAAGGGAAATTATTTTAGACTTAGTCCTTAATGGAACACAGGATTTGGTGCAAGAGGTAACAGTTGAAGCCACTTGGCAAAAGTGATCACAACATGATCAAATTTGACTTAATAACCGGAGGGAAGACACTAAAGAAATCTACTGCAACAGCTTTTAACTTTCAAGAGGGTGACTATGATATAATGAGAAAATTGGTTAGAAAAAAACTGAAAGGAGCAGCTGTAAAGGGTAAGAGTTTAGCTCAGGCATGGACATTTTTTAAAAATCCCATCCTGGAAGCCAAGACCAGTTGTATTCCATGTATTAGAAATGGTGGAAAGAAGGCTTGGTTAAAAGGTGAGGTGAGAGAGACTACAATAACTACAAGAACATATTTCAAGAAATGGAAAAGGGATCCAAATGAAGAAAACAGGAAATAGCATAAGTACAGGCAAGTTAGATGGAAAGTACTGATAAGGAAGGCGAAAATAGAATTTGAAAAGAAGCTTTCTGTGGAAGCAAAAATTCACAATAAAACCTTTTTCAGGTACATAAGAAGTCTGCGAGGTAATCAGTTGAACCATTAGATATCAAGAGGTAAAAGGTGCACTTAAGGATGATAAGGTCATAGGAAAGAGATTAAAAGATAGGAAACAGAAAATAAGACTAAATACCGGTAGTCATTTTTTCAATGGAGGCATGTAAATAGGGGAGTATCCCAAGGATCTGTATGGGACCAGTGCTTTTTAATATATTTATAAATGACCTAGACAAGGGAACAAAAAGTGAGATGATCAGATTTACAGAAAACACAAAATGATTCCAAGTTGTTAAATCACAAGCAGTCTGTGAGGAATTATTGAAATACCTTGGGAGACTGGGTATCCAAGTGACAGATAAAATGTATTAATGTGGGCAAGTGCAAAGTGATGTGCATAGGGAAAAACTCCAAACTGTAGTTACACAATATTAGTTTCCATATTAGGAGTCACAATTCAGGAAAGAGATCTAGGCATCATTGTGGACAATTCATTGAAATCCTCAGCTCAATGAGCGGTGGTGGCTAAAAAAGCAAGAATAATGTTAGGGATTATTAGGAAAGGAATGGAGAAGGAAATGGAGAATATCATAATACCTTGATATCATTCCATGTTATGACTGCACTTAAAGTACTGTGTACAATTCTGGTCGCTGCATCTCAAAAAAATATAGCAGAGCTAGAAAAAGGTATAGAGAATGGCAGCCAAAATGATAAAGGGGATGGAATGGCTTCCGTATGAGGAAAGACAATAAGAACATAAGAACATACCATACTGGGTCAGACCAAGGGTCCACCAAGCCCACCATCCTGTTTCCAAAGTGGACAATCCAGGCCATAAGAACCTAGCAAGTACCCAAAAACTAAGTCTATTTCATGTTACCATTGCTAGTAATAGCAGTGGCTATTATCTAAGTCAACTTAATTAATAGTAGGTAATGGACTTCTCCAATAACTTATCCAATCCTTTTTAAACACAGCAACACTAACTGCACTAACTACATCCTCTAGCAACAAATTCCAGAGTTTAATTGTGCATTGAGTGAAAAAGAACTTTCTCCAATTAGTTTTAAATGTGCCACATGCTAACTTCATGGAGTGCCCCCTAGATTTTCTATTATATCAAAGAGTAAATAACCAATTCACATTTACCCGTTCTAGACCTCTCATGATTTTAAACACTTCTGTCATATCTCCCCTCAGCCGTCTCTTCTCCAAGCTAAAAAGTCCTAATCTCTTTAGTCTTTCTTCATAGGGGAGATGTTCCATCCCCATTATCATTTTGGTCACTCTTCTCTGTACCTTCTCCATCGCAACTATATCTTTTTTGAGATGCGGCGACCAGAATTCTATACAGTATTCAAGGTACGGTCTCACCATGGAGTAATACAGAGACATTATGACATTTTCCGTATTATTCACCATTCCCTTTCTAATAATTCCCAACATTCTGTTTGCTTTTTTGACTGCAGCAGCACACTGAACCGATAATTTCAATGTGTTATCCACTATGACGCCTAGATCTCTTTCTTGGGTGGTAGCTCCTAATATGGAACCTAACATTGGCCTGGATTTTCTATCTTCGCACGCCTTCCTGAATCGCGTGGTGACGGGGGCGGGGGGCGAAGCAGGGGGCGGGCCTGCGAAAGCCAGCAGCGATCGCACCACCGCGATGTTATTGCTGCTGGCTTTCACACCCAATAGCACCTTATCGCCGCCAGTGAAGTTTCCACAGCATCTGCCATGCCGCCACCCCAACTCCTCCTCTTCCAGTGCCGCCGCCGCCCTGACTCCGCTCTGATCTAGTTATCACATGCGAAAAGTCCCTTTTCGCATGAGATAGGGTTTGAAATAACCCCCATTGTGTAACTATAGCATGGGTTATTTTTCCCTATATGCATCACCTTGCACTTATCCACATTAAATTTCATCTGCCATTTCGATGCCCAATTTTCCAGTCTCACAAGGTCTTTCTGCAATTTATCACAATCTGTTGTGATTTAACTACTCTGAACAATTTTGTATCATCTGTTAATTTGATTACCTCACTCGTCGTATTTCTTTCCAGATCATTTATAAATATATTGAAAAGTACGGGTCCCAATACAGATCCCTGAGGCACTCCACTGCCCATTCCCTTCCTCTGAGAAACTTGTCCATTTAATCCTACTCTCTGTTTCCTGTCTTTTAGCCAGTTTATAATCCACGAAAGGACATCGCCACCTCTCCCATGACTTTTTACTTTTCCTAGAACCCTCTATTGAGGAACTTTGTCAAACGCCTTCTGAAAATCCAAATATACTACATCTACTGGTTCACCTTTATCTACATGTTTATTAACTCCTTCAAAAAAGTGAAGCAGATTTGTGAGGCAAGACTTGCCTTGAGTAAAGCCATGCTGACTTTGTTCCATTAAACCATGTCTTTCTATATGTTCTGTGATTTTGATATTTAGAACACTTTCCATTATTTTCCTGGCACTGAAGTCAGGGTAACTGGTCTGTAGTAGTTTCCCAGATTGCCCCTTGAGCCCTTTAAAAATATTGGGGTTATATTAGCCACCCTTCAGTCTTCAGGTACAATATTCAACAGATAGCCAATTAAGGTTAAAGCTATTCAGCTCATGGTAGCTGGATAATTATTTGTAGGGCATATTCAGTGAGATTAATCTGAATGATTATCCAGGATAACTAATCTGGCTAAATTTAGTAATTTTTGAATACTTGTCTCATTCAATATGAGGTTGGATAACTTGGTCTTGCTGCAGGGCACAGCCTGAGTTATCCAAAAAATGTATTCAACTATCTCCTAATATCAGTGTTAACTGGATGAATTTCCCGGTTAACTCATCCCAGCCCCAGAATACCCAGAAATGCCCATTATTTATCCAGCTAATTTCTATCCAGACAATAACCTATCTGGCTAAAAGGTAGCTGAATAAGTACCAGGGATAAAACTCAGCATTTAGCCAGTTATCCTGTGAGTTATCTAGCTAAATGGCTTTGAATAGTGGCCTCAATATGTTTTGGATCATGATGCAGATCTTTTGAATATCCCCTTAAAGAATGACTTTTGTCAGAATTTGAAAATGAGAATAAATTCACTATCCAGAGGCAAAGAAGACTGGAACTGAGTTGGCCATAAACTCAATTAACTGATCCAATTATTTTGTGTATATATATATTTATTTATGTTGAATTACTTATATTCCACAGCCCTCACAGTGTGTTCAATGTGGATTATTTTGTTCAAGTTTTACTTCATATTCAGCATTTTTTAAAAATATAATATTTATTTTTATAATCCAGAAGCAACCAAAACATGGAACTGTTTGTGGCTGCCGTCATTTTTGTGACGCTTGTCAGGCAGGCAACACAATAAAATAGTGGCATTTATGGGCCTGATTTATTAAAGGTTTTGTCTAATAGATGTAAAACGGGAGAAAGTCTTGTATAAACAAAGCCCGTAAATGTCGTTGTTTTATTGTACCAGTTACTAGATAAGAATCTCAAAAATTCTGGTTACCACAAACAGTTATACATCTTGGCTCCTTCCGAATTACAAAAGTACAAATTTAGATATGCTGTTTTTGAAAGGTTATTGCTCCAGTATGGATGTATTTCCTCACAAAATGACAGCTGAACATATTGGTGCACATGATCACTGAAAGGTATTAAGAGCTTCAACATGGATCTAATTTGTTAAAGTTCATTAATGTTGAAACTGTTAGGGGTGGTAAGACCACATCCTAGAAATGACTTGTTAACAGAAAGTTCTAGTATGAAGAATATCTACAAGCCCTGTAGTGCCTTTTGTACTATTTTAACATGTAGAAATATTTATGTTTCTTTCTTTTTATTCTGGGAATCAAATGTATGACTTAGGGAAAATGTGTACTATTTCAAATTTGCACAGATTCTTTTTTTTTTTTTTTTTTCATTTCAAACATTTTTATTGATTTTTGAAAAAACAGAAAAACAAACTTCTAAAAAATACAAGACGGACTCTCAGCAGATGGACACCCACGCCTCACACTTCCCTATCCATCTCTCCAAGTCCCGGACTATCTCCCAGTCTGCAGCCACTCCTCAATTCACCAACAGATGGACGCTCACTCATCATTCATCATCCTTTCTCAACAGACAGACACTCATCCTTCATCGACAGACGGACACTCATCCTCCTCACTCAGCAGACGGGCACTCACTCTTCAGCAGATGGACGCTCTCTCACATACTAAATGACTATCTCCTCGACGCAAATCCAGACATCTGCGCCATAACAGAAACCTGGCTTAAACTGACAGATACTGCCCTGATAAACCAACTACCTACACATCGTTATGACTTCTTCTCTCTTCCCAGACAGAAAAAAAGAGGTAGTGGCTTGCTCCTAGTGGCCAAAAAGGAACTTAGGCTAACCCTTCAACCAATTAAGTCAGCCTCTAAATTAGAACTAGGCCTGTTTAAATCTGACCAGCTTCAAATCCTCCTCATATATGCCCCACCTGGTCTCCTGGACACAGATGCCTCCCCCATAGTTGAAATCATAGCCAAACATATCAACCTAGATGCCCCCACTATGATATTAGGGGACTTCAACCTCCACGTTGATTCAATCCCGCTCTCTACTAACTGCGAAGCATTCCTCACCTCTCTCAAGGCCATGGGCTTCACACAAATCATCAACAAGCCCACCCATAAAGCAGGGCATATTATTGACCTCATCTTCATAAACTCCAGCTTCTCACCCTCTACCCCCCCAGAATGCACACCAGTCCCCTGGTCTGACCACTCTCTGATTACCATCACCCTCACGAGCAAGGAAAACCCCAATGTACAACCCACTCAATCTACAGTTCATTACAGGAGATCCTGCTCCCTGGAAGTCCTCAGTGAGCATCTAACAAAGGAACTCTACAACCTAGATGACTCTGACCCCAACTCGGCTCTCATCTCATGGCATAGTATCACAGAATCAATAGCGAACAAAGTATGCCCTCTGGCAGCCAAAAAAATCAATCAGACACCTGCTAGGAAACAACCATGGTTCTCCGATGAACTCAGAAAACTTAAACGAAACCTTTGACAAAGAGAAAACAAATGGTGTAAGGCCCCATGCCCGAGCACACTAACCGCGTACAAATCAAACCTACACATTTACAAAAATTCCACTCTTCAAGCTAAAAATGATTTCTACGCTCACAGAATACATGACCTCATCTTTGACCCTAAGGCTCTATTCTCCTATGTATCAGAGCTCACAAAAACCTCTACCCCATCCATCCCAGACGAACAGGCATAAGCAAAGGCAAACGAACTGGCAACTTTTTTCCAGAACAAAATATCTAACTTACTAACACTCCTGCCTCCCAACTCTACCTCCACTCATATTTCCAGCTCTCCCCCCTCAAACTCTGGACCCTCACTGGAATCATTTGAACTCATTTCCGCTCTGGAAATTGAATCATTAATAAAGAAAATGAAACCCTCTTACCACCCACTTGACCAAATCCCAACTAAGCTTCTCCTATCAGTGCCAGACTCCATCTTTAAGTACCTAGCGGACATCATAAACTGCTCACTATCTCAAGGAATCTTCCCCGACATCCTAAAAATGGCCACCCTCAAACCCCTTCTCAAGAAAGCAAATCTAGACCCTAGGGAACCCAACAACTTCTGCCCCATCTCCAACCTGCCTTTTTTGGTAAAGATCATGGAAAAAATAGTCAACACCCAATTATCAGACTACCTGGAAGACCACAACATTCTCCACCCATCGCAATATGGATTTTGCAAATCACTAAGCACCAAAACCCTCCTCATTTCCCTTACATATCACCTCATCATGGGTTTGGACTCTGGACACTCCTTCCTTCTAATACTCCTCAACATCTCGGCAGCATTCGACACGGTGAATCACTCCACTCTCCTTAAATGACTTTCTGACATCGGGATAACAGGTACGGCCTTCAAATGGTTCGATTCTTTTCTCACGAATAGAGGCTACAAAGTAAAGATCAACAACAATGAATCTCCTCTCATCATCTCCTCAAGAGGAGTTACGCAGGGTTCCTCTCTGTCTCCTACGCTCTTCAACCTATACCTTCTTCCCCTCTGCTAGCTGCTTACGAATCTAAAACTCAAACACTATCTCTACGCTGACGATGTACAAATCCTGATCCCAATAACCGAATCCCTCACAAAAACACTGAAGTTCTGGGACAACTGTCTCCAAGATATCAACGACCTGCTTACTAACCTAAACCTTGTTCTGAACACGTCTAAGACAGAAATGCTCTTAATATCTCTCAACCACAACGATAACCTTCATTCAACCCACACCAACACCCTGGTCAGTCAAGCAAGAGACCTCGGAGTTATAATTGATAACCAGTTAAATCTAAAAAAGATCATCACCAACACAACCAAAGACTGCTTCTTCAAACTTCAGGTACTGAAAAGACTCAAACCGCTCCTGTACTTTCAAGACTTCAGATTGGTACTCCAGGCCATTATATTCTCCAGATTAGACTACTGCAATTCCATTCTACTAGGCCTTCCCACCTCTTCCACCAAACTGCTTCAGATGCTCCAAAACTAGGCTGCCAGAATTTTAACAAACTCCAACAGAAGAGACCACATCACACCCATCCTAAAAAATCTGCACTGGCTCCCTGTAAACTTTAGAATCCTACACAAGTGTCTCACCATCGTCCACAAAGCTATTTACAACAGAACACCCATCGATATACACTACCCACTCATGTTGCACATCTCTTCCAGACCCATCAGAGAAGCCTACAAGGGCTCACTACACCCCCCCCCCCCCCCCACAACCAAATCCACACACATCTCTCATCCACCAAAGATCGAGCCTTCTCGACAGCGGCGCCAACCATCTGGAACTCCATGCCCCCTGACCTTAGACAAGAACCTTAGAACATAGGAATATAAGAACATAAGAAATTGCCATGCTGGGTCAGACCAAGGGTCCATCAAGCCCAGCATCCTGTTTCCAACAGAGGCCAAACCAGGTTACAAGAACCTGGCAATTATCCAAACACTAAGAAGATCTCATGCTACTGATGCAATTAATAGCAGTGGCTATTCTCTAAGTAAACTGGATTAATAACCGTTAATGGACTTCTCTTCCAAGAACTTATCCAAACCTTTTTTCAACCCAGCTACACTAACTGCACTAACCACATCCTCTGGCAAAAAATTCCAGAGCTTTATTGTGCATTGAGTGAAAAAGAATTTTCTCCGATTAGTCTTAAATGTGCTACTTGCTAACTTCATGGAATGCTCCCTATTCCTTCTATTATTCGAAAGTGTAAATAACCGAGTCACATCGTTCAAAACCTCTCATGATCTTAAAGACCTCTATCATATCCCCCCTCAGCTGTCTCTTCTCTAAGCTGAAAAGTCCCAACCTCTTCAGCCTTTCCTCATAGGGGAGCTGTTCCATCCCCTTTATCATTTTGGTTGCCCTTCTCTGTACCTTCTCCATCGCAACTATATCTTTTTTGAGATGCAGCGACCAGAATTGTTCACAGTATTCAAGGTGTGGTCTCACCATGGAGCGATATAGAGGCATTATGACATTCAGAAAGAAACTCAAGACTTGGCTATTTCTAAAAGCCTTCCCTGATCTATGACCTCCCCAACTACAATAACACGCCAAGGTCCTCCAATCGATGTACCCCAACTCTAACATGGTATATGACCCGATATTATTTAGTTCTGAGTTATATGACTTGATATTATTTAGTCATGAATATACGATATTATTACAGTCCTGAGTATATGATATTATTTATATATTTGATATTATTTAGTCCTGAGTATATGACATTATTATAGTCCTGAGTATATGACCTGATATTTAGTTCTGAGTTACTCATGCCTCTGGCTCTATCTCCTCCCAGTTCGAGTGCCCCTGTTTTATTGTAACTTTTCACTTTTTGCTTTATTTGTTTATGTTAATGTTATTGCCCCATTGTTTCTTGTAAACCGATATGATCGGTATCATGAATGTCGGTATAAAAAAGCACTAATAAATAAATAAAATAAATAAGGCAGGCAGGTCACATATGTCCGTAAAAGAAATATATCAACCGCATGCACATAAGTGCAATATGAATTGCATCCGTGAGAATTCATAAGCTAATGTAGGAGTCAATGTATTTCCACGTATGTAGCCAGCTAGTGATTCTGCAATATCGTACTGCAGCTGTATTTTTATTATTTATAATATAATAAAAAATATCCATTCAAAGCAGTTGTAGACTTCTAATTAGACAGCACTAATTTAGGCGCTACAGCCATTAAGAAATCAACAACCCTGTTTTGTGAGGGGGTAAAGATATGAGGGGAGCAATGGATTGTAAAATTATCAATGAACATGTAGGAGGTTGTAGAAAACCCAACATGTCCTTTATCTTAGACCAAACTTCTAGCAAGTAAGCATTAGTTGGAGGACAAAAAATTACTATGTTGCTTCCTCCCCCGCCTCTGATTCATTCAGTCTCTGTCCATATCCCCGGTCCATCAAATAAAGTCCAATTCCATCCTGCAATATATATTTTTAAAAACTGACATACCCACCAACCCCAAAATCCATGGATAAGGAAGGGTATGAGGTACCCTAGGCAAAACTTACAGCCTTGAACACGCACCACCTCCCCCCCCCCCCCACACACCCACAACCTTTACAGACACCCAATTTACTTATGCATTTATAACAAATTTTACATGAAAAAGAGCATTCAAAAGTACAGTCTTCTGAGGCAATAATAACACTTATAACATGCATATATATTTACATGCACTCTTGTGGTGTGAGCTAGAAAACTGCAAAAAAGACACTTGGAACTCCTATGGAATTAGATTTTTTTGTAATGTGCATTGGGTGTGAGCCTGGCCCTCAGAAACCATGAATAAACAGAATTAGCATTATAATATAGTAAACCTCTTATACAAAAACAACCCTAACAATCTTATCTATAAAACGGAAACACCTCTTATATTACACCAGGACCAAGAACACCAATAACATTCTTATTAGGAAAGCAGGATGCTATAGATCCATACACAGAAATTACATGCCTGCAAAATACCTTACCTAAATACCTCACCTTGGTCACAAATACAGAAAACAGACAGACCCTCACCAAATACAGAATGAAGAGATCAGAAACTATAAATAAAATGTGCTGGGAAGAACTGAACTGGAACCCCCACAACAAGCCAGCCTCTATATCCAGAGCAGCAATATATAAACAGAAACATTACCATTCTCCATAAAACATTAAATAAAAAAATAAAAAAAATATAAAACATCAATCACAATAGTAAAATCATATTCATAAAATAATACATATTTCAAACCAGTTAATGAACAGAATATCCAAAAATTCCCAACTACCAATAAAATATTTCAAAACATCTGATGGATTAAAACAATAATTCAAAACTATTCTATTTCTCCCAAACAAATATTTTGAAAGAGCAGAATCATCAAATGACACCCAATAATTAGCACTAATAAGGATTAAAAAATATTCTGCTCTCCTTACCTGTGATCTGATTTCTAGTCACCCTGAGATTGTCCTGGAATGGGGGAGGTAGGGCCACACAAATTTTATCTTTTTTCTCACACACACACAAAAACACATTTACTCTCTCACACACTCCCTCTCTCTAACAGGCTCTCTCTCCTTCACAGGTACATTATGTGTGTGTGTGTGTGTGTGTGTGTGCCTGTGAGAGCCTATATGTGATACATGGCTCTCACAGATACACAAATACACAAGCACACAGGCTCTCACAGAGACAGACAGATACACACACACACACACATAGACTCTCACAGTCACACACACATGCACACAAACACAGGCTCTCAGACAGACATTGGCTCTTATACACACACTAACACACATACACATATGGCCTCCTGTTGTCATCAGGCCATAGTGGGATAAGCTTAACCACAGCCCCGCAGGTCTTCTGTTGTCTTCAGGCCATGGTGGGATGAGCTCCACCACGGCCCCCTGAGCATTTTGTTGTCTTCAGGCCATGGTGGGATGAGCTCTACCATGGACTACTGCCCTTCTCTGAAGAAAGAGCCATGTTAAGTAGAAAGCCACAGGGATCGGTGTTGGGACCGCTTCTGTTCTATATATTTTTGAGTGACATTGTGAAAGGGATAGAAGGTAAAATTTGTCTATTTTTGGATGATACTAAGATCTGCAACAAAGTGGACATGCCAGAAGGAGTAGAGAGAATGAAATGTGATTTAAGAAAGCTTGAAGCATGGTTGAAGACTTGGCAGCAGGGATTCAATGCCAAGAAGTGCAGAGTCATGCATCTGGAATGTGGTAATCCAAAAGAGCTGTATGTGATGGGGGTGGGAAAGACAAGTTGGACTCAGACTGGGTGTTCAAATCATATTTACTGATTAATTCGAAAAGGTCAATCACTGTCCCACAAACATTTAGCAAATGAAACTGTACAGTTGAACTATTTACATGGGGTCTTTGTTGAGATGCTGGTGTCCATCTCTCCAGCTCCGGGGAGGGAGCTTTCCACTGCCTACTCATCTGTGCAGCAGCAGCCCAGTAGAGGAAGAATCCTAGTGGGGGGGGGGGGGGGCCATGCCACAAAAAGATCCTACCTGAGTCCAAAGTTCAGTCTGAAGCCCACAGCCTGTGTCCTGATCCCTTTGGGGTGGAAATCCAATTGGGAGTCTCCAAAGACTTGATGGTACAACCTTGATGGATGTCTCAGTGAGAGAGGCCCGATGTACCAGTTCAGCTCACAGCTCTCCATCTCCTTTACCAGGTTATGCAGAGGGTGGGACAGAAACCTCCACACAAACAAAAATGGGGAAAATCCAAAAGTCTCTATCGAAAATGTCTCATGCTGGGAACTGCTGTCACTGATCTTGCTTTCTCTAGAGAGTAGCGGGGATTGCTCACAGGTCTCCATCCCCGCTCTCAAGATTATTTATTTGTTTATTTATTTAGGATTTGTATATACCGGCGTTCATGATACAATCACATCATGCTGGTTTACAATTAACAGGGGGTGTAAACAGTAAAAGAACTGGAACAAGTGAGAAGAAACATTGAAGTTACAATAAACAAAGGATGATCAAAACTGGGAAGAGGAAAGACTATATTTATTTATTTATTTATTTATTTACAAATCTTTATATACCGACTTTCCTCAAAAAGAAATCAAGACGGTTAACAGAGTAAAACGTCAATACAGATCTATACGATCATAGAGACGCACATTTTTGTCAATTAACATCAATAATAAAATACATCATACATTTATAATCTCTATAAAAGACATTTCTAAGTCTATTTAATACACATATAGTACATCTTAAAACATAAAATATTACTAAAAAATCTAAAAATAGATTAATTTAACTTAAAAAACAATAACACTAAAATTCTATATAATCAATAAGAGAATCTAAGATGTTAAATAACTCAACTTGACTCTAAAAGAGCCTGTTCAAATAGCCAAGTCTTTATCAATTTCTTAAATTTCTGGATACAAGTTTCCGTTCTAATATCAACAGGAAGGGAATTCCAAATTTTAGGACCAGCCAAAGACAAAGTCCTATCTCTAACTGAATTCAAATGTGCCGCTTTTGGAGAAGGAACTGTAAGCAATGCTTTTCCCAGAGATCTTAAATTTCTAACCGGAGTATGGATCCTGAGAGAGGCATTAAGCCATTCGGAATGATCCCCATATATTGTCTTATGAATAAGAGTTAGACATTTGTATTGAATTCTTGCATGAATCGGCAACCAATGGAGTTCTATCAGAACTGGTGTAATATGATCAAATTTCTTCCTATTAGACAAAAGGCGGGCTGCTGCATTTTGAAGTAGCTGTAAAGGGCGAAGAGTGACATTTGGTACTCCTAACAATAACGCATTACAATAGTCCAACTTTGGAGAAATCAGAGCCTGAAGCACTGTGCGAAAATCCCCAGAATGAAGAAACGGTCTAAGTTTTTTTAAAATGTGAAGTTTAAAAAGACCATCTTTATTGATAGCTTTAATATAAGCTTTCATATTTAACTCAGCATCAAGAATAGGACCTAAATCTCTTACTTCATAGTTAATTTTATATGCCGGTGAGAGGGATTTTATCTCACTATCCATTTTCTCAGTAACTTTATTACTCAAATATAGGATTTCCGTTTTGGATCTATTTAGCGAAAGAGACATATGCGATAATAGTTGAGTTATAGATGAAGAGTAGAGTTCCCAAAGTTTCAAAGTAGCTTGAAGAGAATCATCAATGGGTAACAAAATTTGGACGTCGTCCGCAAAAAGAAAATGCACCAATCCCAAGCCAGATAAAAATCTACAAAGTGGTGCCATATAAACATTAAAAAGTGTAGGTGACAACGAGGAACCCTGAGGGACCCCTGTAGACATTGATACTGAATCTGATTCTGTTATGTCTAATCTGACTTTAAAAGATCTATTAGCTAAAAATGATTTAAACCATGCCAGAGTTGAATCTTTTAATCCTATTTCATGTAACCTTGTTAGCAGAACTTCATGCTTAACGGTATCAAAAGCCGCTGAAATATCTAATAAAATTAGAAGATAAGATTTATTCTGATCAAAACCCCTTTGTATTGTATCCGTCAAGGAAATCAATAGAGATTCAGTACTATGAAATTTTCTAAAACCAAATTGAGAGGGGTATAACAAATGATTTTCCTCAAGATACTCCATTAGCTGACGATTCACTACTTTCTCTAGAAGTTTAGCCAGAAAAGGAAGAATAGAAATGGGACGATAGTTTGCCAAAACTTCCGGGTCAAGATTACTTTTCTTCAATAACGGCTTAACAACTGCACATTTTAATAGATCTGGGAAATGTCCCTCTTCCAACGATATATTAATAATATCTGCTAAAGGCTTGGCTATAATATCAGGAACTAACTTCAGCAGTTTTGTGGGTATAGCATCAAGCGGATGGAAAGCTGGTTTAATCTTTTTAATAAGATTACAAACTTCCAGTGAAGAGACTGATTCAAAAGCATCCCATGTGACTGAGGGATTACAAGGAAGGATTATATTCTGCACTGGTAAATTATCTAGATCCTTTAAAACCAGTTGGACTTTATTCTTAAAGAAAGATGCAAACTCATTTGCTTTCTCTTTCTGGTTCTCAAAAGAATTTAACATAAGAGAGGAGAATTATTTACAATGTTCTGAAGTGGCTGACTATGGATGTTGATGAATTGAGATTTAGTTGGAGTCTGGAAAGGCTTGTTTAAACAGCCAAGTCTTAAGCCTTTTTCTAAAAGTTGGAAGGCAGGGCTCCTGTCAGAGATCAGGTGCAATGGAGTTCCATAACGATGGTCCAGCTGTTGAGAAGGCCCGATCTCTCAATGTTAGATGCTGCGTGGTTTTTGTATGAGGTACCTGAAGTGATCCTCTGTATGCTTCTCTAATGGGTCTTGAGGAGGTATGTTGTCTGAGCGGGATTTGTAGGTCTAGTGGAGCATGTTGATGGAAGGCTTTGTATATGATGGTGATGGACTTGTGAATAATTCTAAAATGAATTGGCAGCCATTGTAGGTTGTTTAGTATTGGGGATATGTGGTCTCTTCTCCTGTTGTTTGTCAGTATTCTGGCTGCCGCGTTTTGGACCATCTGAAGCGGTTTAGTGTAAGATGATGGGAGACCTAATAAGATGGAATTACAGTAATCTATCTTTGAAAAGATGATTGCTTGAAGAACCGTTCTGAAATATTGAGAGTGAAAGAGAGGTTTTATTCTTTTCAGTACCTGTAGTTTATGGAAACAATCCCTGGTTGTTCGGTTGATAAATGATTTTAAATTCAGCCGATTGTCAATTATCACTCCTAAGTCACTCGCTTGGGTGGTGTGTAGGTTAGCTGGTGGAGTTGAAGTGATATTACTATTTTCTGGAGAAATGAGCAGGAGTTTGGTCTTGGATGCGTTTAGAATCAGGTTTAAGCTGGCGAGGAGGAAGTTGATTTCTTGGAGGCAATTTTCCCAGTATTCGAGTGTTTTCGTAATGGATTCTTTAATGGGGATCAAAATCTGAACATCGTCAGCGTATAGAAAGTGTTTTAGGTTCAGTTTGGTTAGCAGCTGGCATAGCTGAAGAAGGTAAATGTTGAAGAGCGTGGGGGATAAGGAAGAACCCTGGGGAACTCCTATGGATGAGTCATCATGGGGTGATTCTTTATTGTGAATTCTGACCTTGTAGCCTCTGTTGTTGAGTAACGTTTTGAACCATGTAAATGCTGTTCCTGTTATTCCGATGTTCGACAGCTGGTTTAGGAGGATGGAGTGATTAACGGTGTCAAATGCTGCCGAGAGGTCCAGTAGAATCAGTAAGAAGGATTGACCTTTATCGAGGCCCATGGTGAGGTAGTCTGTCAGGGATATGAGAAGGGATTCTGTACTTAATGCTTTTCGGAAACCGTATTGGGAGGGGAATAGAAGTTTGTGATCTTTGATGTAGTCCGATAGTTGTGTATTAACTAATTTTTCTATGATCTTTGCTATGAAGGGAAGGTTAGCAATCAGACGGACGTTGTTCAGATCTTTAGGATCCAGATTTGGTTTCTTTAGGAGTGGTTTGAGGGAGGCCAGTTTGAGGTCATCTGGATAGATTCCCTGAGATATTGAACAGTTTATGATGTCCGCCAGTGTTTTGGAAATGGTGTCTGGAATCATCAGGAGCAGTATAGTGGGGATTTGGTCAAAGGGATGGGAGGAAGGTTTCATTTTCTTTAAAACTGCTTGGATCTCTGAAGCGGTTATGGGTTCAAAGGATTCAAGGGATATGTTTTTGGTGGGGAGACGATATGAGCTAGAATGATAGGAGGTATTAGAGGGCAGCTGTGTTAGGAGGCTAGCGATTTTGTTTTGGAAGAACAGAGCCATCTCTTTGGCTTTGGATTGTGCTTGGTTGCTAGGGATATCTGGTGAGTTGATTAGGGTTAGATTGGATACGTAGGCAAAAAGGGCTTTAGCATTGAAGACCAGGTCATGGATCTTATGCACGTAGAAATCCCTTTTTGATCTTAAGGTGGAGTTCCTGTATTGGTGAAGAGCGAGTTTATAGGCGGAGAGTGTGCTGGAGCAAGGGGCTTTTCGCCATTTACTCTCTTTCTGTCTTAAACTCTGTTTTAGTTTCTAATCTATAGATTAGAGGGGGTTGCTCCTTTTCCAAGCTACAGGTTGTTCCCCTTAATGATAACAAAACTTATTAAAACTACCAAAACAGCTCTTTAGCAGGACCCAACCTATGGAATTCAGTGCCCCTTGAGATAAGATTGCAGAGAGATTTTAAACTATTTAAGGGAACTTTTAAAACATGGCTCTTTAAACAGGCCTTTTACAAAGAGAACGGAGAAAGTAAATAAAGGCAAGCACCACAAACTCAGCACTTAGATTTACAATATGATTAGTTATTATATATTTTTTTCTTTCACTGATAACTCTGTAAGTTAGCATATGATACAGGTTTCAAAAGGACAACTCAAACTAACTATTCATATAATTATATATTTGAAAACAATCTGTGTAGGACTCACATATCAGGGCCAAGGAAAACCTCCACTCACTTAGATTAGACAAAGTGGAGCCTCTAGGTGGACAGAGACTTTCTACACTGGTCAGAAACCTTCTCCAAGCTGATAAAAATGATAAACGTCTATGGAACAGAGAGTAAGTCTTCTCTTTCCCTCCCCAAGGCAGTGCAAACACTGGATGGATGTCCAAAATGATCTTTGATGTCCCTTACTCATGGTTAGCAGATATTCTAAATCTGTTTGACTTTTACAGTCTCTTTATTTCTTCTCTCTGTATCCCTGATGGGAAGGATCCCCTTGAAACAAGCAGCAATCTTGCTTCAGACAGGAAGAAAGGGCAGCCAAAACTTTTGTCTGGATCTTATAACAGAATGCTTTCTTTTCCCCAAAATGATATTAACACCAGAATTCCTCCTGACAACAGGCCACCACCCCTTCAGGGGCAGGTCTTTCTTATCCCTAGGCATCCCAGATACAGGGTACCAAAGAAAGGCCCAGGTGTCAGTGAGGCTCCTATGATGAAAAATCTTAAATGCCTAAAAGCTAGTGATGTGCGAAGCCCAAACCTTTTGGTTCGGGCTTCGTTCTTGGCCCTCTGCGGGAAATATCGTATTTCCTGCGGTTCGGGCCTTTGAAATTCGGAGGGACCCAAATTTTGAGTTAGTGCGCACTAAGAGGGTCATTTATCAAGCAGATCGTACACGATAAGGGATGTTTCACAAGCGAAAATTCCCTTATCGTGTGCAATACCAAGATGAGGGCGGAGTCGGGGTGGCGTCAGCCCCAAAAGAAGAGGAGTCGGAGTGGCACCAGGGCTGATGCCGCAAAGACTTTGCCGACAGCAAAAGGTACACTTGTTTATCGCTGTCAGTTTCGCACCGAATAACTACACCTTTTATGGTGTTTCGCACCAAATAACTACACCTTTTATGGTGTAGTTATTTGGTGCGACACCGGCAGCGATCGCACCGCGGAGGTGCGATCGCTGCCGGCTATCACAGGACCGCCCCCCCCCCTGTTTCGCCCTCCCGCCCCCCGTTAGCGTGAGATTCAGGGAGCCCTGCGACGTTGGTAAATCTAGGCCTAACTCCTGTTAGTGCGCGCTAACCCGAAAACAAATTTTCCCCAAAATTTCGGGAAAAATTGGTTCGGCATTTGTTGTCCCCAAAACAGGACGAATGCACATCCCCATTAAAAGCAACCCAGAGGGATATCCCAACCATCTAGTGAGTAAACTGGCAGGGAAACCCTCCTGACTTTGGGCAGTAACCACAGCCTGGGCTAACCTGCTTCCACTGACTGAGTCTGAAAAAATAACAAAGGCAAAAGCTCCTACATACCTCCTAATATTTGCAAATCTAAAGGGGCAGCCTCCTGAGCTCTCTGTGGGGAGCTGCTATATAGAGTCTCAGGGGGAATGCCCATTCCAGACCCCTCAAAGGGAGAAGCTACATTTGAATGGTACCTTCCCCTCATATCAACCTGCACTCCCACTGTTTAAACTAAAAGGGTCACCCAGGTCTTACTGGTGATGTGACCATAGGTCACACTCCCCCCTCCCCCACTTTTTCAAATACGGCAAAGGGGTGCAGAATCTTGCACACATTTTACAATAGAACTCAAATATGATATTGCATCGGAATTATTCAGCCTTCAAAAAAGAACAATGACACAAATGTGCAAAACACCGGAGAGCATTGCATCCATTCCTTTCTGGGCAAGGCTTCCGCTCCCAGATAGGTGCTGTACCTGGTGCAGGCACTCTTATGCAAGGCAAGCAGCTCAGTCCTACAAAGAAAAAATTAGGACAAACATTCCAAAACTACTCCACCAGACTTTGAATGGAAAATGGAATTTATGACAGTAAGTAACCAGCCTTGCCACTGATGGACACCAGTGGGTGCTGCCCCCTTCCAAATTGAGGTGGATGCTCTCACCATCCTGTAATTAAACACAATACATTTGTCTTACATCTTTGGTTGGAAAGTGAACCATTTTGGTCTCCATCCGGAGAGCAGAAAATTCTAACAGCTCCAAATGCTAGAAGCCTGGAAGAGGTTCCTCCAATATATGGGGAGAGAAAACAATATCAATTTTCAGATGTTATACTTCCTTGTGGCAGCTCTTGAAAACAGGTGTAAAAGGCACTAAATGGGCAGGTGACACCCAGCTTACAAAGATAAAGTTTAATTTTGCATGGCAAGTTACAAATAAATCCAAGGACACTCTTTTTAAACAAATTTGCATTTTGCTTTTCAGATTTTTTTCTTTTTTCCAAAAGGTAGCTTCATACTCAGAAATGATGACCAACAGATTGCTTCTTGAGGGTGTCATCACCTATACAAATAAAGTCCCAACTACTAGGTTCCTGGTCATAGAGATATCTCAGGACCTAAAGAAAACAAAACATACCAAATAGACATGGAAAATAATAATACAGTCTCTTTGCAGTCCTTTTCAAAATAATTATACTGAAATAAAAGGATTAGGAATGCAGGCCCAGCTCAAAATCTTCTTACAGGGTTCTACCCCACTCTGGGCTGCACTAAAGTTTCTTTGGAAGCAGCAGAGGGCTGCTTTCTTGTGATCCTGCTCTTTTACTTATTCTGTTCTTAAAAAGGTCACTGCCTCTTTATGGCAGCTCTGGCTTAGAAGTCTAGGCTTTCTCACTGCAGTCACCGTGCTTTCCTCTTCTCTGCTCCACTGCTGCTAAAACTTTCTCTCCAGCTGCAGTTCCAGGGTCTCTGCTGCAGGACAATTCCTCTGAAGATGCTCTCTGTCCATGCAAGTCTTCCTGAGGGCTGGCTCTCTCTCTTGCAGCTCTCTCTCTCTCTCTGGCTGCAGGGTTTCTCCTTTGCTGCTCCTGTTTCTCTCCAGTCCATCTCTCGCTGGCTGCAGGGGCAAACAAGACCTTGAGAGACCAAAGCCTTAACTCCTCCTTACGGAGTTGCAATGTTACTTCCAGGGGCTTGGGCAAACCCCTCCTTCACTCTCTGCAAACATCATCCTGATCTGACTCCTCCTGCAGGGAGATACCCAGCTCCACCTCTCTGCCGATGTCACTAACCTCCTTGTGGATTGGATAAGCAGAACGAGGCTCCTCAAACTTGACCTATCCCCCACAGGCAGGGCTGGTGACTATCTCTAGCCCATATAACTCTATGGATGATTTTTTTTTCTCAAATTTTTCCAAAGCACAGCGAAGACCAAAAGTTGTAAAATTTCTGTTTCAAAGTCCAAAACATCATTCTTCGCACCCTGCATGCCTAGCCCCACGTTGCTGGGCACCATTTTATGTAACCCCCATCCCGGTGTGCCTGCCCTGCACAGGTGGGGCCATAAAAGTATTGGTAATTTCTTTGGGGCAGGAACCCTGGCTAGCTCTTCTCTGATGCCCCTTCCCCAAGATGTGAATCCTTTTGACAGTGGGAAGAAAGGAGTCCTTTCGGGTCCCAGTGCAGGGCTGGCTAATTTGTACTTGGTTATCTCTGGGAGAGGGGCATTTCTCTTTCTGTGTGCCCAAACAAAGACACTGGGGTCACTTGGTTAGTGTCCAAAATTAAAATCTTTACTGTTCAACACTGATGATGAATGGCACAATAACTCTAACGGCAGCACCACAGAATCCTCTTGATTTGTTTACAGTCTCTTCCCTCTATCTGTGCAGGACTCACATATCAGGGCCAAGGAAAATCTCCACTCACTCAGATTAGATGAAGTGGAGCCTCTAGGTGGACAGAACCTTTTTAGACTGGTCAAAAACTCTTCCAAGGTGATAGAAATGGTAAAAGTCTATGGTACAGAGAGTACATCTTTTCTTTCTCTCCCCAGGGCAGTGCAAACACTGGATGGGTGTCCACAATGATCTTTGATTTCCCTTACTCACAGTTAGCAGATCTTCTGGATCTCCTGGATTTTTACACACTCTTTATTTTTTCTCTATTGATCCCTCATGGGAAGGATCCCCTTGACATAAGCAGCTCTCATGCTTCAGGCAGGAAGGAAGGGCAGCCAAAACTTCCTCCTGTTATGATCCCGCGAGCAGGCCTCTTACCTCCACCGCCATCCAGGCCGCCGATGCCATTCCTTCATGGCAGGGGAGGCCGCTGC
The DNA here is from genome assembly GCF_901001135.1 of Rhinatrema bivittatum. Taxonomy (NCBI): domain Eukaryota; kingdom Metazoa; phylum Chordata; class Amphibia; order Gymnophiona; family Rhinatrematidae; genus Rhinatrema; species Rhinatrema bivittatum. The sequence goes on from NC_042615.1 coordinate 202,182,661, forward strand.
CACTCCGAAGCTGTTCCTGGCGCAGCCCGGAGGCTGTCACTGCCACAGCCTCTTCCCGGCGCAGCCTGAGGGCTGCGGCCGATGCTTCATCTTCGCGGCAGGCCGAGCCACCATCGCTGTCTCCCTGCAGCAAGGACCCACTAACGTCAGGGAGCCGCTGATGTCAAGCCCTCATTTTGCGGCCTAGGGCCACCCCTGCCTGCTTCTGTGTTCTTCGCGGCAGGGACGCCGCTGTCCATGGTCCTGTTTCTTTCTGGGCCCTCCTCTAGGTGCCAGCGCATGCTTCTTTGCTGTATTTAAAGGGCCAACGGCGGGAAAAGTCCGTGGCCCTACCGGAAGTCCTCTTCAGTCCACATCCTGCTTCAGCCCTATAAAAGGGCTCAGTTCCTGTTCCTCAGGGCCTTTGGATTGGATGTCATGGTTGTTCATGTTCTTCCTTGCCAGTCCAGGTCCTCCGTGGTCTTCATGTGTCCGAGATGGTTCTTTGTTCTGTGTCTTCATATTCCTGGTCTCGTTCCTCATCAGAGCTCCTTCGTTGCCTAGTCCTGATGTTCCAGATGTCCTGTCATTCTAAAGTCTTGATGATCCTGTGTTCTAAGTGTTCCAAGTTCCAAGTGTTCCGAGTTTTCCAAATTCCGAGTCTTCCAAGTTCCAAGTCTGCCAGCTCTTCGAGACATCCAGAGGGCCACCCCGAGGGTAAATCCGTATGGATCCGGTTCCTTGAGGAGAACACTGCACCAGAAAGATATACACACATCAGGAGGGACACTTCATCAACTGGGCCACTTCATCACCTGGGCCACAGACGATTTTCTCTTCTCCCACAGAAAGATCTTGCTCCCTTGGAAGTATAGGAAGGAGGGGAACAATGGCAAGATCAGCTCCGACAATTAAATACTTTTATGGCCCTAGGGGAACCAATACACCTCCAACAAAGGGTTACACAGATATCCTTTTTATTTCCACTATCTCCAGCAGGCCCAGTTCTTCTCTTTCTGGAACATTACCTCACATTTAATATCTCTGAATCCAGAGCTCTTCTTGAAATGGAACCCAAAATAACCAGATCAAAATAAAGCATCAACATGTGTGGAATTCAAGGAACAAACTGAGAGATATTGTGAAAGTCTTGTAAAATAAAAAATTAAGAGGCCAATTTTCAATCTCCCAGTGGTGCTTGCAGGTGCAAAGTATGCAGGTTAAAGCCTTGACAAGTAGACATAGGCATTTCAGAATTAAATTCACGTGCTTGCTTTCTGGGCTTGTCTAGGACCTGCCCCCACTGCCTCCTCTTTTCCCCACAGGGAAAAGAAGGCAGGCTGTTGGCAACATGCATACTTTTCCTCACAGAGTGCTGGTGCAATTTTTAAAGGGGCCTTCTCTGTGGGTAGACATCCATTTCCCTGCAGAGAATCTCTTTGAAACTTTCCCCTTTAAGAATATTTTGGTGAATTCCCTTTAGCAAGGCATAAAATGATATATTATGATGGAGTCATCTGGGCTCATGCAATAGCTTCTATGGGCTCATCTTGAAGTGCTCTAGTGAGACCTAGCTTGTTTTGCACTGTTCAGGGTCATTGCTTTTGCCACTCATCAAAGTTTCAGTGATTTAAGAATAATAACAGCATACATAGAACATCTGACCTCTAGCCCATTTCCCTCTGATTAAGTCTCATTTTATAGCAAAACTATGACTAATGTCTCTTTGTTTGCCCTCAATAAAGTATCATATCATCTGTCTATTATTATAATAATCCTCTTTCCCCAATAAGAAATTTGTATTTTCTTTGGATTCCCCTGAATGGAGTGTGTATTATATCTACAGCTTGCTGGAAAGCATTTCTTCTTAGACATATTGGCAGAGTTAATTTTGTTTTTCCAGGTGTTTGTACTTGGAAAAGGGTTAGCCACAGCTCTGAAGGCTCTACCGCACTGGTACATCACAGTGCACAGTGTGCTGTGGGTCCTTGAGCTGTTAACGGTAGGCGGGGGAGCAGAGGCAAAATTAATCACTTATGTTTTATTTATTCTTTGCTAAGGAGCAATATTATGGATGCCAGTTTTCCACAGCTGATGGCAGTCTATGTGAACTGATGTTTCAGATCCAGTCAAATCCCATTGTGAAATGTTAGGTATTGTAGTGAAGGTAGAAAAGCTATCACATGTACATTATCATAAACTTTCTTCTGATTGATTATATATATATTGGGGTAAAGTGATGAATATGAATAATGCTAACATAAAATGAATAATATGAAAATTATCAGTTAATGCATACCTTAAATTCCTCACTTTGAGTCTAACTTTCAATTCAACCTGCAGTAAAAGGTTTACGTGCGTAAGTGGACACAAAGAGATTAATGTTAGCATTTTATAAACTGTGCAACCAGAGCTGCACAGTTTATAAAATACAACATATTTTGCCTTGAAATTATGTACATATATTTCAGTACCAGCAAATATTTCCAATGCAAGAAAAAAAAATGTTTCTCTAACCATGTTATAAACATAGATGCATATATGGTAATTTTGGCAGTTAAAAAATGTAATATGTACATGTAATAATCCTAATGAATTCCCAAAGGCTGGTATAAAAAAAAATACATGTTTACTATTTTGAAAACACTTGTGCATGTACTTCGAATCACCTGTTCACATCCAGCAGCAATAGAGATGGACAATAGTAGCTTCTTTGAAGAGATTGGTCCTATGAGGACAATTGTCATTAGAGGTGTGCAAAAAAAAACATTTGGTTCATTTCTCCTATCGTTTTGGGGGTGGGCCATTTCATGCTCTACCCTTGGATTGTTTTTATTTTTGTTTTCTTTTTTGTGAAAAAAAGGCTGACAAGACCTGCCCCAACCTTTCCTGTATATTAAAATGTTCACACCCTGTCAGCTGACCCCACTCTGCCAAGCCCCCAGGACTCACCAAAATGTCACTGATGCTCTAGTGGGGCCCAGGAACAACCTCTCGCTCCTGGATACGATGGCTGCCATTATTCAAAATGGTACAAGCCCCCCTTTTAGGATGCCAACTGTCCTGAATTTTCCTGGATTGTACTGAATTTTGGAGTGCTACAATGGAAATGTCATGATTTTTAGCCCTCATGCTGTAGGTTAGTATCTGATCCTCCTCTTCAATTGCACAATATAGTTAGGGACCTTCATTTTATTTTTCCTGGAAATTTATCACTGTTTATGTCAACCAATAAAGGGGTGTGGCTATGATAATTTTAGAGTTACTGCACTGTGTGCTATTTTAGCACTTCATATAGGTATTTTTTTTGGGGAGAGAGAGAGAGAGAACTTCTTTATAAGAGGCTCATAGTAGTCAACTATTTATACCACTGTAGGAGGGCAAACTAGTAACTTGAGGTGAGGTTTTGGTGGTGGTCTAGGATTTTGGGGCCAGTTTTACATGCACAGTGAGACGTATGAACAGCACAGTACACATCAGTGAAGATCTGATGTGATTATGAGTGAGGAAAGTCACACAAGATGAGATTTCAAATGACGTTCACTCGCCCTTAGCTTGATAGTACCCTGGTAGAGAGTCCATTAAGCATCGCACAATGCAATAAGTTACCGTGGGCCTAGGAGCCTAACGCATTTTGATGAATGACCCTGAAAATTTGAGAAATCAGTGTAAAAACAGACTAATTTTTTTCCACTGATTTTCGCCCTTTTTTGTTTGTTGTAATAAACACTGATAAATTTCCACAAAAAAATGCAATAAAACTGAAAACAAAGATCAATAAAGATAATGTGTGCTTTGGTAGCTACTGTATATTCAATGTGTTGGACATATTTATTTTGTGTTACTTACATAGAAATCAGTTCATGATTTAATCAGAGGCCTAAAGAATGTAATTTTGCACCTGTGCTGGTAAAATCAAACCTTTTTCAGAATAAAGAAATTCTGAAGAGGTAGACCCAGGCATAATATAGAAAAATATTTTTTCACAAAAAAGATGGTGGATGCATGGAACAATCTCCCAGTGGAGGTGACAGAGGCAATAACAAAAACAATTAAAGAAAGCATGGGACAAATACAGAAGATCATTAATTGCAAAGAAGTGAGGGAAAGCCCAGAGATCAACTGGATTCTAAGACATTTTGCAAACTAGATTGGTCCTTATCTGCTATCAAATTATGTTTCTGTGTTTTTCTTAATGGTGTAGAGTGGCAATAAAAGTCATATGTGCATGAACCCTATCAGTGAAGATCAGAGCTGGATATAGGGCGAATGGCACCCTGGGTGAAAAGCACCCCCATCTCAACTGACGGCACCTCCCCCAAGTTCTCTCATCAGGATGGCCGGATAGGATCTGCTGCAGCCAAGCAATTTTAGTCTTCAGTCATGGCCAGATTGGACCTGTCTTCAGCTATGGCAGGATGGAATCTGCCACAACCAGGCTGGATATGTCTTCAGCCTTAGCGGGATGGGATCCACCATGGCCACACAATTCCTCTCTTTGACTGCGGCAGAATGGGGACCTGCTGTGACTATGCTGGACCTCTCCTTCTCTATCACTATGGTGCTCAGGCCTCCCCTCAGCGGACAGCACCTCGGGCAACCGCCCAACTCACCCACCCCAAAAACCGGCCCTAGTGAAGATATTAAACAGCATCTCTAAAGTGCAGAAATTTTATGGTTAAAAGTTGGCACCCTACACCCTTTGCTCCTATTATGTGATGGGGCTACTGCTGCCATTGGTTAGCCCTTGTCAACATGATAGGGACAAATGGCTGGCACCTTCTGCCTTGTCCTCCCCCCCTCATCATGCCACCCCCAACCTGGTCACACGTCATCCCATTAGGGGGCCAAGTCATGTGGGCTATGAGTGGTGTTGCCACAGCAGCAAAGAGGAGTCCCCTCCCTGGTCGCACTGCCACCCCCATTAGGGGGCATAAGCCATGTGGGGCTGCAATCAGGGGCACAGTCGCTCACAGCCCCACATGGCTCGTGCCCCCTAATGGTTGGCGCCTTAGGCCTAGACCTAATTTGCTTAGTGGTTCTGCGGCCCTCTATATATGGACCATTGTGAAGGGGTGATTTCATTTGGGGTGAGTTTTTGGAAGGTGGGTTGGGGTTAGGGGGGTGTTGTTACAGACATATTCAGAGGTATCCATTGTAAAAAATTCACATCATTAAATAATTTTTGACCTATAAGTGATGAAAATTTGTACACTGAGTCTCTGCTAGCTGCATTGTACAAATCAACTCCTTTTCATCACTTATAGGGTCTAAAATTCTAAAATATGCTATATATATATGAATGACCCCCATTCAATATTGTAGGTCTTTTGAAGTGTTAGTCTGTCATTATTTGCCTAAGAAATTCTTTATAACAGCAGGCATTTTGGCGGTATTGGCTTAGTGCTTTGCTTGCAACAAATTATTATTAAATACATTTGTGGTAGGACGACTGCTATGTTAGGTGTGTGAACAGCTAGTGTGAATGTATACATTTTAAAACAGTAGTGATGTTAGTTTTAATTAGGATTTTAATCTATATGTGAAAGTTTAATAAAGTTATTTAAATAAGATTTATAACTAGCTTGTAAGAAGTTTTCTTTTGTAATTTTTTGGAAACCTAATATTTATATCAGGGGTTCATCTTTTCTTTTTCCTTTCTTATTAGAATTATTTTGTGTTGATTAGTGAGAGAGTGTCATATTTGTTCAAAGCAGTCTCTACTGCCTTGTATAAATCAACTCCTCTGTTGGTAACTTTCATTTATTCAAATGATGGCAATTTCATCAGTCATATCTAATTTGCAGTTCATTCCTATGGACTGTATATTAACCCCCCTCCAAGTGTTAAAACAAATAATGTGTGATGAGATAATTTACTGTATGTTGCAATATTTATCTTTGTGCTCCGGTAACTCTACAATTTGCTTAACCATGCCCATTTATTTTATCACTATATGTATAGCAATTTGATGAATTTAGGGATTTGTTCCTTTTCAGACTTACATATCTTATTCTTGTTCCCCCACCTTAAAATCGATACATGTGATATTAACTCTCTTCTAAATACTGCCTTTCATGCATGCCCTTCAATTTTGATGGAACAATCATCTGTTTCAGTTTCCTGAAACCAATGATGAATTTCTTTTTCAATTTTATTTGAAAAAGGATATTGTACAAGGAACAAGTGTTTACGCGCCATCTAGTGGTTTTCTATAGGGTATTTCTTTCTCCCATAAATTTTCCAGTGAATGAGCCTGACATTGTTAATGAGGCTATATATCCTTTTATTTTTCTTTTACAAAAGTGCATATGTTAGTAAAAAAATAATAATTCTGGAAAATTACTTGTGCATGTCTGAGAAAAACATATATTCTCTTTTCAATGGATGATCTTAATTATCTATAGCAGTGTTTCTCAACCACTGCTCCATAGTTTCATTTTTGGAGTAGCAGTGATTAAAGGATGAAATGGAGAAAACAAGACCATTGCTACTGCTACTTCTGTTGCATTGTACCCCACTCTGCAATCTGGACGGTATTCAGGACAGAAGAGACTATCCCAACCTCTTCTCTTTCCCACTACAATGTGGACTATTTGTTTTCATTTGGGGCTGATACATAAGAACATAAGAACATGCCACAGTGGGTCAGACCAAGGGTCCATCAAGCCCAGCATCCTGTTTCCAACAGTGGCCAATCCAGGCCATAAGAACCTGGCAAGTACCCAAAAACTGTCTATTCCATGTTACTGTTGCTAGTAATAGCAGTGGCTATTTTCTAAGTCAACTTAATTAATAGCAGGTAATGGATTTCTCCTCCAAGAACTTATCCAATCCTTTTTTAAACACAGCTACACTAACTGCACTAACCACATCCTCTGACAACAAATTCCAGAGTTTAATTGTGTGTTGAGTGAAAAAGAACTTTCTTCAATTAGTTTTAAATGTGCCACATGCTAACTTCATGGAGTGCCCTCTACTCTTTCTATTATCTGAAAGAGTAAATAACTGATTCACATCTACCCGTTCTAAACCTCTTATGATTTTAAACACCTCTATCATATCCCTCTCAGCCATCTCTTCTCCAAGCTGAAAAGTCGTAACCTCTTTAGTCTTTCCTCATAGGGGAGCTGTTCCATTCCCCTTATCATTTGGTTGCTCTTCTCTGTACCTTCTCCATCCCAATTATATCTTTTTTGAGATGTGGCGACCAGAATTATACACAGCATTCAAGGTGTGGTCTCACCATGGAGAGATACAGAGGCATTATGACATTTTCCGTTTTATTCACCATTCCCTTTCTAATAATTCCCAATATTCTGTTTTCTTTTTTGACTGCCGCAGCCCAGTTGCTGTGATGGAGGCAGCAGCAGCAGCTGAATGTTCAGACGTGGGCTAAAGACTGAGTCAGGGTACATTCTGCTCTCAGGCCTCATCTCCTGTATGGAAGCCAGAAGGGGATGAGACCACCATGAAGCCTGAGAGCATAGCACACCTTGACTGAGTCTCTGGCTCACTCCTAAATATTCAGCTGCAGTTTCTGCCTCCATCCCAGTGATTTGGCATCAGTATGACCCCAACTGGAAACAAAAGGTGACTGGTGGTTTTTTTTAATGTGTTTACAAACCTAAACTGACTACTTGTTCTGAAGCCTCCTGCTCCTTACTGTCCCCTACGGCTCCACAGGTACTAGTTTCTGCCTGATCACTACAGCCACAATCCCCGCATCATGACCTGGATGGAGGAGCCTGCAGAGGAGAGCAGATACTATATGTTACTGCTATGGGATTGAGCACTTACCTTGCAGCCTTCTATTCCTGCTCCTTGTGGCAAGCAAACAAGGTGAGGGAGGAGAAAGAATGTGGGTGAGTGGGAATGCTGGGTGGGGGAGATGTCTTGCTCCATGAGAAATAGATGGGGGCTTGGGCTTTGGCAGGAGAAATAAGGATGCTGATGGATTGGGGAGAAAACTTTTTTAAAAACACTTTATGTAATCTTTTTTTCTAATTTGTAATCCTAATATGCCATGGAATCTACATCAACTGTTGATTAGGGCTGGTTGGTGTCCCCCCACACCACTTGCTCTTCAGTTTTCAGGGGGTTGACCTTTCCCCAGCTCAGCAACCCTGTGTAATTTATCAAAGGTAACTAGCTGGTCCCTGGCATAAAAAAGATTGAGAAACATTGGTCTACAGACTGTGGCACTCACTTTAGAATACTCAGATTTTAAATTTCCTGAAAATAGGATCTACGACATTTTTTAAGTCCCTTCTTATTTGAATGTATAAGAACATAGGAAATTGCCATGCTGGGTCAGACCAAGGGTCCATCAAGCCCAGCAACCTGTTTCCAACCTATGCCAAACCAGGCCACAAGAACCTGGCAATTACCCAAACACTAAGAAGATTCCATGCTACTGATGCAATTAATAGCAGTAGCTATTCCCTAAGTAAACTTGATTAATAGCTGTTAATGGACTTCTCCTCCAAGAACTTATCCAAACCTTTTTTGAACCCAGCTAAACTAACTGCACTAACCACATCCTCTGACAACAAATTCCAGAGTTTAATTGTGCGTTGAGTGAAAAAGAATTTTCTCCGATTAGTCTTAAATGTGCTACTTGCTAACTTCATGGAATGCCCCCTAGACCTTCTATTATTCGAAAGTGTAAATAACCGATTCACATCTACTCATTCAAGACCTCTCATGATCTTAAAGACCTCTATCATATCCCCCCTCAGCCGTCTCTTCTCCAAGCTGAACAGCCCTAACCTCTTCAGCCTTTCCTCATAGGGGAGCTGTTCCATCCCCTTTATCATTTTGGTTGCCCTTCTCTGAACCTTCTCCATCGCAACTATATCTTTTTTTAGATGCGGCGACCAGAATTGTACACAGTATTCAAGGTGCGGTCTCACCATGGAGCGATATAGAGGCATTATAACATTTTCCTTTCTATTAACCATTCCCTTCCTAATAACTCCTAACATTTTGTTTGCTTTTTTGACTGCTTCAGCACACTGAGCCGACGATTTTAAAGTATTATCCACTATGATACCTAGATCTTTTTCCTGAGTGGTAGCTCCTAATATGGAACCTAACATCCTGTAACTACAGCAAGGGTTATATTTCCCTATATGCAACACCTTGCACTTGTCCACATTGAATTTCATCTGCCATTTGGATGCCCAATCTTCCAGTCTTGCAAGGTCCTCCTGTAATGAATCACAATCCCCTTGTGATTTAACTACTCTGAATAATTTTGTATCATCTGCAAATTTGATAACCTCACTCGTCATATTCCTTTCCAGATCATTTATATATATATTGAAAAGCACCGGTCCAAGTAAAGATCCCTGAGGCACTCCAGTGTTTACCCTTTTCCACTGAGAAAATTGACCATTTAATCCTACTCTCTGTTTCTGTCTTTTAACCAGTTTGTAATCCACGAAAGAACATTGCCTCCTATCCCATAACTTTTTAGTTTTCTTAGAAGCCTCCCATGAGGGACTTTGTCAAACACCTTCTGAAAATCCAAATATACTACATCTACCGGTTCACCTTTATCCACATGTTTATTAACCCCCTTCAAAAAAATGAAGCAGATTTGTTAGGCAAGACTTTCCTTGGGTAAATCCATGTTGACTGTGTTCCATTAAACCATGTCTTTCAATATGCTCTACGATTTTGATCTTGAGAATAGTTTCCACTATTTTTCCCAGCATTGAAGTCAGGCTCACTGGTCTATAGTTACTTGGATCGCCCCTGGAGCCTTTTTTAAATATTGAGATTACATTGGCCACCCTCCAGTCTTCAGGTACAATGGATGATTTTAATTATAGGTTACAAATTTTAACTAATAGATCAGAAATTTCATTTCTGAGTTCCTTCAGTACCCTAGGAAGCATACCATCTGGTCCAGGTGATTTGCTACTCTTTAGTTTGTCAATCTGGCCCACTACATCTTCCAGGTTCACATGTGGCATTGAAGAGCCATAGAAAGATTAGGATTTGAAGAGGAGCTCCTAGGCCTGGCTCTGAGGCCTGGTCATGACCCTGGGCTGTAGTCCAGGTGTCAGGCCTGGGTTTGGGCCGAGGCCCTGGTATTGAGACATGGCCTCCAGGTTGAGTCACAGCATCGACCTGGCTCTGGGCCAAGGCCCTAGTGCTGGGACCTGACCTCCAGGACTGGTCATGGTATCAGGCCTGGGCTTGGGCTCCAGCCTAGGTCTAGGCCCAGGCAGTAGAACCTGGCCTCCAGGTTGGGTCATAGCATCCAAATTGGGCCTGGGGTTCAGACTAGGTTCAGACTTGGGATCCAGCCTCCATGTTGAGTTGCAGAGTCAGGTCTGGGCTCAGACCAAGGCCCTGGCGGCAGGACCTAGCCTTCACTGGCTACCCAACGAATCAGATAAACTTTTTTTTTTTTAATTTTAGGGGGTCTCGGCCAAGACCCCAGTGTCAGCCAATGCTTCCACTGAGACATCATCGTTGTGCTCAGGACTAGGCCATTGCCCCTGCTTTTGGCCTCTGCCTAGGCTGTAGGCAAGGCTCCAGCTTAAGGCATGGGCCATGGCACTGGCCTAGGCCTGATGCTGGGAGCCTAGGCTGTAGGCGAGGCCCCCAGCTTCAGGCATAGGCCATGGCGTCTGCTTTGGGCCTTGGTCTATACTCTAGGGTCGGCCCCGGCTTTTGGCCTTAGGTCTGATACATTAGTTTAAAATGAAACAATCAAATAAGGTTTGCTTTATTCGGGGGGGGGGGGGGGGGGGGCGAGGTCACAGTTTGGTTCTGGGCCCTCTGAGTTAAATACATTAGCCTTATTCATCACATTTTCCACTTTTGTTTTAAATGAATGCACATCCCTATCTTTCATTAGCTTTCATGAGTTATCCAATTTTCATTAGGTCAGATTAAAACTCTGCTCTCTGGTTAAACAATACTTAGGACAATGTTGAGTTACTTAATAGCATAATATTATACAAGTCCCTTTTCTATTATCTTCCAAAAATCCCATCTCTGGGGACAAATATCCTCACTAGAAACAGCATCTAAGCTATATAGAAAGATTTCCAGGCTTTTTGGGAAGCAGCTTGGGCACACTGCAAAGCCCATTGCCTTTTCAGAAGCTGTACCTGTTTACAACCATATAGACAACTTCAATAAATGGCTCAAAGCCTGGTGCAAAGATTAAGGATTTGGGTATATTGGTGTGCATATAATAATAAGAGTATATGATAAAGATGGTCTACTGATCCTCAGTGATGAACTCAGAGCATATGTCATCAGGCACTTAAACTAGAGGACAGGGTGGCAGAAGGAAGTCAATGGAATTGGAATGTTGCCCCTAACACATAGAAATACAGAAAGGGAATGGAGAAGCAAACAAAATTGGTTCACCCTTAAGCATAATAGAAACAAAGGTGCTCAGGAATAGAAGCAAGCCAAGGGAGAAAAACTGGAACGTGATGTGCACAAATGCTTATAGACTCAGCTACAAACTTCCAGATCTGCAGATCCCAAATCATTTTAATCATCGTTGTCTGGATCGTTTCCATCCCATCTCTACTGTTTTGAAGATAAGGTCTCCAGAACTGAACACAGTATTTCAGGTGAGGCCATTCCTAGAATACTGTGTTCAGTTCTGGAGACCATATATCAATAAGTATAGAGACGGGATGAAAGCAGTTCAGAGATAAATGACTAAAATGGTGTGGAGTCTGCACCAAAAAGCTTTTGAGATGAGACTGAAGAGCCTAAATATGTATACTCTGGAGGAGAGGAGAGATATGACACAGACTTTTAAATGCCCGAAGGGTATTAACAACGATGCATGTAAGCCAAGTCTTTCCCAGTGGAAAGTTGTAGAACAAGGAACATAATATGAAGCTCCTAGGGAGTAGGCTCAGGAACAACATCACAAAATATTTCTTCACAGAAAGGTTGGTGGATGCATGGAATGCCCTCCTAGAAGAGGTAGTGAGAACAAGAATGGTCATGAATTCAAAAGTGAGTAGGATAAACACAGAATCTTGACTCCTAATGGCTAAAGGATGGAAATGAAGAAAAGGGGCAACATGTGTTATCTATGGCAACCTGCATGGGGGGGTAACCTGTATAGAGCAACACTTTCTACCCTTAAGAGATGGCATGGGGGGGGGGGGGGGGTGTAGCCTTCATGAAGCAGCAGTTACTACTTTAAAAAATAAAAAAAAAAAGCTTCCTGGATGGACTATTGGGTTCTTTTTCTGCCATCATTTACTGTTACTGCTGTGTTAACTTTGGGATGAACAACATCAGGACTCAGTGATTCCCTGTTATTTAATTAGTCAGTTTGCTCCAGCACTTCTTCCAGATTCACACTGATTTGATTCAGTTCATCAGAGATCACCTAGAATACACACTTCAGGTGTAGATATCTCCCTATCATTCTCCTCTATAAAGTCTACAGCAAAGAATTTGTTTAATCTTTGTACTATACGTTTATTCTCCCTAAGTTTTCTTACCTCCCCCCCCCCCCCCCCCCCTCAGTCATCTAATGGCCTAACTGATTCCCTCATATGTTTTTGTTTCCAATATGGTTGAAAATGTTTTTACCATAAATTTCTGCTTCTTTGGCAAGTCTTTTCTCAATTTATCTCTGGGCCTGCTTTGTGAGTGTTTTCCATCTAATGTGTCAATGCATATGTGCCTTCCTATTATCCTCATTAGACTTTGCATTTCATTTTTTAAAAGAGGTTTTGGTTTTTTTTTTTTATCATTGATAGCCTCACCATCTACCCTTCCAGCAATGTGATTGACTATAACTACCTTGCAAAAGGCTTTTGCAGACACATCTTCACTCGCAGTCAGTGACAAATTTAGCATTTTCCCACCCCCTATGCACTGTTGGTGCTGTCACCCCTCCCTCTCCCTGACCAGTAAGATCGGGCAACAAGGAGTAAAAGATCAATGCACAGCTCCTTAGTTTCCAGCGGAAGTTCAGGAGTAGATTTTATGGCGAAAATTTGAAAACAAAATGTCAAACATTTCCATCTTTTATTTTACATTATAAAAATAATGTCATTTTACAAACTTGCTTGTGGAGTGTAATTATTTTTAATTGGATGAAGAAAAGGGATCTCAAATATCAGTACATGGAATTTATCTAAGGGATGAGGAGAGGAAAAGGAGAGGGAGAGAGGACCAGGGATGGTGAGAGGAAGGGAGTAGAACCAGAAATGGGATGAAGATAAGGTAAGAGGACTAGGGAGGTGGGAGGAGCTTGAGAAGTAAAGAGGACTTAGGATGAAGGGAGGAGGGAGGAAAGGAAGAGAGGACCAGAAAAGAGGAGTATGGGAGATGTGGAAGATCGAGGAAGGATGGGAAGAGCAGAAATCTGGAAAGGAGAAGATAGTGGGAGGTTCTGTAATTGAAGAAAAGGAGGAGGCAATCGGAGAGTGGATTCTAGGACCTGGGGAGAAGACTTAGATAGGAAGAAAGGAAGGTTCCAAGTTCTGAGGGATAGAATCCTTGATTAAGGAGAGAGGATGAGGATTGTGGTTGGGGAAGGGAGTGGACAGAGGCAGGTGACCCTACCATGTTCCAGTCTTGTTCCTCCTTTCATTCCCTCTTTAACCTCTTACCTAATCTGACATATAAACACAAACACACACCCCCACACACAAGGCTCCATTCTCTTCTCGCTTACATACACAAACACTACCCCTCTTTTCTTCTCTCAGGCACATGCTAAACCCCTCTCATTACTCAGTCTCTTTCCGCAACCCCCAATAATTCTCCATTCAGGACTTCTTAACTTCTTCAAAATGATCCCCCATTGCTCTTTCTGCTCCAGGGTCAACCCTTCCCTCTTGTCTCCTTCATGTTGCCTGGGAGGGGAGGGACCACATCAGAAAGCAGAGGGCTGTTCTTAGCTGAGTGATATTCAGCACACCTGCAACAAGGTAAATCTTCAGCCTACTGCCCCCAGATTTTTTTTCCACCCTAAGTGCAGGCTTAATGTGGCTATTGACAAATCCAGGTCTGTTCATAGAAATTCATACTAATATAACAAACATAACAAGCTCATAAACACATTTACTTATGATCTCACCATTAACAATCATAAAATTAACATTTTTTTTAAATCATTTCAGACACATCACTATGGATTTATAAAAAAATAGAAAGCAGCAGGTAGAAAATTGCATATCAGAAAAAAGATATCATTGTGAGGACTCTAGAGGGGAAATGTGGTGCTCTGACGTCACCTGACCAACTGCTTCCTGGTGGTATATATTGAACTTCTGTTCCACCCTTCCTTCTTAGCATAAGGATGCCATTCTGTAAGTAAGATGGAAAAATACAATTATTCTAAATGAAAATCAAACCTTTCTGAAATAATACGCAACAATATATATATTGTAAATACTTATTATTTCAAGGGACATAATGTATGTGTGTGAAAGAGAGTAAGAGAGTAAACATGCAAGTGTGTTAGTGAGTGTATGTGAGAAAGTTTGTGTGCATGCTGCTACTGGTGCACATACTCATGTCTCCCCCACCCCTCTCGCAATCCGCAACAATCTCAGTGTGACTGGAAATCAAAAGTTCCCAGATATGGTGATAACATTTCAACAACACAGGAAGTAGATAGCATAGCTAAATACTAACTTATCATTGGATCCTGATGTAAAAGCCCTAACAAAATGTAACCCCTTCAACAAAATGCATGTGCGGGATTATTAGAGACCATTCTAGAAGAAAAACTAAACCATGGAAGATAAAAAATGACGGTTGCAGTTGCAATATGCATGACACAATGAAGGACATTCATAGTTACTAGGGATGTGCAATCGTTTTTCCGTATTAGGCAATGTCAACGTAATTGCCTAATTCAGAATGGTTGAGGGAAAACTGAAAACAATAGATTTTTTCAGAAATTTTGGGGAAAAATTCATTTTTGAGTTAGTGCGTGGCTAACTCCGAAAGTGCGTACTAACCCGAAAATCAGGGCCCCCCCGAAAAAAAAAACCCTGAACCACGGGACAATTGAAATACCCCATTGGGGGGGGGGGGGAGCCTGAAACTAAGCCCAACACAAAATTTTTACCCGAAGCACATCTCTAATAGTTACTAGAGATGTGCTTCATTTTTGTATCCCAGGTCGGGCTACGGGTCGGCCAACCTTCCATCGGGTTGGTTTTTTTTTTCTCAGTAATTTTTAGCCGAAAAAAAAACCCCAAAACACCCAACGCGCCATTTCCTAAGATGGGGCCGGCCGTCCATTGCTCCTACCATGTGACAGGTTACGACCAATGGCATCGGTAGCCCCTGTCATATGATAAGGGCAAAGGGCCACCGGCGCCATTTTATTCACTGGCTGCCGACAGCCCGAGAGCGGAGATCCACTCCCGGGACCACTGCTGGACCACCATGGATTTTAGGCAAGTTTTTTTGGGGGGTTCAAGAGGGTGGGGGTGTTGTAATTAACTAAATTTTAAGGGTGGGGTGTTTTTGTTTTTTTTAATGAAAGTGCCGCCGCCCCTCCCCTCCGCGCTAACCCAAACAATGAATTTTCCCCAAAGTTCGGGGAAAATCCATCTCAGGATTTCAGGTCCTCCGACCCATGCCAAATTTGACTATTCTTTGAAATATTCTAATTCGGCAAAAAACGATTGCACATCACTAATAGTTACTGCCTCAAAATATATATGTCCGAATCACACCAGTCATACCTTCACACAAGCATTCCATGAAAAGCAAATGATATGAAAACATAATAGCATGTACACTCACAACCATGCAGCACTGAAGAAGGACATAAGACAAATTCTCAGGGAAGGAGAAAATAACATACCATAATTGTCCTGCTGGGCCACGGTAAACCTGCAACAACTTCTGCAGTTATAGAGACACTCGCTTTTCCTCTAACTAATCCTCCTAATATGCAGAGAGAGAGACCCCACTGATGCTCAATGTCAGCATCAAAATGTTGATCTCATCTCTGTCTGAAAAAAACAAGAAAAAAAGAACATAAGTAGTTTGAATAAACTGTGACATGATAAAATAAAAAGCAATGAACAATCCTTTGATATACATTCATTACCCTATAGCAAAGATAGGGCAGGCAAATTCTGCAAATTATTAGCAATCTGTGAAACAAAGGAGGAGTTTTTGCACATTAAAATAGCAAATATGCACATTAAGCAGTGTGTATAGTACATGCATATATGCCACTTTTATAAATGTCGAGACTTCATGCATACTTGCAGTATCACACATAAATATGAACGGAGGCAAAAAGGGGCAGGCTATAGGTATTATGGGGTGGGATTCAGGATTGTAAGTGTGCAAGTTGCTATTCTAGAAGCAATATATATTACTGTACCACATTACTGAACTTGTCTAAAACATTTTACACCTGCTAAGTGACTTGTGTAGTTTTTGACTGGGAGGTCTGGGAGAAGTGGTAAACTTTCAGGGTGAAGTGCTGGATGGTCTAGGGGAACTGGTAGGAATATCTGGATGAACTGGTAGGAATATCAACAAACTGGTGATTCAAAATACAGGGGCAAGTAAGTGGGAGGTACAGAAGTAGGGTACCTGCTTCCGTGTTTAATTCTGGTTTATTAGGTGCAAATTGTTACAATTAATACATGTGCAACATATACGCACATATTTATTTTTAAATAAAGTATGCACATTTTCAGGGAAACTGTACAGCTGCTCCACACTGTTGATAAAATACTAGCAGAAATCTCCACGTATCCCCTTATGTGCCCAAATCATGTCCCAGTTTTGAAATTTGGGCTCATAACGCATGCTTAGGCAAGACAATTTCCAGATGATTTTACCCAGGTTACTAAGCCATTACCAGGTAAAATCATCAGTTGAAATTTACTTCCCCCTCTGTGGATAAAATCCTGGTGATGTGAAATGGAGCAGAAAGTTTCCTTGCATCCCATGGGAAAAGGCTGAGCAGGCAGACCATGTGCAAGGATTTAATTTTGAAATCTACCAAGCATGCTTTGCAGTGTCAACTTTGCATTTTTTGAAATGTCAGTACAAAATGCGATGTATGGGATGACCCTCTGGCTCTGGCAGCCCCTGAATTTTCAAAAGGAAACTGTGAGAAAATTTCCTATTTGAAAATTTGCTTGCAGACCCTAGAAGTACTCATGGGCCTGTATGCTATGCATCAGTTTAAAACAGTGCCTCCTAAATGACTAGAAAGGGGGAGATTACATGAATTTTATAAGATCTACAGACTTGTGCTGGGGACCCCACAGCTAGTCAGGATATCCACAATGAATATGTATGAGATAATTTGCATACATTGGAGACATAGCATATGCAAATGCATCTCATGCATATTCATTGTGGATGTCCTGAAAACCTAACTGGCTGTGGAGTCCCAAGGACAGATTTGGGAAGAACCTCTGCATTACACTGTCGTATGATCTGAATAATAGTTAATTTCTGCTGGAAAAGAATATGGTAAATGGTGCCTAAAATGGATTAAAATGGAATTGTTACGTGTAGAAGTTTGAGATAACTCAGGCAAGCTTGTATTTTACTGCAATAGGCTAACAGAGGTGCCATTGTTCCTAAAGCATATTTCTTTTGTATCCAATGCAAGCAACAGAATTGACATAGTTTTTCATTAAAACTATATTAGTTCTACAGGTCCTTAAGGTGTTAGTTCCTGGAACTTGCTTTGTACACCACTGTTTATTTTGCATCCTTAAATATATACACTAATTTTGTAAACACGGCAACAAAGATAAACCTTAGTTTGTTAACTCTTACAAAAAACAGATCAGCAATTCAGGTTGACTGATCTATTATTAGAATAGAATGCATTTGTATTTATGCAACTTGTAAATCCAATTTTTAACATAGTAAATTTGCATATTGGCAGCAGGATGTTAACTCAGAGTTATAAATGTTGCCTCCAGCAGAAAGCTGCATGTGTTAAAATACATAATATAGAAACAACACCATTATATATCCCGGGGATGACACTAACTGCAAAATATGTAAAGTACACAGATTCCAGTAGTTTAAAAAAGTGTCTGATATCAAAACAAGCCATTTTTAACAAGGCACCGCTGTTTTAAGCCAATTCACTTTCACTGGTCTCCTGCATCTACTGAGTGTTGTTTTAAATGTTAACAATGCCATGGGTAGCCCTTTCAGCTTCATTTTAGAGGGCTATTGAAAATAAGACACTGATATGTTTGAGAGCTTACGCTGAGGCAGAACAAATAAACACTGTCAATATGTTTGGTGTTAAGGTGAATAGTATCAGGTCCTTCTGTTTTTGACATGCAAAGTTGCAGTCCTGGTGCTGCTTATATGTTTGACTGGGCCTCAGCCTGGCCTCTGCAGGGAAGGTAAAAGGACATGATGTTTGTACAGCTGAAAGCAAGATGAGAAACCACAGGCCCCCCTCTCACACTCCATTAGACCCTAACGTGCATGGAGTACTGCACTCAACACACAAACAGTTTGTGGAAAACCTTCTGAATGTATGAAAGAAAGGAACAGAGTCATAAATAAGAACAATGGGCATCTCTATTAAGTGAACACTTAGTGCAAACGCTTATGGTGAAACTCCTTTATGTGATTACTACTGTAGCTGAAGAATCTGGGACAAAGCCAAGAAGTCCCTCCACACTTTGCATACAAGAGGCATTATGTAAACGTATTAGAAAATAAAATAAATGAGGCCACAATAAGATGCAACATAAATATGAAGTAGTGGGGTTACATACTGTGTAGGTTCACTTAGATACATGGAAGCAAAAGTCAACAAACATGCTGTAGGTGATATCTTTTATCAAATTAATGTAATACATTTTTTTCTAGATTCTGAGTACTCTGCTGTCTTCATCAAGTCAGCTCTATAAAGCTAGGAAAACATATTCGTTAGTCCTTGAAAAAAAAGGTATTGCCTATAACTTTTATTTTCACATTTATTTCTACATAATAAAAATATTTAAAAAAGGCTTGAAGAGGAAAGCAAATGTTTCTTCTTGGAGCTGCCTATAAAAAAAAACATCATTGTTGTTATACGACAGCCCATACATTAGTAAAATGCTTGATAAAAAAATAAGAACACATTATAACTAGATTTAATGATTTATGGAAGGCTGAATGGGGAATACAACCTGTTGCAGTCTGGGAAGCTGCAGTCCTGGTGTGAACCCTTGAGGGGAACTACCCTGAAGGCAGAGTAGGTCGGGAGGCAGAGCCACAGGCAAAGATCTTTACCCGGGAACCAGGAACCCCCCAGGAGGAGCCCGTAGGGTCCTAGAACCTTGGGACTTAGGAGCACAGTAACAGTCTCAATAGAAAGAAGGCCTGGGCAAGGAGTAAACCACAGAGTCCAGTAAACAGGGAGCAGGAAGGCCCGGCTAGAGCGGGGCGGTCCGATAGAGTCTCTAGCTTGCTGAATAGAAGCAGCCTGCGAGCAGGCCCGAGGTCTGATGTATGCCGTGGAGCGGAGCAGATAGATAACAGGAACAGAGTCTGTAGCATATAGTGGACTATGACCTGTTGAAGGCAGGACTGGAGTCTGTAGTGTGCAATAGAGCTGGAACGGGTAGTGAGTGGGAACGGAGACGAACCCACGTCAGGCTGGCAGCCAGTAGAAGCAGTCTCAGGAACAGGCAAAGGTCGGAGGCTGGTGGCAAGCAGGAGCGGAGTCGGGCACAAGCTGAGGTCAATGGCAGGCGGCAGGCAGAAGCGGAGTCAGGAACAAGCTGAGGTCAATGGCGGGCGGCAAGCAGAAGAGGAGTTAGGAACAAGCTGAGGTCAATGGGGGGCGGCAAGCAGAAGCGGAGTCAGGAACAAGCTGAGGTCAACCGGAATGCAGAACAGAAGAAGCGCAACTAAGAACTACCAACAGTAGCGACCCTCGTTGCAAGGCAATGAGAAGGCAGGCGAACGCGAGTTAAATCAGGCTTGGGGCGTGGCGTCGTTAACCCAGGCAGGGCCAGACTTCCGGCGGCCATGCGTCCATAATGCGCGTCCTTGCACGCGCGCATGGCAGCAGCGAGATGATCTGGCAATGGCAGACGCCCTGAAGGCCTAGCGGAGCTGCGGGAGCGGCGTTCCCCCCATTGGAGGTGAGTACCAAGCACAGCAGACAGAGGGGAAGCGGTGGAGACCGCAACAACAACCCTATATTAATTGGGAGTGGTTATACTAGTTTCATAATTGGGGTTACAAATAGCAAATGGAAATGGAGTAAACCTAAACCTCTTTTGCCCCTTGGAGGATTAGACAGTTGGTTGACAGAGGGCAGTCCATAATTTGATTTGGATAAGTTCAAGCGAATGGAAGCTGAACTCTGGCAAATGTGATTCACAGTTTAACTCATTTTAATATTCTATTAGTTTCCAACTTTTGATTCGGTTTAGATGCAGATTTTTACTTATATTTAAAATATTGAAGGGTCACATTATATTTATATCTACTCCAGTATCTGATTTGTAGTCATTCATAGTATCTTATAAACAAATCTCTATTAATATCATAGCTGTATAGGATGCAGAGGAATAGCCATGATCTAATGGCACATCAAACACCCTGAAAACATATTTGAGCTATATTTTCAGCAAATTAATAGGATTATTTAAACATTTTCCCTGAAAGTGAAGAGAAGAATGGTGACAAAATTCAAAAGGGTATGGAATAAAGATTCCTAACACCTGGAGGATGGAACTGAAGAAATGGAGTTACCTCTGGTAATTTTGGGGTAGATTTTCAAAACTTATGTGCATGTGTCCATGTGCGCGCATTACCTGGCACGCACACATGGCCGCGCAATTTTATAACATGTGCGAGCATGTTATAAAATGCCGGGTCGGCGCTCGCAAAGGGGGTATAGTATAGCAAATACGCATGGTGACGCATCGGGGCCTTCTCCAGTTCCCTCCCAGCCTGCTCCAATTAAGGAGTGGACTGGGAGGGAACTTCCTAATCCCCCAGCCTAACCTCCCTTCCCCTTCCTTATCCTGCCCTCCCCCTATCCCTATCCTAACTAGCCCTAAGTAATTTTTCTATTTTATCTTTTGTTCTGGCAAATGGCTGCTGTGCCGGGCGCCTCTAGCCCCGCCCCACCCCGACCCTGGACCGCCCCATCCCACCCCCGGATTGCCCCATTTTCAAGCCCCGGGACTTACACGCGTCCCGGGGTTTACGCGCGTGGCCGGGCCATTTGAAAATTGGCCCGCCACGCGTAAGGCCCAGCCACGCGCGTAAACCCCGGGATTTACACGTGCCGGGGTTTGAAAATCTACAACTTTATGTTTAATATTTCTGCATAGGGGTAGCTTGCACAGAGCAGCAGCTACAGCTCCAAATACCTTGCAGAGCAAACAGAAGGGAACATTATGGTCTTTACTAGGTAATACCTGATTTATTTATAGGGATACTATCCCATATTTGTGGTGTTATATGCCTTTATTTCTTCTTGTCTCTATTTCCCCAGCCAAATGAAACCACCCTGTCTTCTTTGTATTTGCAATTAGCACTCACTTCCTGCATGGCTATCTGTGGAACTGGCAATCATTTTTTTATGTTGTCCTTTTCTCAGGCTTTGGGAGGATTGCCAAATTTTCTGGTTGATTTACACTATGTTAATGTGACAGTAAGAACTCTTTAAAAATTTGAAACACAAAAATACCAGAGACTGTATATGCAAATTGTGCAATATGATTAATGATTGATCAAGACAAATATCAGATGACAAGGAATACTATATCACTGCATGATGAATAACAATGCAAGCAGAAATCTGTCTCATTTCCTTAACAAATCAAATCCTTATTAATGACAAATTAATGTTTAGCCTTATCAGTCTAATGAAATACTTCCTGTATTGTTATCTAACCAGTGGATCTATGTTAGAATTTATTTCATGGTGCACAATATCTCTTTGAAACTTTGTAGCTTTGCATTCCCTGAAATGGATTTTCTATTTGAAAATTCAAGAGATTTGCACCAGTTATGTATTTTTAACATGTATAATATGGTAATTGCATTTCTTTTACCTTTTGATAGTGAGGCACATTTATAGATCAGGGATAAGACTTATGAATGTTAATATTAGTTCTTTGTATCACCTAGCATGTGACTGGATTTTTCTTGTCAAAAGAGTGTAGAACTGTTTTCTCAAATTCACTAAAGAGAGAGATGAAAAAATATTGAGGGACAACAGGCAAAAAATGTTTAAAGCGGTATCTAATAAAATTATGCGGTTGACATATCCATTCTGAATTCAGGGTTCAGGCAATTAGCTATTTGGGCAGGCTAGCAAATGAAATACTACATGCTTGTGGAGGCTGGAGCAGAGGCCGGGCAGGAGGCTTAATACTAGTAAGGAGGCATTTAGAACCATTCTGCTCTGAGTTGAAAATACGTTGACTGCCTAGTTTCACTATAGATGAGCCTCATTATCCCTTATCAGGCATGCACACTAATCTGGTTATTTTTGTCCACTATAAAGAAAGGCAGGGAAACCACATTGTGCATGTACCTGTTTGGTTAAGCAATTTGAAGTTGCAGTTAAACACAACACTATGGAAGCACCTGTGTCACATTAAAGAGGTGACAAGCACAAATTGTTAGAATTCATTCCAATGTTACAAGTGTACAGTCAAAGGTGCTTTTCTTTCCATCACACTGCTGTTCAAGTAGATGTACAGGACACTAGCACTTCTGAGCATGAGGTTGTGGCAGAAGACATCTGTGTGTTTGTGTTTCATAAGAAGATTCCTTCCCCCTCTCCCTAACAATCCCTCATTTGCTGCATAAGAACAGTCAAAATAACATAAGAACATAAGAAATTGCCATACTTGGTCAGACCAAGGGTCCATCAAGCCCAGCATCCTGTTTCCAACAGTGGCCAATCCAGGCTACAAGTACCTGGCAAGTACCCAAAAACCAAGTATATCCTATGCTACTGATGCTAGTAATAGTAGTGGCTATTTTCTAAGTCAACTTGATTAATAGCAGGTAATGGACTTCTCCAAGAACTTATCCAAACCTTTTTTAAACCCAGCTACACTAACTGTACTAACCACATCCCCTGGCAACAAATTCCAGAGTTTAATTGTGTGTTGAGTGAAAAATAACTTTCTCAGATTTGTTTTAAATGTGCTACATGCTAACTTCATGGAGTGCCCCTAGTCCTTCTATTATCTGAAAGAGTAAATAACCGATTCACCTTTACCCTTTCTAGACCTCTCATGATTGTAAACACCTCTGTCATATCCCCCTTCAGCTGTCTCTTCTCCAAGCCGAACAGTCCTAAACTCTTTAGCTTGAAAAAAGCAGATTTTACAATGGTTTTGAAGTAGTCACACATAGAAAGTGAAGAATCAAGGGTAAAATATAGGTTGTGTACTACATTTTATATTTGCAGAAAAGATCCATCAAACACAAAAGATGAAGGGCAGTCTGCAGGGATCTATTTTAAGAAAATGAACACTTCAATTTTATTAATATTTAGTGACAATTTATTGCACCTTTTTCCTGTGTTTTCACAGAAATATGTAGATTGCTAACAATTGTATAATTTGTTAATGAAATAGTGGACTTGTGAAATTTTTTGAACAGTAAAGTGCCAAATGTCCTATGTTTATCGTGATATTGTCTCTTTAAAAAATGGCCCAAAATTACTCCAACTTGGACTTTTGGCAACTGTATTTCTGATACTTGTATCTCATTCTATTCTAATGAAATCAGAGAAAGGATATAGTTTATGTGCCAGTTACCTTGATTTCCCATTGGGAAAGAGGGAAATAAAAAATTCTGAGATAGATATTCAAAGGGATTGTCCAGCTAAATTTGAGACTTAGCTGGACAAACCAAAGTTTTCAATTTCCTAGGTCGCCAAATTGATGTTTTAGCTGGATAACTCATTGCCTGGTTATAACTTATCCAGACAAAAGGAGATGGTATTGGGGGTGATCCAGGGCAGGGCTTAAGTTTAGCTAGGAAGTGCTGATATTGAGTACTTCCCGTCTAAACTTATCCCAGGTAAGTTTAGTCGCTGTGAATACTGGCCTAAAGTGAGTTGGGTAAGTAATGTCATGCTGAATATCCCAGCTAATTTACTGCTTCTTGTGCTACTCAATAGTGACCTCTGTATTTTTCCTCTCATATGAAATAAACAGAATTCATCGAGTGAAAGGAAGGTCAGCCAAAATTACTTCTACTCTGGGAAGGCAAATAAAAAAGCACATGTATCTAGGAGACTGAATTAATCTTTGGGATTAGAGTAGAGTTAGAAATATGTCTAACAACAGGAACTATATATGGGTTCTGCCTACTATTTGCTTTAAATATCTTTACTTGGCCCTTGCAAATACCTGTTGAAGTATTTGATAACTGGACATATATTCCCTTTTATGAGAGCAGATATTCAGTAAAATCCAATATTCAGTTGTTATTTATATTTTGAAGGCCAAAATCAATAAAGGCATATAATCCTCTATAATTTTATCTTGCTTGAGGTTCCTTTGTTCTTAGAAATATTTTCCTTATTTAAATTAGGAAAGTGCATATATGTTTTTGATTTTGAAAATGAAAATCCAATGGTCCTATTTCCATATGCATAATAGCAGCAGCTAAACTTACTGAAAGGTTAAACCAGTTGTCCTTATTTTCAATAAGTAAATACCCAAACTTCTTAGCTATCAGACCTAAGTCTCCAAAATGCATTCAAATTACACATAAATCAGAACAACTTATTAACTTTCAATAACTTCTTTTTATCAAACAAGGTTACTTTTCTTCTTTAAAATTGAAATCCTGATGCTTGCCATTTAAACTACACAGGCTGCAAAATATTAGAAGGCAGAGACATACAATAGGGATGTGCATTCATTTGAAACAAATGGGAACTATTCAACAAATTAGATCATGATTGTTTCATTTATGGATGCCTGAAATGAATAGAGGGTTCCCATGAATTTAAATGAAAATTTTTGTTTCATTCATTCCCATTCAAGTCTATAGCCCATTGAAAAGTGCTGTGGCAAGACTGTTAACTATGGCAACCAAGAAATTCCTGAATGACGTAGTAGCCAGAATGCAGCCTAGGTAGGAGAAGTAGGCAAGTAGACAGGATAAAGGACCAGTCTGAAGTTTCCCTGCTCCTAGTGCTACAACTTTGAGTTATTGATACCTCTCAGCCTTGCTGCCATACCCTAGACTCTACACCTTAGGGATCTTGCTGCTGTACCCCCTATGCTAATACCCTGGGGATCTTGCTGCCATTCAGCCATACTGCCATACCCCAGATTCCATGCATCACCTTGCACTTATCCACATTAAACTTCATCTGCCATTTGGATGCCCAATTTTCCAGTCTCAGAAGGTCTTCCTGCAGTTTATCACAATCTGCTTGATAAATTGCAGGAAGACCTTCTGAGACTGGAAAATTGGGCATCCAAATGGCTGCCTGAGCCCCATGGGATGGCCCAGGGCTAGAATTGCCCAATGAGCATCCCAAATCCTTAGCCATGCCCCCACCCCCAACTGTGCCTAGATAGGGGACCTCCTCCACTCCCCCCCCCCCCCCCCCCTGCTCGTAGCTGGGACTGGGCATGCTTGCATCGGCAGGGGGATGACGGCGCACTGGCCGCATCATCGTCCTTCGCCCCTGTGCTGTGACAGAGGTCACGTCCCCCTGCCCCCTCCCTGGCACTTGCGGGGGGCGCAGGGGGACATTCTACCACTTTTTGATAATACTTATTACAGCATATTTGGGAGATTTTATTTTTTTTAGCTTGCTATTGGATGGCAGGTTAGTAAATTTACACCAGGTTAACTCAAGTATTAATAGCACTCATTTAGCAAGCTTTGGATAAATATTTCATGGAAAATGAACATCCCACATTATTTAGCATGAGTTTTCAAACCCATCATTTTCATGTGCAAGCTCTTTTTGCATGCTCCTGTTATCTTAGGGCCTTTTTAATATGTACAGTAAGGCCTTTGTGCAAAGCATTCTGTTTTAGCATGTACAATGTGGAAGAAAGGCTTAACATTCATGCTGAGGTTTATTGCAAAGATCCCCTAATTGGTTATTATTTTATACAATTTGGTTGTTATTAGAGGTGTGTAGAGCAAAGGTTTTGTGTGGTTTTTCTATTATTTAGTTTGGGAAATTTTTCTTTATTTTTAGATTTATTTCCTTTTTGAAAAGGAAATGGTGCATGCTGTTTGCCAATAATTCATTCTATTTGCTAATATCTAAAAAAAAAAAAAAAAAAAGAAAAGGAAAAGAAACTAAAAAAACCAAAAGAATTTCCTAAACGAAAAGACAGAAAAACCTGAATAAGACCCAGGAGGTAGGATCCCCTGTCCCCATCCCCTTGCTACCCCTGGAGGTTGCTGTTCTCCCCAAATGTAATAATTTTTTCCAATAAAGCCCCACCACAACCACCAGCCCCTCCCCTTTGTCATAAGGTTTCCACCTACCTAATAGCTGACCCCACCACCATGCACTCTCGCACATCCTCCTGACCTTCCACAGACTCACCAGATCCTGCCTGGTGGTCTAGTGTGGGACCAGGAACTAACCTTCCATACCTGACCTCAGCTAGTGACATTTTCCAGAATGGTGTTGGTTGGACCTTTGCCTTATCATGTGATGAGGCTACCCAATAGCACAAATAGCCCCAGACACATGATGGGGCAAAGAGTGGCTAGTGCCATTTTTCAAAATGGCACTGACTGCCTTTTGCCCCATCATGTGGCAGAAGCTACCCAATGGCACAGGTAGCCCTATCATATAATAGGGGCAAAAGTTGGCTGATGCCATTTTTCAAAATGATGGCTACCCGGGTCCAGAAGTAGATTGGTTGCTCCTAGGCCTCTACTAAACTACCAAGAAGGATTTGATGGGACTGGGTGGGGTCAGTACTAGGGTGGGCTGTGGGGTAGAGGGCAGTTCTCAGACATATATTTATTAACAAACAAGAGGGGTTGGGGGTTATGGCAGGGCCTGTGATCAGGGTTTTATTTTTAAACATTTACATTTTTCTGGGGAAATGTCCAACTTCGGGGGGGGGGGGGGGGGGGGATGGAGGTTTCTGGAGATCCCCAGGTTGTGCAGTTTGTCGGAGGTACCAGTGTGCACTATTTGCAAATAGTGCACACTGGTACAAATAGTGCACACAAAAAAAGTTAGAAAAATAACACAAAATGTCATATTTTTTTCTGCCGTTTAGTTTTAAAGAATCACATGAAACAGACAATATTGTTGACACTGGATATCACTTTAGATACCTTATCTTTCAAATAGTATAAACAAAATAAATATTGCACCTGCAATATTGGCATCCATCTACAAATATTCAATGTAAGGTCATTTTTTCACAGATTGTAAAGGTCACCTGTAACACTTCTCCATTGAATTTAATGGAGTAACAATAACCTATTGAAATGCTGCTGGATGATCATAGATTGTCATTGTGTTTTAACTGCCAGCAATAAAAGTTCTGAAAAAGCCCAATAATGTTTTTCTTAAACTGTGCATACACCGATATCTGCTACAATGGATTGTATGCTTTATTATACACTGCATAGATAAAACAAATGAGGTTACCAATTAGGTATTTGGATTGGTATAAAATCAATTGGAGATTAAATTTTATAATTTTATATAAGTTAAATTTAAAGACTATAACATTTTTGTGTGATATAAACTTTTAGCATTGGCCAGCAGTCATCCCTGATTTTAAGCTCTTCATTTATTCCAGATGGAAGCATGCATTTCAAGGTCAAGTGATATTAAAAATAGATAATAGTCCAGATTCTTCGAGTCGCTACAGAAAGACTAAACAGTCACAATAGGGAATGTCATTGTTTTGGTTTTCTTTATGGGGTTTTATGTACTCAGCTGTCTTTCAGTCCTGCTTTTGCTGTGGTGGGGCCTGGCTCACTCTAAATTCCAGTTCCACTTCGCTTCCTCCCCTTTATACTTGCTAAGCCCTACGCCAAGCCGAGTGAAGAGAAACATGCCCTCACAGCTGCACCAGGAGCTCCTAATGTGCTATCTCTGGGAACTGCCGCTGCTTTGGCTGCTGCTCTTGAACATAAGTGCTTTATAATTGAGGTCTGAAAATAAAACAGTCTGCTCTTGCAAAACTCTGGTTACAAGTATTCAGTGTGTCAAATAGGTAATGCGGCAGGCTGAAAGAATTATTGAAATATATATATTGCTAGTAACTTTCTAATATACAGTGCACGCAGAGCAGCAAAATCATTTTTTTTTAATCATTTAACGTAATTCTTTTTAGACCTAGCTATATTATTTAATTTTTATCAACATTTTATACACAGGATAGCTTCAAATCATTCAAAGATTAGTTTTGAAGATAATTTTGTATAATCTTTCCTCAGTGCATAGTAATGAAATATGTATTTAACAGATTTTTTTTTAAATATATGCTGTAACTGAATACTTCGCTGTAGTTGTTCTTTATTTCATCTAACAATTCCTTAGGGATGTGTAATCATTTCAAATGCCATGGATAACATCAACATTTGAGGTTTCATTTTTTTTGTCATTTCCCATCTGAAACGACACAAAAAAACAAATAAGAACGTTTTATTTAATTTTGTTAGGGCACACTAAAGCACAGAAATGAAATGGAAAAAAAAAAAAGCAAAAAGAAAATGAGAGTTCTTCCCATACATGTCGCTTTGACCCCTCAGCTTGCCTCAGTTATGCTTTTTTTCCCTGAGCGCTTATCATTCTTATGTCATTCAAATTGCTGATCATTTCTAATGGTTGTAGCTGAACATTAGACCCACAAAATTAAAACAATCTATAAAATCAAATTAATATTTTGCTATTCTGCTTCTTCACACCCTTCAACTGTCTTCTTTTTTTTCCTTCTCATGATTGATAAAGTCTTCCTTTCTTCTAAGTACAAAGGAAGAGCAGGATCTGGGGTGATTTTATCTAATGATCTTAAAGGTGGCCAAAAAGATTGATAAAGTGGTGGTAAAAGTCAGAAAGATGCTTGGCTGCAGAGGGAGAGGAATGGTCAGCAGAAAAAAGGGAGGTGATATTGCCCTGTATAGGTCCCTGGTGAGACCTAACTTGGAATACTGTGTTCAGTTCTGGAGGCCGCACCTTCAGAAGGATATAAACAGGATGGAGTCTGTTTCAGAGAGAGTCTACTGAAATGGTCAGTGATCTTCATTCTAAAGCATATGGAGATAGACTTAAAGATCTAAACATGTACACTCTGGAGGAAAGGTGAGATAGGGGAGATATATTTATTTATTTATTTATTTATTGTTTTTGTTATACCGAGTTTCATGACAGGCACCACATCAACCCGGTTTACAATTAACAAAGTGTGAAAGCATAACGTAGCATAGTAAACAATATTCTCAATAAAAACCTTGAACTTTAAATACAGTATTTATTTAAAAAAAATATTTTTTAAATAAAAAATATAATAGATACATTCAAATACCTCAAAGGTTTCCATGCACAGGAGGTGAGCCTCTTTCAACAAAAAGGAGGTTTTAGAATGAGGAGCCATGCAATGAGGTTGAAAGGGGATAGGCTCAGGAGAACTCTTAGGAAATATTTCTTTATAGAGAGGGTGGTGGATGCATGGAAAGGCCTCCTAGTGGAGATGGTAGAGACAAAAAGAGTATCTGAATTCAAGAAAGCATGGAATAAATACTGGGAATTTCTAAAGAAGTGATGGAAATTATAAAGCTAAATTAATTGGATGGATGGGCAGACTAGATGGGTCATATGGTCTTTTACTATCTTCCTGTTTCTAAGTTTCATGTTCCTTTTGCTGCCACCATGTGACTACAGCATGTTGCACTCCTTAACTTAGGGCTCGATTCAACCTCTCTTTTGTAGGCATAAGTGAGGTTTTCTCCCGATTTTCTTGCAGTTTCACTGTCAAGTGCTATAACTCTGCTTTTCTGCTAAGATTAATCACCATGGAAATAATCTGGTTCTCGGTACAGCATGCAGTCGTTCTTTCAGACTATGGCTAAACTATCATGTGTTTCTCTTAATGTAATCAGTTTTAACCAATTAGATGAAAGAAGGTGCTAAGTTTGCTAACATATCTTAAAATGCTACATCCAGACATATGCCTGCTTCAAGAGACCCATCTCAGGTACAAAGAATCCCTCCAACTCTGATGAGTTTGGGTTGGGTATGTGATTTTTTTCCCCAGCAGTGCATCAGAACTGAGGAGTGGTAATCCTCCCTAACAAAACAGTTGACATTAGGGTTGTGCAGAAGGAAAAAACTTTGTTTCATTTTGTTTTTTCATTTCGTTGGGACCCCAATTTGTTTCATTAGTTTCTTAGGGAAAAACCCAATTTGTTTATTAGTTTCATTCATTTTTGTTTGCCATTAAAGTCAATGGGGGAAGTATTTGCAGCCTATTTTTGGCTGCAGAATTGGGGTTTTCTTATCAATTCGGATGAAATGTTTGGGGAGCAATCATCAGAATGAGGAAAGAGCCCCAAGGTACTTAGACTGTGGCAAAGTGCCACCAAAGTGGCATGAACAGCCTAAGGCACTGTAAAGGGACAAAGGGGTACCAGGAGTGGCAAGAGTGCTTTAACAGAGGTGCAAAGCAGCAGTGAGAGTGTCAAAAACACACCACAGCTTCAAAAGAGAGCACCGATAACAGTTGCATGAACCCTTGAAGGCAGCACGAAAGGCAAAGTGGCAAGACAAGTGGCATCAACATCCTGCAGCACAATGAAGGGGGAACATAGCAAGCAGAAAGAGTGTCAGAAAAAACCACATGGTGCCAATAAAGGGACAAGCAGCAAAGAAAGACTAGCACCAACACACTGAGGAACCATGATAGTGGCAAGAACACCACAAGGAGTAGAGAAGTCTGGTGTAAGGCAGTGTTGTGTCCGTCAGTGCCCAATGCCCTCTCTCCGCCCTCCTTACCTCTCTGGCGCCTCCCTCTCCATCCGTGGGAAGACTGGCTGCCGCGATGTTCTCCTGCCACTTGTCCTCGGGTGTTCCCGGACCAGCTCGACGCTGCAACTGCCATGTTTCCTGGAGGCCTAGGGGTGCACACGCGGCGCGGCCCCGATTGAAGTACCGGCATTGGGGGGAACCTCAAGGGCATCCCCCGAAGATGATGTCACCCGCGACAGATATTTAAGGTCTTGGAATTTGATAACACATCGAGTTAGCAAGGGTTTCGCTACCTAAACTACTCTGCCTCCTCGGACTTACCAGAGGTACCCACTCCTCGGGGGCCTCGCTCTCTCCTTGTTTTTTCAGGTCACAGTCTGGAACCGGTACTTGCTCCTCGAGAGCCCTGATCCCAGACTTGCTTCGTATACTCCTGGAAGTCTTCACTACCAACTATATCAGCTACATCAGTGTGTTACCATCATTCTCTTTGAGCTGTCCCTGGAACCAGGTACTCGTTCCTCGAGGGCCTATACTTTCCAGCTCCTGGGCTTCATTGGGACTTTGTGTGAATGTTACCATCTGCATACCCTGCCTACTCACTATATCTCAGTCTCTCTTCAGCTCAGCCTCCAGGGATCGCTGTTCCAGAATCTGAGGGACTACAGCCCTGCCGGGCTTACCAGCTCACTACTGCCATCTCTGGTGGTTCAGCATACTGTCTAATAAAAGAACTAGTGTGTGTTTATCTCCTAACTCTGAGCCTGACTGGTGGTCCCTCTCGGGATCATCCCCCGGGGGTGTGGTCATCTGCCACTAGTCCAAGGATCCACCCTCAACTCTCATATATAACTACAGATCCCGAACAAATTGCTAACTACTATCTGATTGCTCCTCCCATCAGGCATCAGATCAATAACAGAATAACAGGCAGCAAGGCAGAGTGTCAGAAAGTTGATAGGGGCAAGACAGGCTGGCAGATCGGAGGTAGTCTAGTCCCTGTGGTTTTGATAGGGGCAAGGCAAGCTGAAAGAGCAGAAGTAGTCTGGTCCCTGTGGTTTTGATAGGGTCAAAACAGGCTGGTAGAGTGAAGGTAGTCAGGTCGCTATGGTTTTGATAGGGGCAAGACAGGCTGGCAGATCGGAGGTAGTCTAGTCCCTGTGGTTTTGATAGGGGCAAGGCAAGCTGAAAGAGCAGAAGTAGTCTGGTCCCTGTGGTTTTGATAGGGTCAAAACAGGCTGGCAGAGTGAAGGTAGTCAGGTCGCTATGGTTTTGATAGGGGCAAGACAGGCTGGCAGAGCAGAGGTGGTCTAGTCCCTGTGGTTTTGATAGGGGCAGACAGGCACAGCAGCTGAGGGCAGGTCCTTGTACTGACGTAAGGGCTGGACAGTGGACAGACAGGCACAGCATTTGGGGTCAGACCCTTGTAGTGACATAAGGGCTGGACAGACAGGCACAGCATTTGGGATCAGGCCCTTCTAGTAACTTAAGGGCTGGATGTATAGGCACAGAGGTTGAGGTCAGGCCCTTGTAATGACTTAAGGGCTGGACAGACAGGCACAGCAGTTGAGGTCAGGCCCTTGTAGTGACTTAAGGGCTGGACAGACAGGCACAGAGGTTGAGGTCAGGCCCTTGTAGTGACTTAAGGGTTGGACAGATAAGCACAGCGATTGGGGTCAGGCCCTTGTAGTGACATGAGGGCTAGACAGTGGACAGACAGGTACAGAGGTTGAGGTCAGGTACATGTGCTGATATTATCTGGAGCATTTGAAGCAGTTGGAGCTGCTGCAAGGTTTTAAATTGCTTTTATTCATCTTGCCATTCACAGGGAAAATCTGGAAACCCAAGCAAAGGCATGTTTATTTTCAAAAACACTAGAATTTCCATCAACTCCAGTGCCAGCCTTGAGCGATAAGGGCTCATGATATCCCCTATCATTGAAAATACATGTTCACTGGGCACACTGGTTGGTAGACATGACAGATATCGCTGAGCCACTTTGGCTAGGTGTGGCCAGACAGTGGACTTGTGTGCCCAATATGCCAGTGGATCTGTCTCCATATGCTCTGTGGGCTCTGTGCGATACCGTGTCACTGACATTTGTGCTGGTGTCTCCTTTGCTTGGGTGGGCTGAGAGTCCTTCTTGCCAACTGCTTTCACTCTAGCCCATGCCAGAACAGATGATTTTTTAGGGGCAACATGGCTTTCGTGTACTGAAGTAGAGGAGGAAGTACTAGCTGCTGTCACTGACAGAGTGCTGCTCCTGCTTGGGCTTGCACTACTCTCTGAAGTGCCCGCTGTTTCTTCCTCTGCTTCATGCTTAATCTGTCTCTGCCTATGGTGCTCTTATTCACAGACCTTTCCTAACAGCATGATCTTCACAAATGTGAGACAATCGGACTTTAGGGCGAGTTTCCCTTTCACATGGGGATCACAGACTGTGGCGAGCATGTATCTGTTGTCTTTTGTTAAAGGTCCTAATCTCTCTTGCACCTGCTTTTGCAAAAAGTCCAGACAACACAGCACCACTGCTGCCATTCCCTCTTTCTGTTTAAAGTCCTCCAAATTTTCCTGCAGAATATTAACTTTAGGGATGATGTCAGCCAAGGTTCTGGAACTCAGCTCCTCCATGGCATCCTTGAAGGGCTGCAGGATTTTTACCAGCTGACTCATGACTAACCAATCATGATGCCCTAGGGGACTATGCACACCTATCTCCATTTCCAGAGAAAGGTCATGAAGGGGTGTCTGCTGCTCCACTAACCTCTGCAGCATCATATAAGTGGAATTCCACCGGTGGCAATGTCTTGAATGAGATGCATGTGAGGCATCCCCAAATCTGCTTTTGTTGGAGAACCTGCCCCACCTTCACATTTCTGTGGAAGTGCCTGCTATGTTCCTGCACTTGTGTATTAATGTATGCAGGTATTCATTCTCTTGGTGCTTGGACTCCACCCCCAGAGCTGACTTCACTACCAGATGCAGAGTGTGTGCAAAACA
Organism: Rhinatrema bivittatum; assembly: GCF_901001135.1. NCBI lineage: Eukaryota > Metazoa > Chordata > Amphibia > Gymnophiona > Rhinatrematidae > Rhinatrema > Rhinatrema bivittatum. The sequence continues at coordinate 202,216,574 of NC_042615.1, forward strand.
TCGGATGTTCTGAAAGCCCCCATCGGATATTGCCTTTACCATGTTTGCACCATTGTCTGTGACAAAGAACCCTGCCTGATGATTCCTGTCTCTCTGGTGTAGGTGCCAGCCCGCCAGCATCTGTCTGATGCATGCTAGAATATTGGCTGAGGTATGGGCCTCATTCATCAGGTGGGTGTGCAGTAAAGCCGACCTCCACCCTTATACTTGTTCACTAATAGAGCTGCTACCTGCCCCTGCCTCAGCCAGGTCCCATCAGTGTGCTGTCAGGGAGAGGTAAGAGTGTGAAGCTTTCATGGTGGTCCAGTTATCGCAGGTGAAATGCACAATCCCCTCTGCCTTAGCCCAGCAGCGCTTGGATGTGACTGTGACACTGGTTGTACAGACTGGGGATGACCTTTCTGCTAAATGTGGCTCTGGAGGGGACTTTGTAATTTGGAGCTAAGACCTGCAGCAAACGCTTGAAACCCACATTCTCCACTACCTGCAAGGGCTGGTCGTCAAGGGCAATCACTTCCCCAATGCTCCTGGTTACAACTTTTGAGGCTGCCTACCTCCTTCCCCGGGATAGCGTTACCGAACACCACCCCATTTCCTCCATGGTGGGTTGTCACTTCTGACGCATGGCAGAGGGCTGCTGGGCTGCCACCTGACTGCTAGAAGGGGCTGAGGGCATGGGATGACTCTGTTCCTTTTCAACCACTTTATGCTGCCTGGAAAAAGGGGTCCCCTGACTGGTACTGCCAACATCCCCAGTTGTCAGTACTTTTGGGTGTTGCTTCTGCATCTGATGCATCATGCCAAAACTAGTTAGTTGTCCCACTTGCATGCCTCTGCTAATAGCCCTGGCACAGTAATTACACTGAGGAAAATGTGGGTCCTCCATCACTTTAAAGTGGCTCCAGGTCATAGATTTCTTTCGTGATCTCTTCGGGGTGGATGCTGGCACTGGAGTTGAAGTAATGGGTGCACCCTGAGAAGCAATGCCAGGGTCATCAGTCACACTCTGTGCCTGTGCTGACTGCTCTTCCTCCTCTTCCTCATCAGTTTCATCTCTCCCCTCCAGCACTGAAGTGGAGGCTAAGACAGAACTAACTAATCCTCCTAAACCTTCTTTAGCTATTAATTAGCTATTAATTCTTCCATTTCTGATGAAGAGAATCCCACACAAGATGATTCTTCATCGGAATCAGAAGCAAACACTGACTATGCTACATCGTCAGTGCTAACTAGAGTCTGCTGTTGCACTGCTGCTTTTGGGTCTTCTCTTTTGTTTTGGATGGCTCAGCCTCATCTTCCCTCACCTCCAAAACAACAGGGCCAGAAACAGGTGGTGGCGGTGCATCATGTTTAAATTTAAAGAGATGCACTTTGATGTGTGAATGCCACCTCCATGGATTGCTTCAGTATCAGGATATTTATTTATTTATTTTATTTATTTCTTGTATAATATACAAATCATACTGGTTTACATTAAAACAGGAGATGCAGGAAAAAAAAGTTACCTTTGTCAAATACATTTAACATTAATAACAATGAAAATTGTTAACAAGGGATAACTATGAAAAAAAAGAAAGGTAAACAAAAGTGGAAGAAACACAGAAGTTAAAAAGAAAAAAAACGAAAAAAGGTAGCACCAAGGGTTGCACGAAGGGGTGCACAAAGGGGAGTGCCCCTTTGTCGCGCCCCTTTGGCACGCGACGCCAGGTGGAATGGCGCCATTTACTGGCTCAATGCTGGGCTGGATGACATCACAAGGGGGTGGGTCTCATGCTCATTGTTTTTCTTCATAGCGATCTCCATTCACATTTTAAAGCTGATTTTTTTCATTTTTTTTTCATATTCCAGCAATATAATAGAAATATTGTAAAATAAAATTCCGGGATCTTCAGTATTGGGAGCATATATATTAAAAACCAAAAGCAGTTTTCCTTTGATCTTAAACAAAGACTATACCCATCTACAAAAAGTAGATGGTTAAATAAGCTCTGGAATTCATTGCCAGAGGATGTAATGAAAGCTATTAGTGAGGCTGCATTTAAAAAGGGTTTGGACAAGCTCCTGGAGGAAAAGTTCATTAACAATTATTAAGGGAGAGTTGCAGAAATCTACTGCATATTCTTGTGATAAGCAGCTTGGAATCTATCTATCCCTTGGAATCCTGCCAGGTACCTGTGACCTGGCTTGGCCACTGTTGGAAAGAGGATACTGGGCTTGATGGATCCTTGGTCTGACCCAGTAAGGCAAGCCTTATGTTCTTATGTTCTTATGAGTATCTGTTACTGAGGATAAGATCTGTATGTCAACTAGGGATATGCATTCGTTTTCAACGAATGTGACATCTGCAACAAATAGGTCCCTATTCATTTGATATGGGGGGGGGGGGGGGGTCCACAAAATGAATGATGAGCCCCATGAATGAAACAGATCATATTAGTTTCATTTGTTTTGGTTCACAGTGCTATCTTAGCAGCCTTTTGAAATAGGTGAAGGTCATATGAGAGTATCCATAGCAACAACCAGCCCTTTCCTGTGACTCATAAGTGACCTCACAGCCGAGACATAGAGTGTGTCAGACAGGTTGGCAAGGAGACCAGAATGCCAAGGTATCAGAGTAAAGCATTTTTCTAATTCAGCCAATCACTGCTCTCAGTGCTCTGTGATGCTATTCCTGCTGTATTTCTACCTTAAGCAAGCATACCACAGTGTACTTTCTTCTTGGGTTGTATCTGAGAAGGTTGTTGCTGTTTGAACTCTCTGAGAGTGTCTCAAATATTTATTCAATTGCTATTGCTACTTTGCTACAATTAATTTTCTATTGCTGCTTTTTTGCTGCTGTGCCTGCCAGGCAGCCAGGCTTATTTTACTGCACTTTTTTTTAATTGAACTCAGACTGTCTCTCTGTCTCTCCCACTAAGACAAGCTGCCAGCTGTGGCATTTTGCTGATGATCTTACCACTCTGGGGTAGGTTGCAGGCAAGGTATGTGTGGTGTGGGTGGGAGATAGTATGACAGTTGCAGTGGCTGTCTGGCAGTTGGTATTTTCAAACAACAAGCAGCATCACTATAGGAATTGGGATTGCTGAGGCTTCCAGGCTTTTCTCTGGAGTTTCAGTTTTTGTGCACACAGAGCAGTCTCAGTTGTAGTGTACAGCAAGACACTGCACTGTGTGTCTGTGTGTGTGTGTGTGTAGTTTTCCACACTCACATATATTGGTACAACAGTGTTCAGTAACCAATAAAGAAATAATCCTTTTAATTGAAATCCCTAGTAGGCAATGACATTAAATCTATGATGTCAGGGAAAGGTAGACGTGGTGAAGTGATTGGCACTGGCAGAGTAGGCACTTCAAAAGGCAGTGCCAGTCCCCCATTAAAGTTAAAAAGGGAGTTGTTCCAATCTAAAATCTCTGGAGGGGCAGGCAGTTCCATCCATCTTTAAAAATGGCGCCAGCCATCCAGTGCTCCTACCATGTGACAGGGGCCGGCCAATGGCACGGTTACCCTGTCACATGGTAAGGGCAGAGGGCCATCGGCGCCATTTTTATTAGTGGCAGCCGACGGCCCGAGAGCGGGAGATCGCTCCTGGGGCCCACTGGACCACCAGGTAATTTTAAAATGTTTTTGGGTGAGTCGGGAGGGTGGTGGAGGCTAAGGGAGTGGTTTTAAAGGGTCGGGTTGGTTTTTTGTTTATCGGCCGACAGCCCGAGCACGAGAGAATGCTCCCGGGACCCCTGCTGGACCACCAGGTAATTTTAAAATGTTTTTTGGGGGGTCGGGAGGGTGGTGGAGGCTAAGGGAGCAGTTTTAAAGGGTTGGGGTGGGTTTTTAGGTTGTGTCCTAACTCCCGTTAGTGTGCACTAACCCGATTAACGATTTTTTCACGATAAATCAGTGGAATTTCTATTGTATCGCACTCTTTAACGATTAATGACGATTTAAAAAATATCGGACGATATTTTAAATCGTCAAAAAATGATTCACTTCCCTAGTAGAGAGTCTGTAAGCATGTAGTGTAGATTTGTGAATGGCTGCTTGCTTAGGGGTAGGGTTTTTGTGCCAGGTTCTCTCTTTACTTCTAAGGTCATTTTTTAGATTTTTGTAGATCAGTGGTGTACCAGGGTTTTTTTTGCTGACTGAGAGTGGTGTATTTCTTTATTGATGATAAGGCAAATTTCATTGGCTATGGTGGTGGTGAGCTTGTTCCAGGAGGAAAGGGCAGCATCGGGGTTGGTGAGGTCTAGGTTGTCGGTAAAATTGTCGAAAGCAGAGATAAGGTCTTCCGTGGCACATGGTTTGCGAAAGGAGATTTTGTTACTATGTGTGGGGGTGGTAGAGGAGGGCAATTTTATGGAAAGGAGTACATTGATAAGAGAGTGGTCTGACCATGGGACAGGGATACTGTCAGGTGAGAGGGGAGAGTGTATGTGGGAGTTGACGAAGATAAGGTCAAGGGTATGACCTGCTTTATGTGTGAGGGAGGTGATAAGTTGTCTGAAACCAAGGGCAAGTAGGGAGTTAAGGAAGATCTCACAGGATGAGGTGGTGGGGATGGTATCCACATGGAGTTTGAAGTCTCCTAGTATTATAGCAGGGGCGTCAATATTGAGATTGTCAGTAATAAATTAAATGAGTGGGGATGGGTCATGTTCCAGTAGTCTGGGGGGGGGGGGTGTATATGAGGCAGAGTTCCCCCATATTTGTTCATATACATATATGAGGCATATATGAGGCAGAGTTCCCCCATATTTGTTCAGACATTGAAAATTGGTTTTCAGCAGGCTATGACACCTCTTGTTTGCCTATGCACATGATTGTAGTGCTCATTTGCAGGGGACTGGGGGACCGATGGAAGATCATAAGCCAGGTTTTGAGGTATAGTCTCTATTACCTGTGGAGGAAAAAGTAAAGAAGATGAGTATTAGAGAGGCAAAAGTAGAATGCATCATTGCTAGCCATGGATATGGTTTTAGTGGTTCTCCTTCAGCAAAGCTGCAAGACATGTTAGAAGCTAAGTAAGAGAATAGAACAGTATTTACAGATTCATTTGCAGAGCAGTTTACTTATCTAAAAGTCCCCATCTTCTATAATTTTGCTCTCTATAATTGGATCATATATACCTGACTATCAGAATCTGGGTATCACTGCATGAATGTAAACCTTGGAAAACATCAGTTATAAGACCTGTTGTACTGCACACCAGCTGCATGTTGAGTGGGTGAAAAACCTTGTGGTTGCAGTAGCTGGCCTCACGTCCAGATGGTGGTCTCATTGCAATTTATGTACAATCAATTGCCCCTACAATTGATGGAAAGCAAATAATATCCTAAAATTCTGTCTTTGTTTCCTGTTGGTGCTATATATCTCCAGAAAAAGAAATAAACAGAAAAGATCATTGTGAAATAAAGTGTGAGGTGGCTGATTGGCTTATTCTTGTTGTTTCCCCCAGAGTTATCTGGAAACCACAGGTGAGAAAATAAGCCATAGATTTAATGATTTTTATGTGCACTGTCAAGTTATTACCTCTCTGACTGGAAGACCAGAGATCTCCTTCTAATTGTTGGTACAGATATACAATGGGTTCCTTATTGAACATAAATCTAGGTATCATTTGCTCCTTTGACAAGTCCAAAAACTGAATCCTAGGCTTAATATGTTTTCCATGGGTTTCCTCCTCCTTCTCTGTTGCTTTTCCATGGCTGACGCAGATTCCACATGATCCAAACATTAAAAGCACTCATAGTGAGCCATCAGCCCACCCAGCTTACCCAGATCCTCTATCAGCTCATCTAGACTCTCTACCCTAACAATAGGCACATACACACTTAAACAGCATACACAAAAAATCAAACATAGCAGGCATAGAGACATACAGAGAAGATAAACTGGCATTCAAAAAGCACACAGCAAGCACACAGACTCAGAGAATGCAAACTACAGGAAAGGCAAACAGCTCATAAGGAAGACAGAGAAGTGACAATTGCACACGAAATGAAAGAAAGAGCAGACTAACAATACATAAATAAAAGAGAAATAAAAATACTGACAATGATTCAGCAACTCACAAAAATCTTCAGTACTAACCACTAGGGATGTGCTTTTGTTCAAAATGACATAGACAATGTCAACAACATTGTCTATATTGTTTCATGTTGTTTTATAGGCAAAACAACAAAAAAACCCACACAATTTTGTGGGATTTTTTTTTTTTTCATTTTTAGTGCACATGATTTCAGTTTACAGGAAATTATTTCAATTTAGTGTGCACTAAATTGAATTAGCATGCACTAAAAAAGATATACAAAAATTTAAAATGACATTATAATAATCAAAAATAAATAAATAACCCCCCCCCCAAAAAAAAAAAAAAAACCCAAACGTAAGAAGAAGAAAACACAATTTTTTGCCAGGCACATACCCCTACTTGCCACCAATCCAATCATGGGGTCCCAAAAGACAAATGAGGTTTAAATTCCATGAGTTAAATAGCAGATATAAAAGTGTGCATACACGTTTGATAATATATATCTAATACACTTATAAATTACTTGAATGTTCACATACCTCCAGACCCTGCTCTGAAACGCCCTATTTTGGTCCCATTGATTTATGCGTACCACCGGCAGTACACATATATTACCAACCTTTTCAAAATTCACTTGACCCTTATAAAGGCCACTTACATGCATATACTGTATTGTTATTTTATGCAAACAAACCCTGCATTCATCTTTGGAAATTACCCCCTAAATGGGGCCGAGTGGTGACTGAGGTACAGGCCAGTAAGATTGTGCAATGTTATACAATAAGCAATGCCTTGTTCATCTCCTCTATCCTGTCCTATGGAGAAAAATGGAAACATTTTAAAAAGTTATCCTGAAAGCACGAAGAAAATCTTACATGTCACTCTCTTATTTTATTTACTGATTTAATTTTGAAAAGTAAAGTACCTATGCCACCTCTGTGGTTGAATTCATATTTATTTAAAGCCCAAAAGATTTACTTAATAAATATAACAAGGATTTAAAAGTGTTAAACGGCAGCTGGGGAGATCCTCTACTAACAGAGGTGTGTGGTCTCTCCAAGTATATTCCCAGAATGTAGCTTCCCTCATCAAAAAGCTCATTTATCATGTTGGTCTCACCTCATTTGAAGCCACATTATGTCCACCATTAAAATAATTTTCCCTGACAGGAAAAATGAAATTCATGTGAAAAGTTACACAGTCATCACACTCCAGAGTGAAAATATAGACAACAGAATAAAAACATAAAGTAGGACAAAAACTGGTTCTGTGCATGTAGGTGGTATTTCCTTTGTACTACAAACCTAATTTTATAACAGAACATTAACATTTATATCATTAACTGCGATATAATACATGGCATTTATCTGACTGACTTTTATGGGGAGAAATACATGCTTCACCGCTTCTTAGGTATGATAGTTTGGTTTGTACAACTTTAGTCCAAATATAGGCACGTGCTTTTATAAGAATGAATGACTGTTTAAATGTTTGGTCTGCTTCCAGTGCTCCTTCTACATTTTTAATGCCATATGAACATTATTCAGTGCTCTAGTAAGCTACCAAGATCAGATAGTAGGCACTGATCATTTTAAATATTATATAGAAAATATTTTCCATATATATCTATATACTTTATGCCCTTTTAACATAGTATCAATGAACTTGAACAGATATTTCAGACATGATTTATACAAACAGATAATTTAACTGTGTCTCCCCTATTTTACAGGCTCTTTTCTGGTATGCAAATAAATCATTAACTTCACATCCGCATCACAAAAGTTTAAATATTAAATACATAAGAGTGTACCTAAGCTACCATCTTGTATATGTGATTCTGTTGGCATCACTACATGTTTGTAATCCTTTAAGAGTCACTTTGGTGATACATTGTTGCTTATTATTATTGATATCACCACTTTGTACACCAACAATCTACAAGGTGCTGCTTTAGCCATTATATGAGTTTTAGAATATAATCAATCACGGATCATATGCTCCCAAGTTTTTGGTCTAGTTACCATTTGTCCTCTTGAATATTTTTTTTATGCTTGTCATGGGTTTCTTTAAACAAATCAAGGGAAAAGCAATGGGGGGGGGGGGTACAATGTCTCCCCCTATTATATAGCCAATTTATATGTGGGAGAACTTGAAAAATCTTTTTTTTTTTAATTATCCTACATAGAAACATAGAAATGATGGCAGAAAAAGACCAAATGGCCCATCCAGTCTGCCCAGCAAGCTCCCGTACTGTTATGGTTAATGGTGTTTGGGTGGATCCTTGGACACTGTGGCAGCTGACCACGCCCACGGTGTCAGGCTAGACTCTGGACAGACAAACACAGATTTGAATCTTTTATTAGACAGTTTAAGTGACCATCAGAGGTGGCAGTAATGGTTGTAGAGCCCGGCTGGGCGTGTCTCACACAGAACACTGGAACAGCGGATCCTCTGTAAGGCAGTGCTGTAGTGGAAAGAGACTGAGAGTTATGAGCACACAATAAGATTAACATTCAGAGTCCCAATGTAGAAATAGGAGAAGCTCCGAGATAGGGAGAGCAGACCCTCGAGGAGCGAGTACCTGATCCCTTAGAGCAGAGAGACTCGGTAGCATTGTACTCACTTAGCAGTAACAGAGATTCCACTAGACGAGAAGTCTGGCACCGGAGCAGAGAGCAGGCCCTCGAGGAGCGAGTACCTGATTCCAGTGAAGCAGTACTGTGGAGCGAGATGGTATCTGTACTCACTGATGGTAACTGTAAGTTAGTTCTTCCAAGTGGAAGGGTAGAGGTTGCAGGCAGCGACACAGGGAACATGGGCCCTCGAGGAGCAAGTACCGATTTCCTGATAGCACCTGAAAGAAGCAGAGAGGCCCCCGAGGAGCAGATACCCCATTAGAGACCCCAAAGGGTAGTAAGAGTTCCAGATAGCGCTGGCGTAGCAGAGTAGCTTAGGAACGGAGAGAGAATCCCATCCGTATGAATCCTGTTGCTAACTCAATGAGCTAGCAAATACTGTAGGCAGATATACCTGGAAGTCGTGACGTCAGAACAGGGGAACGCCCCTTAGGTTCGCGCCAACGTAGAGTTAAAGATGAGGGCGGCATGCGTGCCCTAGAGGTACTTTGAAGGAGAATGGCGGGAGGCAGCACCAAAGTCGGTCCGGGGACGCCAGAGAGAATGGCAAGCAGATGCCGCCGCGGCCATCAGTCCAAGGTGAGTGGGAGGAGCTTAGAGCAGAGAGAGGTAGGCGGGGAGAAGCCGTCGAAGACCGACGGATGCAACAGTACCCACCTTCAAAGGGCGGCCTCCTGCCCTTTTACCAGGTCTTGGTTTGTGTGGATGCATCTGATGAAACTGATGAAGCATCTCCTTATCTAGGATATTTGCCAACGGCTCCCAAGAACTTTCCTCGGGGCCGTAAAATTCCCAAGACAGAAGGTATTCTCAAGTTTTACCATGACCTTCTTACATCCCAAATAGCTTCAACCTTATATTCAAGGTCTTCTTCTGTGGTAATAGAAGTTGGTTCTGGAGACTTGGATGAGAACTCACTGAGAATGAGTGGTTTCAAAAGTGTAACGTGGAATGCGTTGTGGATTTTCAATCCAGGTGGTAGCTTCAGACTGTATGTAATGTTGCCAAGACATTGGAGAATTGGAAATGGTCCAACATAGTGTGGAACAAATTGAGTAGAAGGTAACTTTGTCTCAAGTGCTTAGTTGACAGCCAGACTTTGTCACCAGGTTGAAATACAGGCGCTTGAGAATGATGAGCATCGTATGATTTCTTTGCTTGTTTGATTAGCATGTTTTTAGTCTGAGTCCATAATTGAAGGATATCATTAGCAGTGGATTGAGCTGCTGGGGACGACACTGAGGGCCAGATTTTAAAAGGGTTACACGCATAGGGGGTCATTTTCAAAGGAGTTACGCATGTAAATGTGACATACTATCGTAGCAATTTTCAAAAGCTATTTACTCGAGTAAAGTGCACTTACTTGAGTAAATCCTATGGACAATTCAATGGCATATATTGAAGCAATTTTGAAAAGCCCACTTACTTGAGTAAAGTGTATTTACTCGAGCAAAAACCAGTTTTGCTCGAGTAAATGCTTTTTAAAATCTACCTCATAAGGTATGCACGTAATCCTTTTAAAACGCCCCTGCATGCGCCGAGTTTATTTTGAATAGGCTCGGCGGTGCACGCAAGCCCCGGGACATGCGTAAGTCCCGGGGTTTGCAAAAAGGGGCAGCCAGGGGCATGGCCAGGGGGAGTGGTGCCCGCTTGGGGGCGTGTTTAGGGGCATTTGGATGGTCCGGGGGCGTGGCCGAGAGCCCCGACACAGCGGCCTGTGTTGGGGCCTGCCGCGGCAGCAGACAGCCAGCGCACGTAAGTTACGACTGCCTGGAGGCAGGCTTAACTTCATGGATAAAGGTTAGTAGGGGGATTTAGGTAGGGCTGTGGGGTGGGTTAGATAGGGGAAGGGAGGGGACGGGAGGGGAAGGTGGGGGGAGGCAGAAGGAAAGTTCCCTCCGAGGCCGCTCCGATTTCGGAGCGGCCTCGGAGGGAACGTGCAGCGCGTGCAGGGCTCGGTGCACGTAAGCTGTACAAATGTGCACCCCCTTGCGCGCGCCGACCCCAGATTTTATAAGATACGCACGGCTACGTGCGTATCTTATAAAATCCGGCGTACTTTTGTTCACGCGCCTGGTGCGTGATCAAAAGTACGCTCGCGCGCTGTTTTTTAAAATATACCCCTGAGAGAGTCAGTGGAAGTGGCGGTGAAGGTAGCCGTCCATAAACCACATCAAATGGTGTTGATCCAGTGGATGACGCTGGATGTGAGTTAATGGCGAATTCTGCCCATGGCAACAGTTCTGCCCAGTTATTCTGACGGCAACTCACATAGGCACGAATGAACTGTTTTAGGGTCCTATTCATCCTCTCAGTTTGGCCATTAGATTGAGGATGATAGGCAGATGTATAATCCAGAGAGATGTCAAATAGCTTGCCCAAAGCCTTCCAGAATTTTGTCGTGAATTGAGATCCTCTATCTGAGACAATGTGTTTTGGTAGGCTATGTAGGCAAAAGATGTATCCGATGAAGAGCTTAGCAAGCGCCAAGTCTGAGGGTAAGCCAGGCAGCACCATGAAATGGGCCATCTTACTGAAATGGTCAACCGTCACCCAGATAGTATTCATACCTCCAGAAAGAGGCAGATCAACTACAAAGCCTGTAGCGATGTGAGTCCACGGCTCCTCCAGAGCTGGCAGTGGTTGTAGAAATCCCCAGGGCTGACCAGAAGTAGGCTTATGTTTAGCACAGTTGGAGCATGACTCTACATAGGAGAACATGTCTTCCTTGATTGTAGGCCACCAATAGTACTTCTGTAATTTCAGCAGGGTATGGCGTTGACCAGGATGGCCATCCAGCTTGGAATCGTGAGTCCAGTGTAGTAGTTTCTTTCTGAGGTTCTTCGTTACAATTGTTTTACCGGCAGGCACAAAATGGGTAGCCGCCAAGATGGCTTTCTTCGGGTCGATGATATGCTGAGGTTCTTCAGGAACATCCTCAGAGAGGAAAGAGCAAGACAGGGCATCTGCTCTGGTATTCTTGTCTCCGGGTTGGTATTTGAGCACGAAGTCAAAGCAATTGAAAAACAAGGACCATCTGGCTTGTCTGTGGTTAAGAAGTTGCACATGACGGAGATACTCTAGATCCTTGTGGTCCGAGAATACGGTAATTTGATATCGGATGCCTTCGAGCCAAGGCTGCCATTCCTTGAAGGCCATCTTAATAGCCAGGAGCTTTTTTTAATCTCCGATCCCATAGTTCTTCTCTGCAGGAGAAAAGCACCACGAGAAATAGGAGCTTTAGAATCTCTGGTTTGGCTCAACATGGCCCCCTACTCCAACATCTGAAGCATCAACCTCCACAATGAAGGGCCTGTTGGGGTCCAGGTGACACAGACATGGCTCAGTGGAGAAGGCAGTCTTTAATTTCTCGAACACGGAAATGGCCTCTGCAGACCACTCTGAAGCATTAGCCTCTTTCCGTGTCATAGCAGTTAAGGGCACTGTCAAAGAAGAATAGTTCTTTATGAAACTTCTATAGTAGTTCGTGAACCCCAAAAATCATCTCAGGGCCTTCAGACTAATAGGTTGAGACCAATTCTTGATACTTTCTAATTTTTGGGGATCCATCTGGAAGCCTTGTTTCAATATGATATCGCCAAGAAAAGGCACAGATTCTTTGTGAAACTCGCATTTTGACAATTTGGTGTAGAGACGGTATTCTCAAATTCTCAGTAATACTTGTGAAAAGATCAAGATGTCATCTAGGTAGACAATGACATATTTGTACAGAAGGTCCCGCAGAATGTCATTCATCATGTTCTGAAATACAGCGGGGGCATTGCAAAGGCTGAAGGGCATCACCAAATATTCAAAATGGCCGTCTCGAGTGTTGAAAGCTGTTTTCCACTCGTTGCCTTCGCGAATGCGAACCAAGTTATAGGCTCCCTTCAGGTCACATTTTGAGAATATCTTGGCTCCTTGAAGTTGATCAAAAAGGTCCGAGATCCGAGATAAGGGGTATCGGTCTTTAATCTTGGTTCAGACATCGATAGTCAATACAAGGACACAGTGTTCCGTCCTTCTCCCCCCACAAAGAAGAAGCCTGAGCCTGCAGGAGACTTAGATGGTCTAATGAAACCCTTTTGCTAATTTTCCTCAATTTACTCATACATGGCTTTGTTCTCCACCACCGACAATGGATATACACGTCCCTTAGGAGGTTCAGCATTAGGTTTCAGTCTTATGAGACAGTCATAAGTTCTATGTGGCGGAAGGATGTCAGCATCTTCTTTGGAGATAACATCATGAAATGATGCATACTGAGACGGCAGTCCTGGCATCACTGGAGTTGTAGGCATACAGAGAATAGGAGTGACCTCCTTCAGGCATTTGACATGGCATTCTGGGCCCCAATGGGAGAGTTCCAATGTGGCCCAGTTAAATTGCGGCATATGCAGCTGTAACCAGGGTAACCCCAGAACAATAGGGTGCATGGCTTTCTCCAAAACAAAGAAGGAAATTAATTCCTTATGGAGAGCTCCAGTGTGGAGGGTTACCGGTTTGGTACAACAGGTAACAGCACCCGGTAAAGGCTCCCCATGTATAGATGATAAGAGTAGTGGAGTCTTCATAGTGGTGAGGGGAATCCTCAAATGTTCCACTAGACGTTGAAGAATAAAATTACCTCCTGCCTCTGAGTCCACCAGGGCAAGGGTCTGAAATTCCAGAGGTCCGCAGATCAGAGAGACAGGGAGAGAGAGCAGAGGAGAGGGCATAGTGAGGCCTAAGAAAAGTCCTCCCACAGGTCTTAGGCCTGTGTGGTTCCCTGACATATCGGGCATGTTTGGACTGCATGACCAGCTTGTCCATAGTACATGCACAATCCATTCCTCTTCCAAAGTCTTCTCTCTTTGGATGTCAAGTGACTGCGATCAAGTTGCATCGGTTCTTCCCCACTGGCAACAGGAGTCAAAGGAACTATCCTGAGTGCAGGTTGAGCACGAACTGACTAATTTTATCGATACTCCTTCTCTTCAGGTTGCCGGGCTTAGTCCGCCCTGATGCAGCATTGAAGCGAAAAGTTGGCCACGTTGGCGGCAGCCAAAAAGTACACCACTATTGTGAAAAGCACGGGATTGATGTCAAGAGAAAAAAAACAACTCAGAACGAGCAAAAAATTAAGTGCCTCACTGTTAAATGATGGGATATTGTCAGGATTAATGGGACCTACACTGAACCTTTCTGGATTCAAAGGGGAACGAGGCAGGGATGTCCTCTCTCCCCTCTACTATTTCCGTTTTTTTTTAGAACCGTTAGTGATCCAAATTCGCCAAAGCGGAATTATTAGGGGAGTACCCGTTGGGGGGATGGAGTATAAGATGTCTATGTTCGCAGATGACATCCTTTTTACGTTAACGCAGCCAGCTGAATCCCTTCATGCAGCACTAGACACTCTGCTGGAATTTGGTAAAGTGTCTGGTTTCACGCTTAACGCAGAGAAATCAGAAATCCTAAATGTGAATGTCCCGGAGAGAGAGCTTCTGAATCTGAAGTAGACACTTCCCTTCAAATGGGCCTCTAAGAAACTTAAATATTTGGGGGTATTAATCAGCAGCAAAATAGAAGATCTTTTCAGGTTGAACTACCCTCCACTTATTCAAAGAATATTTAAAGATCTAGATAGAAGGGAGGGACTCTATCTCTCCTGGTTTGGCAGAATATCCTCTATAAAAATGAATGTTCTGCCTCGCTTGGGGTATTTATTTCAGTCATTGCCTATACATATCCCCTCAGCCATGCTAAAGCAGTGGCAGCGCCGGCATTTTTCGTATATTTGGAGACGGAGGCCACCAAGAATAGCACAAGCAGCTATGTATAGACCCAAATTGCGGGGAGGATTGGATGTTCCCAATTTGAGCTGGTACCTTCTAGCGGTGCAGCTGAGGGCACTCTTCGACTGGCACAGAAAAAAGGAACAAAACCAGTGGGTAGACATAGAACAAACATGGCTTGGGAAAATGCTGCTAAGATCACTGGTTTGGCAACCTAAGGATACTTGGTACCTGTCCCTAAATATGGCAACAGTGACCAGCAATACCCTGAGGTTCTGGGACACGTGGAAAGAGAAATTGGTGGGTAGTCGGAGATATTTTTATAGTTCAGGAGTATCTAGTAACACACGGTTCCTGGCAGGGAGTCAAGCTCACACTCTCAAACAGTGGGCTGTAAAATGGCTAACGTATATGGAACAAGTGTGGGATGGTAGGAAGGTGATTGTGTTCAAGGTCCTACAAGATAGATTTCTACTCCCGGAGAAGGATATTTTTCTTTATCTACAAATACGCCATTTTATGCAGAGGGAACGGATAGATTGAGATTTAGCGAGGGGTAAGACTCAACTAGAGCACTGGTGCGACCAGGCAGATAACCTGAAAGGGGCAATTTTGCAAGTTTATAGTTATTTGAACAAGGATCCTAAGGATAAGTCTGCCTTTATGAGGGCATGGGAGACGGATTTGGGAACCCCATTATCGGAGGCAGCTTGGGACTCTATTTTCCTTGGTACCAAGAAGAGCTCCCCCTTTGCTTCTCTGAGTGAGAATAGCTACAAGGTGCTACTTAGGAGGTATCTGACTCCTCTACATTTCCATCGATATTCCAAGACCAGTGATCCTAAATGTTGGAGAGGCTGCGGCCAAACAGGGACTTTTTACCACATGTGGTGGTTGTGCCCAAATCACCAGTCCTACTGGCAGTTAATAAACACCATCATACATCAGGACACGGGCCTTGATGTCTCTTTAACACCAGAACAGGTGTTATTGAATATGCCACTAGTGGTCTCCCAAGTGCAAGGTAGAATCATAATTTTAATAATTATTGCGGCCCAATGTGAGATAGTCAAGGGTTGGCGTTTGAGTACAGTACCCACATTCGCCAATCTTAAGTCCCGACTATCCAAGCTCTACTCATTACATGCACAAATAGTCCACCGGCAGAAGAAACAGGTGCAATGGCGGCCTCTACAAACATGGCTAGATCTAAGTGAGGAGACTAGGGGATGACTTATAAACTTACCCTATCGTGCTAGTACATTGCTCCTATAAGGGTGTCCCATATTGGAGTTTCACGAAGGTATCTCTGTACGGTGCTTCTTTCTTACAATCTCTCGTCTTTACTGACCGGTATGCAAAGGGGGGGGGAGGTATTGGGGGGGGGGGGGGGTAATGTTGTACAGAATGTTCAATATCCGATGTTCTATTTTAGAGAGTTGTTGACAGAATCAATGCAGGGACACTGCAATTTAGAGGAGAATTACACAAATTTTACAATGTTCTGGTGACCATGTTTGTTGGTTGTTATTTTGTATTATGGATTGCATGGTTGATGTAAAGTGACATGTACAATTTTCCAACAAAATATAAATTACAAAAAAAAAAAAAAAGAATACTGAATAGCAACCATTTTTTTCCATCTGCACATCCCTACCAGTTAGCCTGACTTCAGTGCCAGGAAAAATAGTGGAAAGTGTTCTAAATATCAAAATATCATGGTTTAATGGAACAAAGTCAGCATGGCTTTACCCAAGGCAAGTCTTGTCTCATAAAGCTGCTTCACTTTTTCGAAGGGGTTAATAAACATGTGGATAAAGGTGAACTGGTAGATGTAGTGTATTTGGATTTTCAGAAGGTGTTTGACAAAATCCCTCATGAGAGGCTTCTAAGAAAACTAAAAACTCATGGAATAGGAGGCGATGTCCTTTCATGGATTACAAACTGGTTAAAAGACAGGAAACAGAGAGTAGGATTAAATGGTCAATATTCTCAGTGGAAAAGGGTAAACAGTGGAGTGCCTCATGGATCTGTACTTGGACCGGTGCTTTTCAATATATATATAAATGATCTGGAAAGGAATACGATGAGTGAGGTTATCAAATTTGCGGATGATACAAAATTATTCAGAATAGTTAAATCACAAGCGGATTGTGATACATTACAGGAGGACCTTGCAAGACTGGAAGCTTGGCATCCAAATGGCAGATGAAATTTAATGTGGACAAGTACAAGGTGTTGCATATAGGGAAAAAGAACCCTTGCTGTAGTTACACGATGATAGGTTCCATATTAGGAGCTACCATCCAGGAAAAAAGATCTAGGCATTATAGTGGATAATACTTTAAAATCGTTAGCTCAGTCTGCTGCAGCAGTCAAAAAAGCAAACAGAATGTTAGGAATTATTAGAAAGGGAATGGTTAATAAAACGGAAAATGTCATAATGCCTCTATATTGCTCCATGGTGAGACTGCACCTTGAATACTGTATACAATTCTGGTCGCCGCATCTCAAGAAAGATATAGTTGCGATGGAGAAGGTACAGAGAAGGGTGACCAAAATGATAAGGGGAATGGAACAGCTCCCCTATGAGGAAAGACTAAAGAGTTAGGATTCAGCTTGGAGAAGAGACAGCTGAGGGGGGATATGATAGAGGTGTTTAAAATCATGAGAGGTCTAGAATGGATAGATGTGAATCGGTTACTTACTCTTTCAGATAATAGAAAGACTAGGGGGTACTCCATGAGGTTAGCATGTGGCACATTTGAAGCTGATGGGAGAAAGTTCTTTTTCACTCAGCGCACAATTGAACTCTGGAGTTTGTTGCTGGAGGATGTGGTTGGTGCAGTTGGTGTAGCTGTGTTTGGGAAAGGATTGGATGAGTTCTTGGAGGAGAGGTTCATTGCCTGCTGTTAGTTAGGCTGACTTGGAAGGTGGCCACTGCTATTGTTAACAACAGTAACATGGAATAGACTTAGTTTTTGGGTGCTTGCCATGTTCTTGTTGCCTGGATTGGCCACAGTAGGCCTGGATGTAGGATGCTGGGCTTGATTGACCCTTGGTCTGACCCAGTATGGCATGTTCTTATGTTCTTAATTTCCCAGGTGTGATTCCTATACTGGTCACAGAGATATTAAGACAGCCTCTTAATATGTATAACCTAGATGTTAATTATACCAGTGAGTTGTATCATCTGGTTCAGATATGATATATTTTGTTGTACCATATTGTGATGTTTTACTGAAAAATATTGTTTTCCAGTAGGTTTAGACATTTTTTTCTTTCTCATATGAAGAAGAGTTTAAAGTCTATTAGACCTCACAATAAGGAAAATTTTCAAACCTGCCAGCAATGGAAGTATCTTGAAACATGTAGGGGTAGATTTTCAAAAAACGCGAATAGGCGTACTTTTGCTGGCGCATCAGGCGCAAGCAAAAGTACGCTGGATTTTAGTAGATACACGCGGAGCTGCACGTATCCATTAAAATCCTGGATCGGCGCGCGCAAGGCTATGGATTTTGTATAGCCGGCGCGCGCCGAGCCGCGCAGCCTACCCCTGTTCCCTCCAAGGCCACTCCGAAATCGGAGCGGCCTTGGAGGGAATCCTCTAACGCCCTCCCCTCACTTTCCCCTCCCTTCCTCTACCTAACCCACCCGCCCGGCCCTGTCTACACCCCCCCTTACCTTTCTCCGGGGATTTACGCCTCCCGGAGGGAGAAGTAAATCCCCGCGCGCCAGCGGGCCTGTTGCGTGCTGGGACGCGACCTGGGGGCGGGTACGGAGGGCGCGGCCACGCCCCCGGACTGCCCCGGGCCATAGCCACGCCCCATACCCGCCCCCAAAACGCTGCCAACACGCCCCCTAAACGCCGCGACGACCGGGCCCACCCCCAACACGCCCCGACACGCCCTCCTCGGAGAACCCCGGGACTTACGCGAGTCCCGGGGCTCTGCGCGCGCCGGTAGGCCTATGTAAAATAGGCTCACCGGCGCGCAGGGCTCTGAAAATCCGCCCCGTAGTGTTTATTGGTTGACACTTTTGGTCCATACTAAAAAGGTTTGGGTTTTTTTTTGCTTAAAACCTTTATAGATATCTTCATGTACCAAACCAAAAAATAAAAATAAACAAATCAAATACAAATTAAAAAAAAAAAAAGAAAAACAAACCAAACAAAAATGTTGAGGTTGCACATCTCTAGAAGACAAGTACTGCTCCTCTGCATGGCAGGAGAAAAATTAAACTCCTCCTTTTCATATACTCATTCACCTAGATGAAGAACATTTTTTTCCCTGTATGGAAAGAAGAGAAACAAAGCTTCTTCTCACTGTAGCAAGAAGTTCCAAATAAGCTTGAATCCTAGCCTTCAGAATACAAAGAAATAATAAAAAAAAAACCATTGATAGCAAAATATCTAGCCATTCTAGTATAGTTTATATGGGAGCCATCACTTTCAACACCTTTAAAACTCCTGTAAAACCTCTGAACTCTCTTAGAGTTCAATGAATTCTGGTCATCTACAGGCTTTAGTGTTTACAGGTTTTGATTACTGCAACACAGTGTATCTTGGAGAGCCAATGATTATGGTGTATAACCTCTGCAAATTGTCCAGAATACTGCTACATATATACTCTCAGGCAAGACAAAAACACAATATATTACACCAGTTTTTTTCAATTTCCACTGGCTTCCAATCTCCTGGCAAGTGAAATATAAAGTTGCTGAGATAATCCATAAATTACTAGATAGCTCCGAGTCACCATAGATTAGAACCTTAAAGATCTATGTACCCTCTAAAACAATATGTTCTTCTCAAACCAGGCTGCTTACCACTCTCCAATTGAAATCTGCATGTCTCTTCAAGACCAGAGAGCATGCTTTCTCTGTTGCTGGAGTTAAGATATGGAATTCCCTTCCAGAGAATCTTTATCTTACTTATTTTTTAGAATACTTTAAGAAATTATTTTAAAAACATCTTTCCCAGTTGCCATTTGCCTCCGATTCCTAGTCATTCATAGTCTGTTTTTCTCATCTTTCAGTTCCTCTTCAGAATCTGGCTCTTGGCATTCCTTTGCAATTCATGTTTTTATAAATTTGTTCCTATTGATAGTAGCTCACAGGCAATGAAATGTTTGTTTTTTATGGCTATTTATTATTGTAACCATGTTATGTCTATTTCTATAACTTGTATTGCAGTTAATGTATTTATTTTTGCTTTTGCATTGTTAATCACCTTGAATTTTGTTTAGGCGGTAATCACACCTTTAAACATAAACAAACAAACACATAAAATAATATATACTCTACTTTAAAATTGCCTGAATGAGTTTTCTGGTTGAAAACAATAACTCCTTAATAATCCCTTGTATAGTCTATGGGTTAGAAGCAATGCTCTGCCTTAATCTACCTTGGATCTCTGGAGTAGAGATGTGTGTAATACCACCTGTGAAAATGAAAAGCCACTCATAATTTATGATGCCTTTGAAACACTTCATTTACACCCTCTACCCTACAGATCCTGGAAAGTGGACTGAAAAAGAAAACTAAAATTTATGGGGGAATGCATTTTTCTGGTTAGATATTTTCATCCTAAAACAAGAGTTTAGACAATAAAGTTGAACAAAATTTTATACTTTATACACACACAAGTTTATACTAAATGTGAAACAGAGAATAGAAAAAATGAAAGAAAAGGATTTTAGAACAGTTGTTTTTCAATTTTTCAGTGGGTTTTGAAATATTTTGTGAGTTTTTATACCTTTATTTCCCTCCCTCTCACCCCATCTTCTACTCATTCCACAAATAGGATTACAAGTAAGGTAAACCTCACATGATTTGTGTTTATGTTAATGAAGAATTAGTTAAACTAAAAGTAGGTAAAGTGATGGGACCAGACAGGATATATCCAAGGTATAAAGGGAACTTAGAAATCTTCTGGCAGCAATTTAGGCTGATAACCTCCTATCCCATCTAATGATCATCTAATGATCCAACCAATTCCCACACAGGTTAGTCAGATAAGTGTAGGATAAACTAATAAACATATCCTTCTAACTATATGAGAGTGGAATACCTTGGCCAAATTAGTGGGTCATTTATCAAAATGCGATAAGGCGTTTTCGCATGCAAAAAGCCCTGTTAATGCATGTGATTGCACCATATTGTATGGTGTGATGCAAATTCAGAAAATAGGAGTTAGGGGTGGAGGGTGGGCTGGGTTAGCCTGTCTGTGAAGAGCTATTG
Source organism: Rhinatrema bivittatum (assembly GCF_901001135.1). Classification (NCBI taxonomy): domain Eukaryota; kingdom Metazoa; phylum Chordata; class Amphibia; order Gymnophiona; family Rhinatrematidae; genus Rhinatrema; species Rhinatrema bivittatum. The sequence goes on from NC_042615.1 coordinate 202,237,252, forward strand.
CACAGCTGTAATGCTGATTTTAACTACACCTCTTTGAATTGTGTTAGGCTGTGTGATAGCTAATGTAAGGGTCTGAGAGAATGAGAGAGAGGGGGAAGGGGAGGGAGAGAGAGACTGGCCATAATGTCATTCCCATAGGTAGGTATTTGTATCCCTATGGTAGGCCCACCTAGTAACTCGAGGTGGGGATTAGGTAACAGTGTAGGGGGTTAGGGGCCAGTTTGACATTGTATATGACACCTACGAACAGAACAGTGGTCTCATGAAGATTTGATGACCTTCGGAGTGAGGAAACTCACTCCAAGATGAGATTTGGGCAATGTTCTCTCCATCTAGCTTGATGTTACCCTTGAGGAAACTCACTCCAAGATGAGATTTGGGCAATGTTCTCTCAACCTAGCTTGATGGACTCTCTACCTGGGTAACATCAAGCTAGATGGAGAGAACATTGCCCAAATCTCATCTTGGAGTGAGTTTCCTCACTCCGAAGGTTATCAAATCTTCACAAGAGAGCACTGTTCTGTTCGTAGGTGTCACGTAGAATGTCAAAGTGGTCCCTAACCCCCTACACTGTTACCTAATCCCCACCTCGAGTTACTAGGTGGGCCTACCATAGGGATACAAATACCTACCTATGGGCCATGACATTATGGCCACTCTCTCACTCTCTCTCTCACAACAGGTCAGCACTTAGATGGATAAGTTTATCTGGCTACCTTATTCAGCTGGATAGCAGATGAATATATGCCTCTCTGTGACCTCCTTAATGGAGATACCTCTCAACAACCTGGTCAGGTCCTTTTCAGACTCTTATGTGCCATGAATCATGGAAGAAGATTCTGATGTGGGCACTATGAAACTGAGAGGAGCCAAGGTTTCTTCCATTTCCTCCTCCAATACAGTGTCCATTGGTACTTTTTGGGGAATGATGGGAATTAACAATTTTCTCTCTCTCCAGGGCATGCATTTCTCCCCCCAACCCGAAGGCTCCCTTATCCACTAAATTGTCAAATATCATTCTATTTGCTAGATTCTTCTAACCTTCCCAACTTAATTTCATTAGGTTGACTTGACTGCATTTTAACATGCAGAATGTGAATTTTTAACTCAATACTTAAGTTTTCCAATTCTTTTCAACAAAGTTGCAGGTTCACACTTTTTGCTATGAGTCCATTCTTTTATCTAAAGTAAAGATACTGGGGTGAAATTCCAATTTGGAAGATCAGTCACTCATTGTGCCCAGAGTCTTGTCTCAGTTCTTGGATCAGTGTCCACAGTAGCAAGGACCATACCACCCCTCCCCCCAAAACAAAAACCCTATGCAGGGTGTGGCTCATGGTCAAATGAAATACATTATCAATCACCAGAGGGAATGCAAAGAAATTGAAGGTCCAAACTTAAAGATATTGCATGAGAAAACAATTTTTCTTTTTATTTAATTTGGCAACTCCATTGCTCAAATGTCAAGCTCAAATAGTTCTCTTTAGGGTCCCCCGACAGACCCCGTGTTTCGCCCGAAGGCTGCGTCGGGAGGGACAAAGTAAGTTTTTTAGAAATTGAAACATAAAAGCAAAATCAAATAAACATTTGTATAAACCGAACCAAATATTTAAGCAGATAAAACATACCTTTAAATGCAGTGGCTTTCATACAGCTGACAAGGCAAGGAGAATGGGTAGAGATGACAGAGCTCAGCGTTTAAAGAGAGCAGTTTTGGTGTGAGAATTTTGCACCAATAGGAATAAAGTAAGCCTAACCAATCAGGAAACAGAAAACCATGGAGAAATGTAAACAGTAATAAAAATGAAAATAAAAATAAAAACAAAACAGAACAATATTAATAACAGGGAAACATTATTTGAAATATTGCCACTCAATTTCATTGTTTAATCCCTTAAGATGAAGTCAGTCTAGTTTGAGGATCCACTTTTGCTCCCTGTGAATCAGCATCTTGGAAAAGTTACCACCCTGAGAAGGTGGAAGTAACATGTCAATAATGAAAAACTTTAAATCATTTTCTGAATGCCCTGCCGAATGCCAATGTGTGACTAAAGGTCCCGTTTCTTGACCAGTTTGAATATTGGAATGATGTTCCACAATTCTTGTCCTGGCTTGCCTGGTGGTTTTACCCACATAAAGTTTAGGGCAAGGGCAGAGAATCACATAAATTACTCCCTGTGATTGACATGTAGTAGAAACATTTAGATGGAACTTTCTGTGGGAAATGAGGTCTTCAAAAGTGGATGTGGGAACAACATAAGGGCAGAACAGTGTCCACATGGTTGGTGACCTGAGGGGTTCTGTAAAACTAAGAAAGGACTATCCTGAAAGAGAGAATGAACTAAAATGTCCCTGAGGTTCCTGCCGCGGCAAAAAGAAAAGTGTAGGGGACAGTCAAAAACCTTATGAAGGGCCAGCATGGACCAATGATGTTTTTTTATTGCAGTGATACTGTTAACATGAGTAGAGAAAGGCAAAATACAATTAATACAAGAATCTAATGTTTTAACCTGAGGAATGAAAAGAAGGTCCCGATTCACATATAGGGCTCTCTTAAATGCTCTATGAAAAACCTGGTGAGGGTACCCCCTCTCTCTAAACCTGAGAAGCATCTACTTAGCTTGAGTTACAAAGTCTGCACTTGACAAGCACAGACATCAAAGTCTTAACAATTGCCCAGCTGGAATATTCATTCTTAAGGCGGGTGGCTGTCAAATCTCAACCAGGTATAGCGATCTGGGCTTTTACGGAAAATAGATGTGGTAAAAACTCCATCTTGAAAAATAACTTCCTATTGGTGCAAAATTCTCGCGCCAAAATTGCTCTCTTTAAACGCTGAGCTCTGTCATCTCTACCCGCTCTCCTTGCCTTGTCAGCTGTATGAAAGCCACTTTGCATTTAAAGGTATGTCTTATCGGCTTAAATATTGACATTATGTACCTTGTCGTTTGGTCCGCTTTATACAAATGTTTATTTAATTTTGCTTTTATGTTTCAGTTTCTAAAATGCTTACTTTGTCCCTCCCAACGCAGCCTTTGGGCGAAACAAGGGGTCCGTGTCGGGGGACCCTTAAGAGAACTATTTGAGCTTGACATTTGAGCAAATGGAGTTGCCAAATTAAATAAAAAGAAAAATTGTTTTCTCATGCAATATCTTTAATTTGGACCTTCAATTTCTTTGCATTCCTTCTGGCGACTGATATTGATAATTTGGAGTGCTTTATTTTGCTCCGAGTCATTGAGATTTTGGATTTATCCCAAATGACATTCCCATAATTGAACAAGAAACAGGACAGAAAATATTAATTGATCTTTATAGGTTTCAATTGGTAATAGCCCACATAAGTTACACCAATTTTCAGAGTAAAATCTGTATATATTTGCATTGAAAATTATGCTGACAAAACTATGCACCTGCAAAATATATTTGGTACCAGAAGTTTTGGTGTGCAGATTTATGTACATACTTTATAAAATAAAAAAGTATGTGTGCAAATATAAAAAAAACCTCACCCAATCTCCTGGAATGCCTGTTCCAAATGTTGGTAAAAGTATGGACACACCAGTCTTATGTGTGTACTTTTACCCACATATCTTGCAACCAGATTTATAAAAGGACATTTCTGCATGTCAAGCACTGTTTTACCCATGGGAATGCCTTTTAAAGCACCTTCCTTGTCTATAGGATAGTAGTTATTTCTTTAATTGGTGCTAAAGTTGAGGTAGATGATTTTGAATTAGGAATATTTTCAATACATTATTATTCCAGTAGATGGCGCAAAGAATCCACGAAGAATCCATCACTTACTATTTTGCAAAAAGTTAAGACCAGTTAAGTTATACCAAAGTTAAAAGACAGTTTTCTTATAAGAATTTACAGCACTGAAAAGGAGGATACATCTTGAACTTTACAAATTATTTACAATTGTGATTACTAGAAACATATATAGGAACATTTTCTAAGCCATTTCTTTGGGGAACAAATGTCATTTCTCTCAGGAAATTGAGTTTTTTCAAATTGCCCACCCTATATGCAGCTAAAGGTATCTAGCTATTTATTTATTTATTATTTTTATATACCAACATTCGATCTGACACATCACATCGGTTTACATTCAGGTACATGAGTAGTATCATGAAGCGTGCACTTTTACCTGCAGTAGAGGGCAGGGCTAGGAGCCTTGCACATGCTTTTGGATTTTCCAAAGTACAAGCATATTTTGAGTCAGAAAAATTACCCACACAAAAAATAGGTATAAATGTGTACAGTTAATTTTCCTTCAGCAATTTTCAAAGTTAAAGTGTGCAAGTACTTTGCAGATAATCAGCCAGTCTGAAAATTACCTCCATATCCCAATTTTAATATCTGATACCATCAGTTCACTGGTTTATATTCTGTTAGCAGCAGAACTAAATGAGTTTCATTTTAGGTTAGGAACATTATGACTATCAGATTTTCCCTTTCTGTTTGTAAAATAATGAAACCTCAACTTTGTGATATCTGATTTAGTTTATTACAACCAGAATCTCCAACTATCTGCAGCAGATTTTTCTGGACCAGATGGAATACACCCCAGGAACTAAAAAATGAAATTTCAGACCTATTAGTAAAAATTTGTAACCTATCATTAAAATCATCCATTGTACCTGAATACTGGAGGGTGGCTAATGTAACCCCAATATTTAAAAAGGGCTCCAGGGGTGATCCGGGAAACTACAGACTGGTTAGCCTGACTTCAGTGCCAGGAAAAATAGTGGAACATTTTCTAAATATCAAAATCACAGAACATATAGAAAGACATGGTTTAATGGAACAAAGTCAGCATGGCTTTACCCAAGGGAAGTCTTGCCTCACAAATCTGCTTCACTTTTTTGAAGGAGTTAATAAACATGTAGATAAAGGTGAACCGGTAGATGTAGTGTATTTGAATTTTCAGAAGGTGTTTGACAAAGTTCCTCATGAGAGGCTTCTAGGAAAAATAAAAAGTCATGGGATAAGTGGCGATGTCCTTTCGTGGATTACAAACTGGCTAAAAGAAAGGAAACAGAGAGTAGGATTAAATGGACAATTTTCTCAGTGGAAGGGAGTGGGCAGTGGTGTACTTCAGGGATCTGTATTGGGACCCGTACTTTTCAATATATTTATAAATGATCTGGAAAGAAATACGACGAGTGAGGTAATCAAATTCGCAGATGATACAAAATTATTCAGAGTAGTTAAATCACAATCAGATTGTGATAAATTGCAGGAAGACCTTGTGAGACTGGAAAATTGGGCATTGAAATGGCAGATGAAATTTAATGTGGATAAGTGCAAGGTGATGCATATAGGGAAAAATAACCCATGTTATAGTTACACAGTGTTAGGTTCTATATTAAGAGCTACCTCCCAAGAAAGAGATCTAGACGTCATAGTGGATAACTCATTGAAATTGTCCGTTCAGTGTGCTTTGGCAGTCAAAAAAGCAAACAGATGTTGGGAATTATTAGAAAGGGAATGGTGAATAAAACGGAAAATGTCATAATGCCTCTGAATCGCTCCATGGTGAGACCGCACCTTGAATAATGTGTACAATTCTGGTCGGCGCATCTAAAAAAAGATATAGCTGCGATGGAGAAGGTACAGAGAAGGGTGAATAAAATGATAAATGGAATGGAACAGCTCCCCTATGAGGAAAAACTAAAGAGGTTAGGACTTTTCAGCTAGGAGAAGAGACAGCTGAGGGGGGATATGATAGATGTGTTTAAAATTATGAGAGGTCTAGAACGAGTAAATGTGACTCGGTTATTTACTCTTTTGGATAATAGAAAGACTAGGGGGCACTCCATGAAATTAGCATGTGGCACATTTAAAACTAATCGAAGAAAGTTCTTTTTCACTCAACGCACAATTAAACTCTGGAATTTGTTGCCAGAGGATGTGGTTAGTGCAGTTAGTGTAGCTGTGTTTAAAAAAGGATTGGATAAGTTCTTGGAGGAGAAGTCCATTACCTGCTATTAATTAAGTTGACTTAGAAAATAGCCACTGCTATTACTAGCAAAATTAACATGAAATAGACTTAGTTTTGGGTACTTGCCAGGTTCTTATGGCCTGGATTGGCCACTGTTGGAAACAGAATGCTGGGCTTGATGGATCCTTGGTCTGACCCAGTATGGCATGTTCTTATGTTCTTAATGATAATACATTGAAATCTTCTGCTCAGTGTGAAGCATAAACCAAGAAAGCATATAGATTGCTAGGAAATATTAGGGAAGAAATGGAGCATAAAGCAGAGGATATCATAATGCTTCTGTAACGCTCCATGGTGTGACCATGTCTTGGGTATTGTGTGCATTTCTGGTCACCTCATCTCAGAAAAGATATAGCAGAATTAGAAAAGGTACAGAGAAGGGCGACCAAAACAATAAAGGGGATGGAATGATTACCCTATGAGGAAAGGCTAAACAGGTTAGGACTCTCCAGCTTGGAGAAGAGATGGCTGAGGGGAGATATGATAAAGGTTTATAAAACAATGAGTGGAATGGAATGAGTTAACGATGATTGGTTGTTTACTCTTTCAAAAAGTAGAAAGACACACAATGAAGTCACTAGGTAAAACATTTAAAACTAATAAAAGAAAATAATTTTTTACTTAACACATAATTAATCTCTCAAATTCATTGACAGACGATGTGGTAAAATCAACTACTGGAGATGCATTTTAAAAAAGGTTTAGACAAGTTCCTGGAGGAAAAGACCACAAACCATTATTAAGGTGGCGTTTCAGAAATCCACTTCTTATTCCTGGGATAAGCAACTTGGAATCTGTATATGCCTAGGGATCTTGCCAGATACTTGTGACCTGGATTGGCCACTGTTGGAAACAGGATACTGTGCTTGATGGACATTTCATCTGACCCAGTATGGCATGTTCTTATGTTTTGGGATGGTAACTTTCAAAGTGGCTCAACGGTGCACATGTGCATGCGTTTGTCGGCCAGCGCACAGCGACATGGCTATTTTTATAACATATGCGCATGTATGCACACATGTTATAACATAGCCTGGCCGCACACACATGTGTGCTTAATTTTAAGTGGGCATGTGCCTGTGCACACAAATGGCTCTTCAACCTCCTAAGTGGGGAGATTTTCAAAGGCATGTGCTCCGTCGACATTGCCAGCTTTCCCAGTTCATCCAGTTAAGGAATGAGACTTCCAAACTCCCCTAGTTTAATAGCCTTCATTCCCCCTCTAAGCCCTGTCCTTTAAAAATCCACTGATCTGCCTAGATATTTTTGTTTTATAACTTACAAGTCTTCTAAAGCAGCAGTAAAGTTACACGGCAGGGGACACCAGTGCAGGTCAGATCGTATAAGTATTTCCATGCAAATTTAATGTTAAAATCCCAGAGCACCCATGCCCTGCTCAGACCTCACCCATGTGCTCCCCACTTTAAAAAGTTTTCATTTATGCATGCAGTGGCATTTTCGTGCATATCTGGGCAGCTTTTAAAATTCGCTCGGTGTGCGCCAGGCCAACGTATTCGTGCATCCCCTAATTTTGACACACACTGGACTTTTGAAATTCACCTTTAAGATTCTTCAGCAAGAGTTAGAAAATTATGTGGCAATTCTGTAGCAAATTCACATAAAGATTCATACTTCTGAGTCTGAAAAAGTCAATTTTTATTGAAAAGCATTCATGTTTCTTTTTAAACAATATTTAAACTATGTACAAACAGAAATGTACCAAGTACAAAAAAAATCAATACTTTATCAAGTTATGACATGTTATAAACTTTTAACAGTGAAATGTCATTTTTGTTCTGAACTGAAATAGTGTAGCCATCTTTTTTATATGTTCTTGAAAAAGTCCTTGTCATCTTTCTGAATATATGAGCTTCTGTATTCTAAAAATGGCCTCAACATTATTAGTTTGTCATGCTGATAACTGCACAGAAAGATAAATGTGCATATTTTGAGCACACGGTATCAGATACAGAAAGGTGTTGAATTAGCACAATTTTCAAACGTGTTCGCAGTAGTGGCAATCAGTAAAACATCTATGAATTGAAATTAATGCCCTCTATACCAACTGTGCGATGCAGGCAAGTGCAGACTTCCAAAAGCACATCAGTTCCTTGTAGATGGTGTATGATTGGCCACCTATATATATGCAAAAACCTTTGTACAAAGATGCAATTCTACTAAAACAGCATAATTCCAATCAAGAATTATAGAAAAATAAATCTTTGGTTTGATTTCAAAGAGATCTTTGTGGGATCAAACAGTCTGACTGCTTTTTCTATCCACTCCAACTTCACTCATCCCCTCCTCTTACCTTCATAACAAAAGGAAGGATGGGGGAAAAGAACAGAAGGAAAGGGGATGGATTGGGGAACAGAGTGCCTCTTCTTTTATCTGCTACAGATTCAGCCTCACCTTCTCCTGTTCCTTTCTGGCTGCATGCTCCAGCTTTAATCAAAAGATTGAATTAAGTGGTGGGTAAGCTTCAGATATGCTGATTCTGTGGTAGGTTGTCAATTATGTGGCAACAAGGTCATTATGCAGTTTATCCCATGGCCGCACAATCGCAAGAGGCTAAGAGCACTGATTATAACTATATTCCTACTTTTTGCTTAAAATATAAAGAGATCCTTTTTAATACAGAAACATTAATACATGTAGCCTGAAGAAATACAAGTATATTCGTTTTCTCTACGGTAAAATAATTCTGACACACACACACACACACACACACAATGTAAAATGTCAGAGATTTATGCTATGGGTATAATTTAGCTTTTTGTAAAATTTATAGTAAATCATTGCCATCAGCAAGCAACCACTGTGTATTTCAGTGTCAACCTAATGCTTTTCAATTCATCTGTCAATGCAGTGTAAGTCATTGGCTCTACTGTCACTTTGAATTCTGTATCACAATGAATCTTTCTTTTTGCTCCATGGAACAGAATTGAAATTAGTTTTCAGTGCTTTGCTTTTAGAAGTGAAATTATGCAACCTAGAGAAACAAGAATTATCCGTCAGAATTTATTGGACTGCTGTGATCCCAATGGTCTTATGTGACATTATCTGCAGAAATGTATTAAAGGCTAGTAATACAACTTGATTGGCATGAGTTTGATTATGTACCATATGTGATTTGATGTGGACCCGCCAGCACATTTCTGAGTTCCCTCAGTATTCTGGGATGAACCTCATCAGGCCCCATGGGCTTTGTCCACTTTCAGTTTTCTTAGCTCTTCCTATACATTCTCTTCCATAAATAGAGTTTTGTCTACTCCACCTCCTTCTACAGTCTTGATAACAAGTGACGGTCCTTCTCCAAGGTCTTCTTTTGTGAACACTGAACAGAAGTATTTGTTTAATATTTCTGCTAATTCATCATCTGTCTCCACCCACTGATCCTTATCCCCTTTCAATTTCACTATACCACTATGTACCTTTCTCCTTTCTCTGATATATCTGAAAAATGTTTTGTCACCTCGTGTTGCAGTCTGGGAAGCTGCAGTCCAGGTGTGAACCCTTGAGCCGAACTACCCTGAAGGCAGAGTAGATCGGGAGGCGGAGCCACAGGCAAAGGTCTTCACCCGGGAACCAGGAACCCCCCAGGAGGAGCCCGTAGGGTCCTAGAACCTTGGGACTTAGGAGCACAGTAACAGTCTCTATAGAAAGAAGGCCTGGGCAAGGAGTAAACCACAGAGTCCAGTAAACAGGGAGCAGGAAGGCCCGGCGAGAGCGGGGCGGTCAGATAGAATCTCTAGCTTGCCGAATAGAAGCAGTCTTCGAGCAGGCCCGGGGTCTGTAGTATGCCTGTGGAGCGGAGCAGATAGATAACAGGAACAGAGTCTGTAGCGTATAGTGGACTGTGACCAGTTAAAGGCAGGACTGGAGTCTGTAGCGTGCAATAGAGCTGGAACGGGTGGTGAGTAGGAACGGAGACGAACCCAAGACAGGCTGGCAGCCAGTAGAAGCAGTCTCAGGAACAGGCAAAGGTCGGAGACTGGCGGCAAGCAGGAGCGGAGTCGGGCACAAGCTGAGGTCAATGGCAGGCGGCAGGCAGAAGCGGAGTCAGGAGCACGCTGAGGTCAATGGCAGGTGGCAGGCAGAAGCGGAGTCAGGAACAAGCTGAGGTCAACCGGAATGCAGAACAGAAGAAGCGCAACTAAGAACTACTAACAGTAGCGACCCTCATTGCAAGGCAATGAGAAGGCAGGCGAACGCTGGTTAAATCAGGCTTGGGGTGTGGCGTCGTTAACCCAGGCGGGGCCAGACTTCCGGCGGCCGTGCGTCCATAATGCGCGTCCTTGCGCATGCACGTGGCAGCAGCGAGATGATCTGGCAATGGTGGACGCCCTGAAAGCCTAGCGGAGCTGAGGGAGCGGCGTTCCCCCCATTGGAGGTGAGCACCAAGCACAGCAGACAGAGGGGAAGCGGTGGAGACCGCAACAGTACCCCCCCCCCCCCCCTTTACGGCCCCTTTTGAGCGGACCCGGTTTTTCTGGATGGTCCCGGTGGAACTGATGCAAGAGATCTTTGTCCAGAATATTACGGCTGGGCTCCCAGGTGTTATCTTCGTCACCACAATCCTCCCAGGCCAGTAGATACTCCCATCTGCGGTTGTGAAATCGAATGTCTAGGACGTCCCGTACTTGGTATGTAGGATCATCATCAATGGTTGTGGCCGCAGGATCCGGAGGTGTACGGTGATACCGGGAGAGGACCACAGGCTTGAGCAGTGAGGCGTGAAACACGTTGTGTACTCTGAAAGAAGAGGGTAGCCGAAGCCGATATGATACCAATCCCACTCGTTCAGCAACTCGAAACGGACCACAGTACTTCGGGGCAAATCTTCAAGAGGGAAGTCGAAGGTGCAGATTCTTCGTACTTAGCCAGACTCTATCCCCCGGCTGGAATGTGGGAGCTGGTCGGCGATGATGATCGGCCGTCTGCTTAGCCCTCGCGGCCACACGGAGAAGTTGTTTTCGTGTCATGTGCCACAAAGTCTGGAGTTGCTGGGCCGTTACTTGAACAGCAGGTGAGGCACTGGGAGCCTCTAGCGGGAGCGGTGGTCGTAACAGCTTACCATATACCAGATGGAAAGGAGACTTGCCCGTGGCAGCATGGACCTGGTTGTTATATGCGAATTCGGCCCAGGGCAAGAGCTCTGACCAATTGTCTTGCCTCTCATTAATGAAGGCCTGGAGGTATGCTTTTAGGGTCCTATTCATCCTCTCGGTCTGTCCGTTGCTTTGAGGATGAAAGGCTGTGGAGAAACTGAGCTTTACCCGGAAGCATTTACAGAGGGCTCTCCAGTAGCGGGCCACAAACTGCGAACCTCTGTCCGAGACGATATCCTGAGGGAGGCCGTGAAGCCTGAACACATGTTGGGCGAACAGGTGGGCCAACTCGGGTGCAGAGGGAAGCTTAGGCAGAGGAACAAGATGGACCATTTTTGAGAAACGGTCAACCGTGACCCAGATGACCGTATGTCCTTTGGATGGAGGCAAGTCAACTATGAAGTCTGTAGCTATATGGGTCCATGGTTCAGTGGGAACAGGAAGCAGATGCAGGAGACCACATGGGGAGCCAGAATTGGGTTTCTGGTGAGCACAGGTTGGGCAAGAAGCTACATAAGAGGCGACATCACGCCGGATGTTGGGCCACCAGTAATACCGGTTAACAAGCTCCAGGGTCCTTTCTCCTCCAGCGTGTCCTCCGATCAAGGAGTCGTGGGCCCAACGTAATGCAGTCAAGCGGTCCCGGCGTGAGAGCACCTCCCGGTCTTGTGAGAGGATGGTCATCGCAGAGAGACGAACCTTAGCGGGGTCCAAGATGAATTGAGGTGGCTCAATGTCTTCTTCGGCACAAGAGGTGCGAGACAGGGCGTCTGCCCGGAGATTTTTAGCAGCAGGACGGTATTGTACAACAAAGTCAAATTGACTGAAGAACAAGGCCCAGCGGGCTTGGCGGGGGTTCAGTCGTTGAGCCTGGGTCAGAAATTCTAAATTTTTATGATCCGTGTAAACAGTGGTGGTGTGTAAGTAGCCTTCGAGCCACTGTCTCCACTCTTCGAAGGCGAGTTTTATCGCCAGCAACTCCTTATCTCCAATGGAATAATTAATTTCAGCGGCTGAGAACTTCCGGGAGAAGTACGAGCAGGGAAGGAGTTGACCAGCATCTGAGTGCTGGCTGAGGACCGCTCTCACTGCGATACTGGAGGCATCAACCTCCACGATGAACGGTCGTGAGGGGTCCGGGTGTCGGAGACAAACATCTGAGAGAAAGGCCTCCTTGAGATCAGAGAAAGCTGCAACTGCAGCATCCGGCCAGTGTTTAACATCTGCTCCTTTACGGGTCAAGGCTGTAAGAGGAGCCACACGGTGAGAGTAACGTGGGATAAAATGTCGATAAAAGTTCGCAAAGCCCAGGAAGCGCTGGAGAGCCTTGAGACCCGTGGGCTGGGGCCATTTTGTGATGGCGGCTACCTTTTCTGGGTCCATGCAAAAGCCAGCTGCTGAGATAATATATCCCAGGAAAGGTAGAGATTCGGCTTCAAAAACGCATTTCTCAAGCTTGGCATATAGATGATTGGCCCAGAGGGCCTGGAGAACCTGGAAAACATGCTGGCGGTGAGAGTCTATGTCTTTGGAATATATGAGGACATCATCCAAGTAGACTATTACGTGGGAATGGAGCATCTCCCGAAGCACCTCGTTCATGAGGTGCTGGAAGATGGCGGGGGCATTACAAAGCCCAAAGGGCATCACGAGGTACTCGTAATGCCCATCACGTGTGTTGAATGCCGTCTTCCACTCGTCCCCTGGGCGAATACGGACGAGGTTATAGGCCCCTCTGAGGTCCAACTTTGTAAAGATGCGAGCCCCTTGGAGACGATCCAGTAGTTCCGGGATAAGCGGGAGTGGATAGCGGTCCCGCTTGGTAATGGCGTTGAGACCGCGATAGTCAATACACGGTCATAGCGATCCATCCTTTTTACCCACGAAAAAGAATCCAGCACCTGCCGGTGACCGGGATGGGCGAATAAATCCCTTGGCTAGGTTCTCGGAGATGTACTGGGACATTGCCTTAGTCTCTGGCAATGAGAGAGGATATACACGACCATGAGGCAGTGTGGTACCGGGAACCAGATCAATGGGACAGTCAAACGGTCTGTGTTCCAGAAGGATCTCCGCCATTTCCTTGGAGAAGACATCTTGGAAACTTTGGTAGGCCTCTGGCAGGAGGTGCGAGGAACAGAGATGCAGAGAGTTGGGAGGACGAGGAAGATGTAAACATCGGTCAAAGCAGGCAGAACCCCAGCTGACCAGCTGGAAGTCATCCCATCTGATGACGGGAGAGTGCTGACGAAGCCACGGAAGTCCCAGCACTAGTGGATGCACGGCTCGTTCCAGGATGAGTAGAGAAATCTCCTCGGAGTGAAATAGACCTGTTTGCAAAGTCACTGGTCTCGTGGAGCGAGAGATAACTCCAGGCAGCAAGGTCCCTCGGATCGAAGAGGTGCGTGGAGGAGGATTCCTCGGTTCCGTAGGCAGGCCTAGTTGTGTCACCAGCTCGGCCACAATAAAGTTCCCCTCAGCCCCAGAATCGACAAAGGCCCGAATCTGGATCTCCCCACCGGGGTATTTGAGGGTTACAGGAAGAGTGCAGAGAGGAGCGGATACGGTAGCGCCTAGGTGTAGCTCCTCGGTATAACCTAGGCACGGGCGTTTCCCGGACGCTCAGTGCACGATGACAGGAAATGTCCTTTTACCTCCACAGTATAGGCAGAGGCCTAAAGAGCGCCGACGGCTCCTCTCTTCCAGAGTAAGTGGCGACCTGCCCAGCTGCATAGGTTCAGAAGCAGGGCTGGCAGCAGGGGAAGCCTTTTGCAGAGGAGACCTGGAGGAGACGTGTAGGCGCGGATGACTCCTATTATCCGACCGAGTCTCCCTGTCCCGCTGTTGAAGACGGCGGTCAACCTTGCCCGCAATGTCCATTAAGTCATTCAACTCCTCAGGAATCTCCCGTCCTGCCAGTTCATCTTTAATCCGACCAGCCAAGCCTTCAAGAAAGATCCCTTTTAAGCAATCATCCTGCCAAGCCAGTTCCATGGCCAGGGTTCGAAAGTTGATAATGTACTCCGCTACCGGACGCATGCCCTGTCGGAGGTGCAGGAGTTCTGAAGCCGCCGTGGACTGGCATGCAGGATCATCAAAGGCCAGGCGAAACTGAAGAAGGAATTCCTGAAGATTCTGTAGCAGAGTATCGGAGCGTTCCCACAAGGATGAAGCCCAATCAAGCGCCCTGCCATCCAACAAAGAAAAAATATAGGCCACTTTAGCCGCTTCAGTGGGAAACTGGGATGGTAACAGAGTGAACCGTACTTGACACTGGTTCAGGAACCCACAGCAGGACTTACTGTCCCCAGCGTACCTGCTAGGAGCTGGCAACTGTGTATTAGGAGCAGCGACTGGTACAGAAGGCCCTTGAGTAAAAGCTTCTAGACGAGAGACCAATTGCTCCACTGTAGCTGCAAGGGTATCAATACAATGTTGCTGATGTTGGAGGCGACCTAGAATCTCCTCAGAAACCACTTCACCTGCAGGAAGGCGGGGGGTAGGTGGTGTACCCAAATGTTCAATTAACCCCTGCATGGATTCCAGACCTAGATCTACCTTCTGTATCTGTTGCTGCATAGAATAGTGTATTTGCTGAGCCATTTCTGGTAAGACTAGGGGCATTGGCGACTCCGCCGAGTCCATGGCCTTGCAAACTGTTGCAGTCTGGGAAGCTGCAGTCCAGGTGTGAACCCTTGAGCCGAACTACCCTGAAGGCAGAGTAGATCGGGAGGCGGAGCCACAGGCAAAGGTCTTCACCCGGGAACCAGGAACCCCCAGGAGGAGCCTGTAGGGTCCTAGAACCTTGGGACTTAGGAGCACAGTAACAGTCTCTATAGAAAGAAGGCCTGGGCAAGGAGTAAACCACAGAGTCCAGTAAACAGGGAGCAGGAAGGCCCGGCGAGAGCGGGGCGGTCAGATAAAATTTCTAGCTTGCTGAACAGAAGCAGTCTGCGAGCAGGCCCGGGATCTGTAGTATGCCGTGGAGTGGAGCAGATAGATAACAGGAACAGAGTCTGTAGCGTATAGTGGACTGTGACCAGTTGAAGGCAGGACTGGAGTCTGTAGCGTGCAATAGAGCTGGAACGGGTGGTGAGTAGGAACGGAGACGAACCCAAGACAGGCTGGCAGCCAGTAGAAGCAGTCTCAGGAACAGGCAAAGGTCGGAGGCTGGCGGCAAGCAGGAGCGAAGTCGGGCACAAGCTGAGGTCAATGGCAGGCGGCAGGCAGAAGCGGAGTCAGGAGTACGCTGAGGTCAATGGCAGGCGGCAGGCAGAAGCGGAGTCAGGAACAAGCTGAGGTCAACCGGAATGCAGAACAGAAGAAGCGCAACTAAGAACTACTAACAGTAGCGACCCTCGTTGCAAGGCAATGAGAAGGCAGGCGAACGCCGGTTAAATCAGGCTTGGGGCGTGGCGTCGTTAACCCAGGCGGGGCCAGACTTCCGGCGGCCGTGCGTCCATAATGCGCGTCCTGGCGCGCGCGGGTGGCAGCAGCGAGATGATCTGGCAATGGCGGACTCCCTGAAAGCCTAGCGGAGCCGCGGGAGCGGCGTTCCCCCCATTGGAGGTGAGCACCAAGCACAGCAGACAGAGGGGAAGCGGTGGAGATCGCAACACCTCGCTTTATCTCCTTGGCAATCCTTTTCTCTACCTGACTTTTTGCTTTCATGATTACTTTTTTCGTCTCCCCTAGCTTCACCAGATAATCCTCCCTGTTTTCCACTTTTTGGGATTCTTTATATTTCTTAAAAGCTGCTTTTTTTGCTTTTATTACATCAGCCACCTCCTTTGTGAACCAGATTGGATTCTTATTTCTCTTACTTTTGTTTACTTTTTTAACATACAAATTTGTTGCTTTTGTAATTACTCCTTTTAGTTTGGACCACTGTTGTTCGACCTCTCCCTTTTTCTCTCAGTCTTCAAGTTCAGCCTCCAGATATTTCCCCATTTCGACAAAGTCTGTTTTTTTGAAGTTCAAAACTTGGGTCTTTGTGACACTTCTCCGGATCCTATTTGCAGTATCAAACCATAGGGGCAGATTTTTAAAAAATACGCGAGTGCGTACTTTTGTTTGCGCACCAGGTGCGAACAAAAGTACGCTGGATTTTATAAGATACGCAAGTAGCCGCGCGTATCTTATAAAATCCGGGGTCGGCGCGCGCAAGGGGGTGCACATTTGTGCAACCTGAGCGCGCCGAGCCCAGCGCGAGCTGCCTGTTCCCTCCGAGGCCGCTCCGATTTCGGAGCGGCCTCGGAGGGAACTTTCCTTCGCCCTTCCCCTACCTTCCCCTCCCTTCCCCTACCTAACCCACCCCCGGCCCTATCTAAACCCCCCCTTATCTTTGCCTGCGTCGGCTGGCAGCCCTGCTCCATCCTCCGGTCCTGGGGGCTGGTCCAGAGGCCTCGACCACGCCCCCGGGCCAGTGCCACGCCCCCAGGCCTGGCCCCAAAACGCCGCGTCATTTTCGGGAACGCCCCGGACATGCCCCCTCCCACCCCTTTTCGAAAGCCCCGGGACTTACGCGCGTCCCGGGGCTTTACGTGCGCCGGCGGCCTATGCAAAATAGGTGCGCCGGCGCGCGAGGGCCTCCTGACCCCCCCAAGCTGGCCACAAGTTCCGGTTGGGTCCAACGGGGGTCCCGGAGCGGAGGCGCGGAGAAACGCGTGACGTCCGCGTCACTCCGACGTGATGCCGACGTCACGTGCTCCTCGCAAAGGAAAACAGTGATGGCTTCCTGACTCCCCGCTGGACCACCAGGGAGTTTTGGTAAGTCTTGGGGGGAGATTAAGGAGGGTGAGGGGTTTAAATTTTTATTTAGGGAACCGGTGAACGTATGGACAGACCCTCATCTTATGGGATTCTCCATATGCCCATATTGAACGAAATCGACCCTCACCTTCAACTTATCAACTTATGAACGCAAACTTTTTGTCTGCACATCCCTATACTCCAGTTCACATCTGGCAGATTAACATCACCAACAATAAACATTTCCCCCTTTTTTCTCACCTTTATAATGTCTTTGATCAGATCTCTGTCTAGTTTTTCTGTCTGATTTGGAGGCCTGTACACCACTCCAGTAAAAATGGATGTACCATCATCTTTTTTTAGGACGGCCCATAATGCTTCTTCTCCACCCCACTTTCCTTGCAGTTCAGTTGCTTGGATATTATTTTTAAATATTTTTGCCTAAGACAACCCTCATATGTGAGCCAACTTGCAAGTATTTAAAACGTGTTTCGTGTAGCGTTCACTATTAAGAATCAGTTTTTCCAAAAACAAGTGAACGGCTCACTTACATATAATTATAGGGTTTGTCTTGTTAGAGTTCTTACTGGGAACTCAATTCATATAAACTTTTTTGTGCTCCTTTTTCAATTTTTCAAAACCAACACTTTACAGACACGGAAGAAAGCCACTTATCTGAATTATGCAGCATTTGTAGGCAGCGATGGATTAAACATCCTGCCTGCGATTTCTGGTAAGCAGTAGCAATTTTAAAGATCCTGCCCAGTACACCCGACACAGCATGTGTTTCATTATAACAACTTCATCAGGGTCTAGCTGCAATGCGGAACAAATAAAAAACAATTATTTCAACTCTTAACAATAAATTGCAAATAAAATGCATTTCAAAATAACAATCGTGTTTGTCTGTAAATTTGAGCTCCTTTCAGCGAGTCCTTCACTCACGGCGTTTTTTCACAAAATGGAGCCACCCTTCCTGGGAAGGCGGGAGTTTTTAAACGTGAGATTGACTTAAGATGACAACCAATCGGAGTGAAGCAAAAAAAAAGACTTTCACAGAATGTCATTAAATCAAAGACATCCATTCAATCTTATCATTCATACCTGATAGATATTCAGTTGCTAGTTTGAATATCCATCGTTGTTCTTTATAATTCAATTTTGTATGAAGATCGCCCCCTCTTTGTGATGATGTAATACAATCCAGTATAGTCCAACGTAAACTAGAAAAATCATGTTGTGCCGAGAGACAGTGCTGTACCATAGGAGCCTCCATATTTTTGGTGTTTAACCTACTGCGATGTTCCCTTAGCCGGATTTTAATGGATCATGATGTACGTCCAATGTATAATAAGGGACACCTGCATTGAATGATGTATGTTATAATGCATTCAAGCATTCAAGCTTTTCAAGTCTGCTGTAAATCCAAGTTTGTTGATTGTTTGTTTATGTTTGTTTATATTTTGTATATTTATACTTATATTTATAATTATTTTATTTTAAATTGTTCGCTGCTTTATCTATAAGTTCATACAAAGTTAGCCCTGTTATCTGTACCCTCTTGTTTGATGTAATTTCCAACTTTGGTTCTATGTAAACCGACGTGATATGTACTAGTACAGGAACATCGGTATATAAAAGCCTTAAATAAATAAATATGACATTATTCGAATTGCAGTCTGAGAAAAATTTTGAAACATTTTTCTTTTGTCACAGGATGTTGCCATACTTCTCCTTCAATAGTGCTAGTGTGCATGTCACAATGACCACATGCCCAATGGCTGTGGTGGCTGTTTTGGACTTATTGGCATGGCCCGGATGACATGATTTTTAATATTAGAACCCCTTTGAAATGATATTAAAGGGGGTTCTGAAAAGATAGTGTAGTTGGAGAACATGCCAATGTCAATGAATGCTTTTAATAATGGCTACTGATTGGTCAGAATGTTGTAAAACAAACAGTACGTAATGTGGTTTTTCTTGACTGGTATTGTAATAATGACTCTCTTGACGAATACAGTGCTCTTTTGTAGGCTGCCTGTATGGAAAACAGGGAGTACCCCCTTTCCAAAAATCTTTTTTTCCATGATATATGACTGATATTTAAAGTCCTGAATTGAGAAACAAATGCGTCGCAAGCAAAGGTATTGGCTTACTGGTAAGCCATTCTTGAATGCTATAGGATGAAAACTGTGATATTTAAGCAAATTGTTCCTGTCTGTCTCTTTTCGAAACAGTGTGGTTTCAAGCACATTGCCATCTTTACTTATCAAGATGTCCAAAAAAGCGATTTGGTGGTAATCATACGTGAATGTATAAATATATGATTTTTTTCACATACCACGTGGTTTAATTATTTTTGAACTGTTATTGAGGTACCACTGATTTACCCAGTTTTCATATTGAAGTGGATATTATTTTTGACATAAAGTGCTATTCCTCCCCTTTTTTTGTCCTTTCTGTCATTCCTTAACAAGTTATAGCCCGGTATGGCCGAATCCCAATCATGAGAATCCATGAACCATGTCTCCGTGACAGCGACAATATCCAAGTCTGCCTCCACCATTAAGGCCTGCAGATCTGGGATTTTATTTCCCAAACTGCGAGCATTTGTAGTCATAGCTTTCCAATTTTTCTCCCTTGCTATGTTGCACTTCCTAAGAACTTTGTTCTGTTTTTGAGCTGATTGATGTTATTTTCCCTTTGCATGACCATCTGTTAAGTTTAGTTCTAGTGTGAACCCCTGGGCCAAGGTGAGAGGTGTCTCTGCCCACAGGGAGGAGCCCTGTAAGCCTCACCGCCGGTAGGTGTGGCCTCAGCAACATTAGACACGGCTGTGGAATAGTGTCTTTATTAGGGATGTGAATTGTTTTTCTGACGGATGAAAATATTGTACGATATTTTCTCATCCGTCAGGTATTGAAGGGTCCCTGAAAGCGATAGGAAAACCCCACAAACATTTTGTGTGGTTTTCTTATCGTTTTGGGGGGGCGGGAAGAAAGGGCACACAGAAAGCCAACCCCCAAACCCACCCTGACCATTTAAATCAAATTATTTAGAATCCCCCACCTAGGAAGGCAAGATGGCTGCCGCATAGGACGCATCAAAGGAGCTCTCTTACCTGAGTTGATTACTTTTGTATTATTCCTGGTTATAACGCTTGTGGGCATTTTGCCACATACAAAGCGTAAAGCCAAACTTAAAAACACTTTACCTGTGAAGGAAGAAGGAATTTTACAGATGACAATTCAGAGCTTCTTTGAATCTACTCCGAAGACTCCGGAAGCGAGGGTCGCTGAGGGAGGGAGCTAGGAGCTCGGCTCCCTCTCTATGACCGAAATGATTTTGCTTAGCCCTGGGGCTCCAGAGACGCCGTCTCCTCCCCGAGGTCAGACTGGGGTCGAAGCAGATGAAACAACGCGATCTTTGATTATGGAGAGGAGAGAGACGCTGACACCGGAGTTAGACGGAGGTAATGGAGACAGAGCGAGAGAGGGAGATGTGATATCCCCGGAGGGAAGAAGCATATCTCTACTCGGCCCCGAGAAGGCTGAACCGGTTGAAGACATCACGAATAGCAACACAATTCGAGAAAAACCAATGTTGGTATCAGGTACTGTGTTTTCCTTGAAAAAACCTCCGATAATAACTCTAGACGCAGTATGGAATGCATTGATAGAGTCTGCAATATCATCATTAACCCAGGCATTTTTGGAGTCTAATAAAAGGGGACTCAATATTGATAAGACTGTGAAATTACACCACGAGAAAATAGAGAAAATAGAAAAAAAAGTAACATCTATGGAAAGTATTCAAATTAATTTGGTTAAATCGGAGGTTATTGCTGAAAGAAAATTTGAAAATATTGAAAATTCCCTACGATATTTAAATCTGTGGGTGGTTAATTTTCCTGTGATAAAGAAACTGGCACCAGTGGACTTATTTAAAAATTATATGTTAGAATGCCTCAAGATTCCAAAAGAGATAATTCCAGTGATTACTAGGGCATTTTATGTTCCTGGTAAAACAACGGCCCCGTTGGGGGCAGAAATGGAAGAACTGCATTCGATGAACATTTCTGAATTATTGGAACTATCATCTCAGGCAGAGATTCAAGCAAGAGGAACTTTATTAATTTCATTTGCTTTTGAATCAGATAGGAACTTATTATTGAAATTCTTTTTTAAAAATAGGATGGCTAAATATTACAAACAGCAAGTCTGGATTTATCCAGCCATTGTCCGCTCCACTCAAGAGCGTAGGAAGAGGTTCCTAAATATGAGGCCTGAGGTTATAAGTTGTGGGGCTACTATGTTATTAAGATATCCATGTAAATGCCTAATTAAATTTCAGCAAGAAAAATATGTATTTTTAGAGCCGGAACAACTCAGAGGTTTCTTAGATGGAAAGGAATGAATTGTGTTGCTAAGAAGGTTAAGGAGATAGTGTCCTATGGGTTGGCTTATTACTTTTGTTTATTTCTTGTGAGAGCTTCAATTTCTGTATATCTTGCCTCCCTTATTACTTTAAAAATTTGAGATTTAGGATTGATTATGACGGTAAATATATGAAAAGAGAATTGTTTATTAGATCTCTGTGCTTACCTTGATAAATGATTGTAATATATCTAAAACTGCAAAATAAAAAAAATAAAAAAAAAAAAGAATCCCCCACCCTGCTGACCCCCCCAAAATGTTTCTAAGCTGGCGCCAGCCATCCATTTTTTAAGATGGCGCCGGCTGTCCATTGCTCCTACCATGTGACAGGGGCCGGCTAATGGCACCAATAGCCCCTGTCACATGGTAATGGCAAAAGGCCATTGGCGCCATTTTGTTTACTGGCAGCCAATGGCCTAAGAGTGGGAGATCGCTCCCAGGACCCCTGCTAGACCACTAGGTACTTTACAAACGTTTTTGGGGGGTCAGGAGGGTGGGAGATTCTAAATAATTCGATTTAAAGGGTCAGAGTGGGGTTTTTTTTTCAGCTCAGGACAGCAGAAAAAAAGCGTTCAGAACCCGATACCAGAACCCGATACCAGAAACGAGTCCGGTACCGATTCACATCTCTAGTCTTTATTGATAACAGAAAGTAAAGTTCAGAGCAGGAGGTATACCCAGTAATGGTGATGTCACAGATGACGATCTGGTAGTAGCCCATGGAGCGGGGTATGCCAGAAAGTCTTGCAGTAATGGAGGGCACTTAGACGTGCTGATCTGGTAGTGGCCCACAAACGGGGTACGCTGGGGATGAGTCTCAGAGATGAAATGAGAAAGCTTGTCCAAAGTGTAGCAAAAGCCAATAGGCAGGGTATACCGGAGTAGTTCTTTCAGGGGAGAAGCTGTAGTGGCCCGAGGCACGGGGTACACTGCAGCGAATCCCCAATGAGACTTTAAGTAGCAGAAGTCTGTAGAAATAGTTACTCACAGAAGGCAGTTCCAGGGAGAGTTCCAGGAATAGGAACCGATGGTAGTTCAAGGCAGCAGGTCCTCCGAGCAGTGAATAACCAGAGATGGATAGCACCCCTGAGGAGTGGGTACCCAGAGAGTCCCACACCAATGAAGACTGGAACAGAAGTCCAAAGAGTGGAATTCAGCAGGAAGGAAGTGCTTGATAACTCGTAGCAGTGAAGGGCCGAGTAGTTTAAGTACTGGAGGTGGGTGACATCATTCAGAGGGGATGCCCCCTAGTTTCCCGCCATGACGTGTACAAGAGCAGCCCATGTGCACACACGCCTAAGTGATCCATGGTCCAAGATGGCAGCCGGCAGCACCCATGCTGTCCCAGAAATGCCAGGCTGGTCGGCGATGGCTGGCGGAGGCTGCTATTTGTCCAAGGAATGAAGATGCAACAGAAAAAGAGGTGAGCATAAGAAGTCGCAACCGTCTGTGACTGACGGGCGTAATAACATCACAATTCTTTTTCTGCCAGAACCTACTGTTATCCGACTGATTCTGGGGTTTTTTTAATTCTGGATGTCTGATAACTCTGTGAGAGTGAGGGTGTGGGGTTGCTGTAAACTTGGGGAAGGTGGGTGCTTGATTGTCACATGTCTAGTTCTACCTGAGCCCACTGTAAAATATGTTTTCTTGGGATTCCGTAACAGCTGTGGGAGATGGGTGACAGAGGGATGGTTCAATGAAGGGCAGGTTAATTGAATCCTGGACAATTTCTCCCTTAGATGGATCAGCTCCATTTTCATTTTAGATAGCTGAAGGCAAAAGGGACAGCACTTGGTTCTCCAAATGATAGGCCTTGGGACATAAACACCAGAATTGTTGCATTGAATTAAAGCCATTCTCTCTGATTAATTAAAATCCTAAAGATAAGGTAAGGTTCGGTTAGTCCCGAGCAATGATTTTTTATAGGTATTTGAACTAAAAGTGTGTGTTATCCAGTAAAGATTAATAGGCAGAATATGCAAACCAAATTAACAAGCAATATGACAGTATAAGTTATATCTAGGCTGTAAGGAACTACTAAGTAATTGGGGATGAGATAATTGAAGCTAATTATCTAGGAGACCAGGTAAGAGTATATATGGAAGTAAAGCCAGGGGTGGGTAGGTAGATGGGCAGGGAGGGAGGGAAATTAACACTGGCTAAGGAACTGTTTGCTCAGATATAATACTTGGCCCTAGAAATCTGACAAAATGGCTCTCTCTCAGGTTTCAGTTTCAATTCTGCCCCTTTCTAACAGACAGGGCACAATCTTTGGCAAATGTTAAGCCCTAGAAAAATAAGAACTGGTAAATAACAAAACAAAATTGCACTTAGCTTCAGCAAGGCTCTGGCTGCTGTAGATCTCAGCTCCAAAATGATTCAGTTCCCTAGCACATGAGACTATGGCAAACCAAATCCAGCAGGGGTCCGGGAGCGACCTCCTGCACTCGGCGCCGGCGCTACCTTTGCCCTCACTATGTCATAGTGAGGGCAAAGGTAGTGCCGGCGCCATTTTGTCGTAGACATAGTGAGGGCAAAGGTAGCGCCGGCGCCATTTTGAATATTGGCAATACGGCCCGAGTGCAGGAGGTCGCTCCCGGACCCCCGCTGGACTTTTGGCAAGTCTTGTGGGGGTCAGGAGGCCCCCCCAAGCTGGCCAAAAGTCCCTGGGGGTCCAGCGGGGGTCCGGGAGCGATCTCCTGCACTCGTGACGTCGGGTAACAGGAACCAAAATGGCGCCGGCGCTACCTTTGCCCTGTCATATGGTAAGGGCAAAGGGCCACCGGCACCATTTCTATTAACGCAGCCGTGGCCCGAGAGCGGGAGATCGCGCTGGGACCCCCCCACTGGACCCCAGGTAATTTAAAACATTTTGGGGGGGTTCGGGAGGGTGGGGGATTTGTTTTAAAGGGTCGGGGTGGGTTTTAGGGTTGTTTTGGTGTGCCGGTTTTCCCGCCCTCCCCCGATTTATGATTTTTTGATGATAAATCGGGGGAATTGCTATTGTATCGCGGCTCTAGCGATTTTTGACGATTTAAAATATATCTGACGATTGTTTTAAATCGTCAAAAAACGATTCACATCCCTAGTATTCCATAGACAGTTTTTCTACACAATTTTTCAAGTGAAAAATGATCAGTTCATACAATAATTATCATATTAAAATATCACATGAAATGACAATTTTTACTGTTCAGATAGCTCTTTTGACCAAAAATTGTACAATGGGTAACTTTCCATACTATTGAGGATTTATCATAAAATTAAATATTTTGATGCTATCTATTAAGCCGTGATAAATTGTGAAAGCAAAATTGAATGGAAATAATGAGCACATTGTTAAAATCAGTAGGAGGCAGTTTTCTATTGCCACAGTGGAGTCCTTTGGAACATGGATGTTACATTCTACAAACTGAGAAACATCAGAAACAAATGGAGAGAAAGAGAACAATTCAGAAAGAAAGACAAGGAAAAAGAGACAGTATGAAGGACAGAAGAGTTGTGAGTCTTATGGTTTTTAAGTCTGGGAGTACCTTACTAGGATGGAGATGTCCTAAAGTGTGAAGTGATTTTGAAAAAGGGGACTTTAAAATGCCTTATAATGCGGAAAAATGAACTTTCAGAGGTTCGTATTCGAAACCTTCGACATCATTTAATCAAATAAAAAAAACTAGTCTGGTAAAAAGGGTATTGTTGCGCCCATCAGTCACAGACATCTGTGACCTTTCCTGCTCACCTCTTTTTGCCCTGCACCGCCATGTCTAGGGAGGATGGCTGCCTCAGCTTCTGCACACTGTTCTCCATGGCATTCCCGGGACAACACTGGCACTCCCAGCAGCCATCTTACTTCTGGGGTCACCAAGAGCACATGTGTGCTTGCCTGCCCCCGTCTTAACCACGTCATGGCGGGAACCTCGGAGGCGTCCCCACCGCATAACGTCACTGCCTACGTGTATACAATCGTGGGCCAGCATACCATCGAGTTAGCAAGGATTCCGGTCCTGCTCAATTCTGCCATACTGGGACTTTGTTTCGCTGTTCCTGCCCTCCTGTCTGAGTGATCTAGGTACCTGCTCCTTAGGGGCCTTGCCGCACTCAGGGCTATTCGCTCCTTGGAGAGCCATCTCTACTTGCCTCACTTTGCTAACATGGTGAGTCTCTTCCTGTTTCCACAGATGACCTTTCAGTGCTCCTGTACCTCGGGTCTCCATGGTGCCTATCTCTACAGCTGGCTACTCTGTTCAGAGTGAGTACTGGATCTGCTCTACAACTTACTCCTTCTTCTCTGTGTGGATTCTCGGGTTACCCCACTCTGTGTACCACTACCGTATCCACACTGTCTTGGGCAAACATCTACCATCAGCCTCCAGCCTACCCCGCTCTGTGGACCACTACCGGAGACAGCCTACACAAGTCTATACAAGAGAAGGTATTGCCCGGGTTACCCCACGCTGTGGACCACTACTGGGACAACCTACACAAGCTTCATCTAGAGGAAGTATTCCCCGGTGTACCCCGTGCTGTGGGCCACTACCAGAGAAACCAGCTTACAAGTCATCTACTCTGGACTGAGTCTATTAACCCGCTTCTCAGGCTATCTTGCTGTATAATAAAACTACTTCCTCTGGTGTCCATCACTGCTGAGACCCTATTGTGGTGAGTCCCCACAGGGCTCCTCCCTGTGGGTGGAGTCAGCTCTTGCCACGGCCTAAGGGCCCACTAACTAGTTCTAAACACATAGCACATAACAGATTGCTAACTCCATGGACTCAGCTCAGCTGTCAGCCTTATAGGCCATTCCTGGCCTGGCCCTACGGATTACAGAACAACAGAGGTCTCTTGATACCTTGGCTACTACCTTTAACCAGCTGAGTTCCAGACTGAGTAATTCCACAACTTCTGATGTGAATGCATCACCCCCAGTGGTTACCTGGCGTACTACAGTTCCTTTGCCAGCCCCCACTTGTTTCTCAGAAGATTCCCTGTTGTGTAGGGGCTTTCTAAATCAGTGCTGCATGCACTTCCCTTACAACTGTTATATTTTCCTACTGCCGATACCAAGACTACATATATTTTGTCCTTGTTGGATGGAAAAGCCCTGGTCTGGGCTTCACCTCTTTGGGAGCAAAATGATCCAGTCCTTAATGACTTGCCTGGGTTCCTGCCTCTCTTCAAATCAGTATTTGATGACCCCGCTCGACAGTCCATTGCTGGTTCTGCACTCCTGAACCTCCAACAAGGAACCAAGCTACTCCCGGACTACGTGATTGAATTCAAGACACTGTCTTCTGAACTCCTATGGGATTCAGGTTGCTTAAGAGCTATATTTCTATGAGGCCTCAATCCCCATATAAAAGATGAACTTGCTGCATGTGAATTGCCTGATATTTTAAGCTCACTTATAGACCTTGCTGGGCGTATTGATCATCGTATACATGAATGCTCTGTTGAGGTGAAACCTCTTAAGAAGCACATATCCGGAGGAATCCGCTCTTGGCTCCTACCACCAGCTCCGGTCCAGACCTTATCTAATCCTGAAGAGGAAGATGAACCTATACAATTAGGCCATAGCCACTTGACCACCAAAGAGAGGCGCTATCGCAAAAAGATGGACCTCTGTATGTATTGCGGGAAGACCGGCCATGCAGTCCAAACCTGTCCTATCTGTCCAGGAAACAGGCAGACCTAGGATCCACTGGAGGACTCTTCCTAGGTCTGGCTGCATCTTCTCCTCCACTGTCTCAATCATCTCTGGGCCTCTCAAATTTGCCACTCAAGCACTAGTTGACTCTGGTGCAGGTGAGAATTTTATTCTCAAGAGATTGGTAGAACACCTATGACTTCCCACTGAGCCAGTACCCACACTGCTGCTTCTCTCTTCCATTCATGGCGAGCCACTGCCAGAAAAGGTTTCACTCACCACACAACCCATTTGCCTACATACGGGATCCCTGCATCACGCTCCTGGTTCTCGAAAAGGCTATTCACCCCATAGTGCTTGGCATACCATGGTTACAAGACCACTCCCCCCAGTTCAGCTTGTCTTCTATGGAGTTATCACAATGGGGGCCTAACTGCCATGACAGATGCTTAAAAAAATAACTCCACTACCATGTATGGCTACCGCTACTGCTCCTTCTGGTCTACCACCGCAGTACGCAGCCTTTCAAGACGTGTTTTCTAAACAGGAGATGTACTTCCACCACATAGACCTTTTGACTGTAGAATCAACTTAAAACCTGATTTAGAGCCACCCAGAGGAAGAGTTTATCTACTCTCCTTATCAGAGACTGAGGCCATGTCGGCCTACATTCAAGAAAATCTGCAGAAAGGATTCATCAGACCCTATAAGTCCCCAGCAGGTGCCGGATTCCTTTTTGTTGGCAAAAAGGATGAATCTCTTCACCCTTGCATTTACTATAGAGGTCTGAACGAAATTACCATCAAAGATCGGTTTCCTTTGCTGTTAAGTTCGGAGTTATTTGATCTGCTTCAAGGCGCAAAAAGTTTCACTAAATTGGATCTAAAGGGCGCTTACAATCTTGTCTGTATCCATCAAGGGGACAAGTGGAAAATGCCTTTAATAGTCGCGATGGCCACTTCGAGTATTTGGTGATGCCATTTGGCCTGTGCAATGCCCCGGCTGTATTTCAAAATATAATTGTTGCACCCGTCGGTCGCAGACGACTGTGACCGCTCTGCCTTACCTCTTTTCTTCCCTATTCTCTCTCCTTGGGAAAGATGGCTGCCTCCGGTGACGAGTGCCGAGGGCCTCAGCGTCTCCAACTTAGCATGGGTGTTCCAGTCCACCATGCTCACTCCCGTGGTCTCCTATGGCACGTGCACACATTTCCTACACTGAAATACACGCTATGGTGGGAACCTCGGGGGCGTCCCCCCCACATGACGTCAATACCTCTGGGTATATCAAGCCTCATTTTCACTACCACCTATGAGTTAGCAAGGACTTCAGTTTAGCTATTCTGACCACTCTAAGCTGCACGCTTAGACGCTGCTTCACTACAAGGGCCTTGCTCCTCTAGAAGCTCTAGACACCCACTCCTCGGGGGTCTCTCGCTTCCATCTACCCTTCGGGGTTCTCTACTAACTAGACAACTGCTCCTTGGGGGTCTTTCTCTCTCTTCTACATTTCAGGATTGGACTATTGGGTACTTGCACCTCGAGGGCCTACCAGCCTTGTATCCTGCATCACGGATCTTCGTTCCCACCATTCTACATCAGGAAGATGCCTACATTCCTGTGTGTACCTCTATGATCCAGTGCTCTAACTCCACCCACCAGCCGCAGCATTTCCTGCACAGCGGGCTCCCGCTTACCGTGAACATCTGGGTGAGATTCTACATCTGAGCCTGTTGAATATATTGGCACCTTGCGGATATCAGTGCCTTACCTTCCTGCTTACATCATCTATCTACAGCAGTACAATAAAGCCTTTCATATATCATGTGTCTGCTATATTGAGTTCAGACTATCGCTGTGGTTCCCCACGGGGCCCCTCCCCGTGGGCAGAGTCATCTTCACAGCGACCAAAGGTCCACAATTCCACAAACTCAACAGATTGCTAACTCCATGGACTCGGCTCAGCTCACAGCCCTACAGGACATCCCTGGCCTAGCCCAGTGGATCACGAAACAACAAAAGTCTTTGGAGAGCCTAGCTACTACCTTCAATCAGTTACATGCTCAACTGAATTCTTCAGCTCCTCCTGTCAAGGAATTGCTGTCACCTGTGATAACCCTTAAGACCACTGTACCTTATCCACACCTACCCACTTTACGGGTGAAGCCAAGATGTGCAGTGGGTTTGTTAATCAATGCAGCATGCATTTTTATTACAGCCTACCCCCTTTCCCACTAAAGCTTCAAAGACCACCTGCATCCTGTCGTTCCTAGAAGGACGAGCCCTGGCCTGGGCTTCACCATTATGGAACGTGAAGATCCTATCCTGAATGACCTACCAGGATTTCTAAAACTTTTTAAGTCTGTGTTTGATGACCTGGCTCGCCAGACCATCGTTGGATCTGCCTTGCTCAATCTTCAGCAAGGAAACAAGCCGCTTACAGACTTTGCTATTGAATTTAAGACTTTAGCATCCAAACTACATTGGGACACGGGATGCTTACGTGCCATATTCATGGAGGCTCTCAACTCTCGCTTAAAGGACAAATTATTGGCTCGTGATTTGCCTGATACCCTTGATTCCCTGATGGAACTGACTGGGAGAATTGACCACCATATCCGCGACTGTACTCAGGAGACTAAGAGTCCACAAACGTCTACAGTGGGGGCTAACCATCCTAAACCTGTGCCTAATGCTTCCAGCTTACCATCTGCAACCTTAGAGGAGGAAGAGTCTATGCAACTAGGCCGAAGCCATTTGATCTCCAAGGAGAGACATTTCTTCAAGCGCATGGGGTTGTGCATGTACTGTGGCCAGTCAGGCCACGCTGTCCAAACCTGTCCCATTTGTCTGTGAAACTGACAGGCCTGAGATCTGCAGGAGGAAGTCTCCTGGGCCTCATCTCTCACACTCCTCCATTATCATTACCAGTATCTCTGCTATGTGGAAGTCTTGAATTTCAGACTCTTGCTCTCATTGACTTTGGTGCTGGAGGTAATTTTATTCTGAAGCACTTAGTTGAACATCTATGGATTCCTACCACACCAATAGCTAAGCCTTTGGTATTGTCCTCTATCTATGGAGAACTACTTCCTGGAGAAGTTTCATTGACGACCCAGGCCATTGGCCTGCACACTGGAGCTCTACACTCAGAATCCATTTCATTTCTAGTGTTGAAAAAGCCATGCATCTGGTGGTATTAGGACTACCTTGGCTTCAAGACCATATGCCACAATTTAATTGGGCCACGTTGGAACTGTCCCGGTGGGGACAAGACTGTCATGGTCAGTGTCTTGCAGAAGTTTCACAGCTCATTTGCATGCTCACTACTCTGTCATTACCTGGCTTACCTCCACAATACATCTCCTTCCAGGATGTTTTCTCAAAGCAAGCAGCTGATGTTCTTCTGCCACACAGAGAGTTTGACTGTGACATAAATCTGAGGCCAAATTCAGAACCTCCCAAAGGAAGAGTTTACCCTCTTTTAGTAGCCGAGACCAAAGCTATGTCTACCTACATACAAGAAAATCTACAAAAGGGATTCATCAGACCTTCCAAATCTCTTGCTGGTGCAGGCTTCTTTTTTGTAGGGAAGAAGGATGGCACCTTACGCCCCTGCATCGACTACAGGGGTCTGAATGAGATTACCATCAAGGACAGGTACCCCCTGCCCTTAATTTCTGAACTTTTCAATAGGCTCTAAGGAGCCAAAATATTTTCCAAATTAGATCTTAAAGGAGCTTACGACTTGGTGCGTATTCGAAAAGGAGACGAATGGAAGACTGCTTTTAACACCCATGATAGACACTTTGAATACCTCATCATGCCCTTCGGCTTAAGTTATGTACCTACAGTCTTTCAAAATATGATGAACGACATCTTAAGGGACTTACTTTATCAATGCGTAGTAGTATATCTCGATGATATACTAATCTTTTCTCAAGATCTGCAAAGTCATCAGAAGGATGTTAAGAAAGTCCTAAGATGTCTGCGTGAGTACCACCAATACGCAAAGCTTGAAAAGTGCGAGTTTCACAAAGAAGCTGAACGGTTTTCAAATGGACCCCAAGAAACTTGAGAGAATCCGGGACTGGCCTCAACCCACAGGCCTGAAGGCACTGCGTCGCTTCTTGAGCTTTACCAATTACTACCGATCCTTTATTAAAAACTATTCATCATTGACAGTCCCTCTAACTGCTATGACCAAGAAGAGAGCCAACCCTGCCAATTGGTCTCCAGAAGCCATCTCAGCCTTTCTGACACTCAAAGAGGCTTTTCAGAAGAAGCCGCGTCTCTGCCACCCTGACCCACACCGTCCTTTCATCGTTGAAGGTGACACATCAGACATTGGTGTGGGGGCAGTTCTAAGTCAGTATAGCGAATCCAATGTGCTCCATCCATGTTCCTTCTTTTCAAGGCAATTCTCACCTGCCAAGAGAAATATGGGATTGGAGTCAAGGATCTTCTCGCAATCAAGCTGGCTTTTGAAGAGTGGTGTCCATGGCTAGAAGGCGCACAACACCAAATAGTTATATACACCGATCATAAGAATCTGGAGTATCTTCGACATGCTCAATGACTCAACCAACATCAAGCAAGATGATCTCTGTTTTTCAACAGATTTGACTTCCTTCTGAAGTATTGCCTGGGAGAGAAGAACACTCAGGCTGATGCCCTGTCACGATCATTCACACCTCAGAATGTGCCGGATGAACCCCATCATATCATTGATCCCAAAAGAGTGGTTCTCACAGCCACCCACACAGTACCCACCGGGAAGATGGTAGTGGCCAAAAATTTAAGGAAGAAGCTGTTGAATTGAGCACATGATTCCCATCTGGCAGGCCATTCAGGACAGAGTCATACCCTAGCTATGTTGCAAAGATGCTATTGGTGGCCAACCATGAAGAAGGATGTACAAGAGTATGTGGGTTCCTGCGCTTTCTGTGCCAAACAAAACCCACCACCTGGGCATCCTTGGGACCTATTACAGCCTCTACCATCACCGGATGAACCATGGACCCGTACCAATTTCATAGTGGGCCTGCCATCATCCAACGTGAATAACACTATATGTGTCACGGTTGACCATTTCTCTAAAATGGCACATTTTGTAGCACTACCAGGATTACCTTCTGCTACGGAGTTAGCAAAACTCTTCATTAAATACATCTTTCGTCTTTATGGGATGCCTAAACATATCCTATCTGACAGGGGAGTGCAATTTACTGCAAAGTTATGGAGAGCATTATGTCAAAAAATTGACATTGCCTTGGACTTAAACTCTGCCAACCATCTTCAGTCCAACGGTCAGACTGAGAGGGTGAATAGAACGCTGAAACAATTTCTGCGATCATACATCAATTCTAGACAGAACGACTGGGCTGAATTACTGCCTTGGGCAGAATTTGCCATCAATTCACATCCTGCTTCCTCGTCAGGATCTTCCCCTTTCCAGCTTGTTAAGGAAGACAACCATTACCTCCTCTGCCAATTCCATTGTCAGTAGCCTCTCCTGCTGCTCAGGCTACCACAGCAGAGTTATCCCAACTTTGGAGACAGATGAAGGAGCTTCTCCTCAAAGCAGAACAAAAGGCAAAGAGAACCTATGATGCTCATCATCAAAAGGCACCTCAGTTTCAGCCTGGAGACAAAGTTTGGTTAAGCACCAAGTACCTTCAACTTAAGCTTCCTTATGCAAGATTTTCACCTCGCTATGTGGGACCCTTTTCCATCCTTCAGCGATTAGGAAACCTGACGTACAGTCTAAAACTGCCTCCATCAATGAAGATACACAATGCATTTCATGTATCTCTACTCAAGCCAGTGATGCTCTCCAAATTCTCCAGGAGAGACCCAGAACCTACTAGTCTGGATACAGAAGATGACATCGAATATGCCATGGAAGACATCCTTGATGTATGTAAAAGAGGCAAGACATGGGAGTAACTCATCTCATGGGAGAACTATGGTCCAGAAGAGAACACCTGGGAACCACTGGCCAATATTACTGATAAAGAGATGATTCGCCAATTCCACCTGGCACATTCACGCAAGCCCAGACCACTTGGAAGAGATCTTGGAGGAGGGTCCTTTGAAGGGGGGTACGGTTGAGCCCGTCAGTCGCAGATGACTGCGACTGCTCTGCCTTACCTCTTTTCTTCCCTATTCTCTCTCCTTGGGAAAGATGGCTGCCTCTGGTACCGAGTGCTGAGGGCCTTGGCGTCTCCAACTTAGCATGGGTGTTCCAGTCTACCATGTTAACTCCCATGGTCTCCTATGGCGTGCGTGCAAACATCTCCTACGCTCAAATACACGTCATGGTGGGAACCTTGGGGGCATCCCCACCGCATGACGTCAATACCTCTGGGTATATCAAGCCTCCGTTTTGCTACCACCTTTGAGTTAGCAAGGACTTTGGTTTAGCTACTCTGACCACTCTAAGCTGCACGCTTAGATGCTGCTTCACTCCAAGGGCCTCGCTCCGCTAGAAACTCTAGACACCCACTCCTTGGGGGTCTCTCGATTTCATCTACCCTTTGGGGTTCTCTACTAACTAGACAACCACTCCTCAGGGGTCTTTCTCTCTCTCTTCTACATTTCAGGATTGGACTATTGGGTACTTGCTCTTCGAGGACCTACCAGCCTTGTATCCTGCACCACGGACCTTCGGTCCCACCATTCTACATCAGGAAGATGCCTACATTCCTGTGAGTACCTCTGCAATCCAGTGCTCCAACTCCATCCAACAGCCATGGTGTTTCCTGCACAGTGGGCTCCCACCTATCGTGAACATCTGGGTGAGATTCTACATCTGAGCCTGTTGAACGTATTGGCACCTTGCAGATATCAGTGCCTTTCCTTCCTACTTACATCATCTATCTACAGCAGTACAATATAGCCTTCCATCTATCCTGTGTCTGCTATATTGAGTTCAGCCTATCGCTGTGGTTCCCCACGAGTCACTCCCCATGGGCGGAGTCATCTCCACAGCAACCAAGGGTCCACAATACCACAAACTCAGCAATAATGAATGACATCGTGCGAGATCTGTTATAACAATGTGTGGTCGTATACTTAGACAATATCCTTATCTTCTCCCGTGATGTGCAAACTCACCAAGCTGATGTCATCACCATCTTACAGAGGCTACGGGATAATCGTCTATACGCCAAGCTTGAAAAGTGTGCCTATCATCAAGAGTCTGTTCCCTTCCTTGCATACATTGTGTCCAGTAAGGTTTTTCAAATGGACCCCCAGAAGACAAAGAGCATACAAGACTGGCCTCAACCTACATGTATTAAAGCTCTACGCTGCTTCCTTGGCTTTATGAATTATTATTGCACATTGATCAAAAACTACTCCACCTTGACAGCGCTACTTACTGCCATGACTAAAAAAGGGGCTAACCCTTCACAATGGTCTCCGGAAGTCATCTCCATTTTTCAAGTGCTCAAGGAAGCCTTCCTCAAGAAACCCTGCTTACACCATCCCGATCCTCATCGACCATTCATCGTGAAGGTTGACGCCTCTGATGTCAGCGTGGGGGCTGTACTTAGTCAGCACAGTGATACACATGTTCTACACCCCTGCTCAATCTTCTCTAGATGCTTTTCGCCTGTGGAGAGAAATTACAGGATTGGTGATAAAGAATTGCTTGCAATCAAACTTGAATTCGAGGAGTGACGCCCCTGGCTAGAAGGTGCAGAACACCACATAACCGTGTTCACAGATCACAATAACTTGGAATATCTATGCCATGCACAAAGACTTAACACCGCCAAGCTTGATGATTACTATTCTTTAACTGGTTTGATTTCCTGCTAAACTATCGTCCTGCTGACAAGAATGTCCGGGCAGACGCTCTTTCACACTCTTTTACACCTGAGGTTGTTCCAGATGCACCACGTCACATCATTAACCCTGACAAGATACTTTTGGCTACTACCCATTCAGTTCCCACTGGCAAGACTATAGTTCCTCAAACACTAAGAAAGAAGATGTTGAATTGAGCGCACGACTCATGGTTAGCAGGTCATCCAGGACAGGCCCGTACTCTCGCTACACTGCAGCGATACTATTGGTGGCCGTCTATGAAAAAGGACGTTCAAGTGTAAGTGGAGTCCTGTGCTACCTGCGCTAGGCGAAAACCTCCTGCCGGTCACCCTTGGGGTCTTCTCCAGCCGTTACCTATCCCAGATGAACCATGGACGCACATTGCGACCAACTTCATCATCGCCTTACCACCATCTAATGGGAACAATACTATATGGGTCACTGTGGACCGCTTCTCAAAAATGGCGCACTTCGTGGCTCTACCAGGACTACCATCTGCCCCAGAACTTGCAAAACTGTTTGTACAGCATATTTTCTGCCTGCATGGCATGCCCAAACACATCGTGTCAGACAGAGGTGTTCAGTTCACCACCAAGTTCTGGAGAGCGCTGTGTCATAAATTCAACATCTCATTAGATCTGACTTCAGCATATCACCCCCAATCTAATGGTCAAATGGAGAGAATGAACAGAACCCTCAAACAGTTCATCCGTGCCTATGTCAACTGTAGGCAGAATGATTGGGCGGAGTAACTACCCTGGGTTAAGTTTGCCTTGAACTCACATCCGGCGTTGGCTACTGGATCTACTCCATTTCAGATTGTTTATGGTCGTCAGCCACTTCCACCACTTCCTATACCATTGTCAGGTATGTCACCAGCAGCTCAAGCTACTGTGGATGAGATCCATCAACTCTGGACTCAAACCAAGGATCTGTTACATAAAGCAGGACAATGGGCCAAAAGGTGTTATGATGCTCATCATCAAGCAGCTCCCTAGTTTAAGCCAGGAGACAAGGTATGGCTCAGTACCAAATACATTTGGCTCAAGCTGCCTTCTGCAATGGACAGCCGGCGCCATCTTTAAAAATGGCGCATGCCATCCAGTGCTCCTACCATGTGACAGGGGCTGACCAATGGCACCGATAACCCCTGTCACATGGTAAGGGCAAAGGGCCATCGGCACCATTTTGATTAGTGGCAGACGACGGCTTGAGTGCGGGAGAATGCTCCCACTGGACCACCAGGTTCTTAAAAATTTGGGGGGGGGGGGGGGGTTGGGGGATACCAGGGATGTGCAGAGCAAAATTTTATGTTCATATTTCTTATGTCCGAAAGGGGGTCCCACTTGCGGCCAATATGGACATAAAAAAAATCCAATGAGTTGGGTATATGTACATATGTGCAAAAAAAAAATTTAAACCCCCTCACCCTCCTTAATCCCCCCCCCAGACTTACCACAACTCCCTGGTGATCGAGCGAGGAGTGAGGACGTCATTTCTGCAATCCTTGGCGAGAAGCATGTGACGTCGGCGGCACGTCGAGTGACGCCTGCGTCACGTGATTCCCGGCGAGTTCGCGCCGGACGGCTCGTTCGGCCCAAAAAGAACTTTTGGCCAGCTTGGGGGGGTCAGGAGGCCCCCCCAAGCTGGCCAAAAGTTCTTTTTGGGCCGAACGAGCCGTCCGGCGCGAACTCGCCGGGAATCACGTGATGCCGGCGTCACTCGACGTGCCGCCGACGTCACATGCTTCTCGCCAAGGATTGCAGAAATGGCGTCCTCACTCCTGGCTCCATCACCAGGGAGTTGTGGTAAGTCGGGGGGGGGGGGATTAAGGAGGGTGAGGGGGTTTATATTTTTATTTTGGCTCAACAATCGCGATTTCCCACATATCCAACATATCTATGTTGGATATGTGGGAAATCCGATCGTTTATGTCGAATCAATTTTTTAAGTTAAAAAAAAATATGAGTAGCGTTTTACTAATGCGGTCAATCCGAATGCACACCCCTAGGGGATACTAAAGAACTAGTTTTAAAGGGTCGGGTTGTGTTTTTGGGTTACTTTTAAGTGCCCTTTCTTCCCGTCCCCCCCCAAAAACGATAAGAAAACCCACAAAATTAATCGTGGGGTTTCCTATCGCTATCAGGGACCCCCCGATATCTGACGAGATTGAAAATATCGGACGATATTTTCAATCGTCAGATAAACGATTCACATTCCTACTTGATATATCGGTTCCATCTCATTCATCCTAGAAAGCTGAAACCCCCTGGGAGGGGTCCTAAGAAGGGGGGTACTGTTGTGCCTGGCGGTCACAGACAGCTGCCACCTTTGCTGCTCACCTCTTTTTGCCCTGCAGCTCCAAGTCTAGGGAGGATGGCCGCCTCGGCTTCTGCACGCCGCCCTCCATGGCATTCCTGGGACAACTCCATATTAGGAGCTACCACCCAGGAAAAAGATCTAGTATTATCATAGTGGATAATACTTTAAAATCGTCAGCTCAGTGTGCTGCAGCAGTCAAAATAGCAAACAGAATGTTAGGAATTGTTAGGAAGGGAATGGTTAATAAAATGGAAAATGACATAATGCCTCTATATCGCTCCATGGTGAGACCGCACCTTGAATTCTGTGTACAATTCTGGTTGCCACGTCTCAAAAAAGATATAGTTGCGATGGAGAAGGTACAGAGAAGGGCAAAAGTGGATGGAACAGCTCCCCTATGAGGAAAGGCTGAAGAGGTTAGGGCTGTTCAGCTTGGAGAAGAGACAGTTGAGGGGGGATATGATAGAGGTCTTTAAGATCATGAGAGCTCTTGAATGAGTAGATGTGAATTGGTTATTTACACTTTCGAATAATAGAAGGACTAGGGGGCATTCCATGAAGTTAGCAAGTAGCACTTTTAAGACTAATCGAAGAAAATTCTTTTTCATTCAATGCACAATAAAGCTCTGGAATTTGTTGCCAGAGGATGCGGTTAGTGCAGTTAGTGTAGCTGGGTTCAAAAAAGGTTTGGATAAGTTCTTGGAGGAGAATTCCATTAACTGCTATTAATCAAGTTTACTTAGGGAATGGCCTCAGCTATTAATAACAGCAGTAGCATGGGATCTTCTTAGGGGTAGATTTTTAAAAAAAGCGCGTTTGCGTACTTTTGTTTGCGCACCAGGCGCAAACAAAAGTACGCTGGATTTTATAAGATACGCGCGTAGCTGCGCGTATCTTCTAAAATCCTGGATCGGCGTGAGCAAGGCTGCCGATTTTGGGCAGCCGGCGCACGCCGAGCCGCGCAGCCTGTCACCGTTCCCTCCGAGGCCGCTCCGAAATCGGAGCGGCCTCGGAGGGAACTCTCTTTCACCCTCCCCTCACCTTCTCCTCCCTTCCTCTACCTAACCTACCCCCCGGCCCTATCTAAACCCCCCCTTACCTTTGTCCGTAGATTTACGCCTGCGAGAAGCAGACGTAAATCTACGTGCGCCAGCGGACTGCTGGCGCGCCGTGCTCCAACCCGGGGGCTGGTTCGAAGGCCTGGACCACGGCCCCGGGCCGGCACCACGCCCCCGGTCCCGCCCCTGAAACACCGTGCCCCGCCCCCGAAACGCCGCGTCATCGGGTCCCGCCCTCGACACGCCCCCTTCCAAAAACCCCGGGACCTACGCGCGTCCCGGTGCTCTGCGCGCGCCGGCGGCCTATGGAAAATAGGCACGCCGGCGCGCAAGGCCCTGCTCGCGTAAATCCGGGCAGATTTACGCGAGCAGGGCTTTTAAAATCCGCCCGTTAGTGTTTGGGTAATTGCCAGGTTCTTGTGGCCTGGTTTGGCCTCTGTTGGAAACAGGATGCTGGGCTTGATGGACCCTTGGTCTGACCCAGCATGGCAATTTCTTATGTTCTTATGTTCTTAACTCTGGTGCTCCCGGCATCCATCTTACTTCTGGGGTGACCTAGGGCACACACATGCATGCCTGCCCCTGCCTTAACCACGTCATGGTGGGAACCCCCACCGCATGACGTCACTGCCTATATGTATATAATCTCCTCGGGCCAGCATACCATTGAGTTAGCAAGGATTCCGGTCCTGCTCAATTCTGCCATACTGGGACTTTGCTTCGCTCTTCCTGCGCTCCTGTCTGAGTGATCTAGGTACCCACTCTTCGGGGGCCTTGCCACACTCAGGACTGTCTGCTCCTCGGAGAGCCATCTCCACTTGCCTCACTTTGCTAACCAAGTGAGTCTCCTCCTGTTTTCACAGACGACCCTTTAGTGGTCCTGTACCTTGGATCTCCATGGTGCCTATCTCTACAGCTGGCTACTCTGTCAGTGTACTGGATCTGCTCTACAACTTCCTCCTTCTTCTCTGTGTGGATTCTCAGGTTACCCCGCTCTGCGGATCCACACTGTCTTGGGCAAACATCTACCACCAGCCTCTGGCTTACCCTGCTCTGTGGACCACCACCGGAGATAGCCTACACAAGTCTATACGAGAGAAGGTATTCCCTGGGTTACCCCATGCTGCAGACCACTACCGGGACAAGCTACACAAGCTTCATCTAGAGGCTGCTGGCCACTACTGCAGAAACCAGCTTACAAGTCATCTACTCTGGACTGAGTCTATTAACCCGCTCCTTGGGCTATCTTGTTGTATAATAAAACTACTGCCTCTGGTGTTCATCACTGCTGAGACCCTGCCTGTCATGGTGAGTCCCCACAGGGCTCCCCCTGTGGGTGGAGTCACTCTTGCCATGGCCCAAGGGCCCACTAACTACTTCTAAACACACAAAACATAACAGGTATATCCGGCTACATGGGATTTTCAGTGATTTTTGTTGTTTTGTTTTATTAAAATGTATTAATCTCTTATGCCTAAGCACTAAACGATGTACATATAAC
The DNA here is from genome assembly GCF_901001135.1 of Rhinatrema bivittatum. Taxonomy (NCBI): domain Eukaryota; kingdom Metazoa; phylum Chordata; class Amphibia; order Gymnophiona; family Rhinatrematidae; genus Rhinatrema; species Rhinatrema bivittatum. The sequence goes on from NC_042615.1 coordinate 202,276,920, forward strand.
ATATGGTACATAATATTAAAATAACATGCAAATTATAAAACACAAAAGCAATAGACATATAGGACAATCACATTTGTCCTAAGCTGAACATACACTGCCTTGATTAATACCTTTAAACATGGGGATGGTAACTTTCAAACCAGCATGTAGGCATTCTTTGGCACGCATGTGCACCCAATTTTAAGTGGGCACGCATATAGGTGTGCAAATCTTGCTTCTTCCATGTAAGTTAGGGGATTATAAAGAGGTGCCCAAGCTATTGCCAGTTTCACCAGTTTGTCCACCAGTTCACTCATTTAACAGCTAGGTCCTCAAAATCTCCTTAGTTTAATAGCCTTCACTCCCCCGCCCCCGATTATCCCAGACTCTTAAATCACTTTAGTTATGGCCAGTTTTCTTTTTTTTTTTTTACTTACACCTCCTCCATAGCAAAAGCAAATGTACGCAGCACTGGACCTGGGCATAAGCCCAGGAGTGTATTTACGCATACAACTCTTTGCCTCACCTTGAAACGCCATGGACCTCTGAAACCATGCCCTCACCACATCTTGCATCTGGGAAGCTTTTAACATTTGGTAGGCACGTGCAAGTCTGACTAGTGTGCATATCTTCCGATTTTGGTGCGCACCGGGATTTGAAAATTCACCTGTATCTGTGTGTCTTTAGAACTGCTGCCAGCCCGTTTCTGTGCCGGCGCAAATTTTAAGAGCTTGCATAATCATTGCAGTGCAAATGATTGCAGTGGGTTGAAAATCTCTGACTTTGTAGATTCTTTTATGATCCTTGATTTCTGAAAATGTTAACCCCCTACCCTATTCAGCATTTGCTCCTCAAGTGGAACACTAGAACCACTGATTGGCATGTTTCTGTGCTGGTGAATGTGTTTCTTTTTCCGCTTGTCATTATTTGTGGGTAAAATTGTCAGAAAGTGAAGGTCCTGAGTTCACTTTCTCCAGGCAGTGGACACAGGAGAGAGCAGTATATACAGTAGAGAGAATAAATAAAGGAAGGTATTTGCATAATAATATAATAATATAATATAATATAATATTTCATATGAGATGAGCAAGCATGTTAGGAGAAAAGGGGGAAGATTTGATTAGTCAGAGGTGAGAAAGATCTGAAAAGGTTTTAAATGTTTTTTCTGTATCCATCTCTGATACTCTTGATGGTTTTTGGCTTTGTTGACAAAATCTGTAACCAGGTCATTTATTATTTCTTTGTATTGTTTGAGATGATTGCATCAGTCTTCAGTATGACTGATCTTCAAGTCAAACAACCTTTAAAATAACAAAGAACTTCCTTCCCACTAAGAGAAATTCTTTCTTCTGCAATAATTTACAGAAGCATCTGTTCTAGCTTGATATATGTGTACTGTGTATCATACCATACATTTAAGACAATTTGAATTACATTGTGGATATGTACAATGCTGGCAGTCATAAATGAAAATTTACAGCATTTCAACCTGCTGTGATCATGTAAACAGATTGTGTGAGCTTTTACACTTCTCAATTCCATAAAAATGTGCCTGCAGCAGTTCCAGTGAAACTGTATTTCATGTGAAAAATATCATCAAATACCTGTAAAAACACTGTACATTGTGAAAGAAAGATAATTTTATTTGTATGGTAAGTAATTCTTATGTTTTCTTTCAAATATGGGGCCTAACACAAAATTGTATATGTTTGTGCTGGCAGCTTTTCTAGAGTGTTAGCCACTCCTGGGTGGCTGTCACAGGCTACACCTCCAAAACTTTGAAATAAATAGACAGAATGCATAATTATTGTCTATATTTAATTCAGATCATCAATTTGTGCACCAAAAGCATTTGTTTTCTTTCAATTTTAGAGCCTAAAACATAGCGGCATAAGGACGTGCCAGCGGCGGTACTAATAATATCAAATTTCCATGGTTCTAGTGTTACTGTCGGGCCTAAGCAGTGACCAGCTTCCAAATGCTAGGGGGCACTGGACTTCATCCTCTCACTGCAGCTGACTGTCAAAGCTGGCTATCATATCTGGCTAGTGATGTTTGTGTGGCTAAGGAGCTTTCTTCTTTCTCTCCATGATCCGTAGTCTTCCACATTCATCTCCTCTTCAACTGATAACCTTTACTTTAAATAACTAAAATGAGAGAGCTACTCTGGCCCTGGTTCTTCACATGTCTAAGAGTTCCAAACTGCTAATAACATTTTCTGCAGACCAGCTATAATGGTACTGTTCTGCTGCTTACCTTGTTCAGGCTTACTATTTACAGTAAACAATTTAAATGCATTCATATCAACCACGTTCAGTCCTGGATACCCCAATTGTTCTTTCAAATAAATTTCAAACTTTTCTCTGTTTCTGAGGTAGAGCCAGGATATAGCACATCTGAGCAGTGTTGCACTTTTCTCACACATTCTCAATATTCTAAAACTGTCACCTACTGGAACAGTATGGTAGGATTTCTGGACTTGTGACCTCACTGAGTGAAAATAGAACCATTAAAATATTCAAAAAGAGATATAAAATCTTTCTGTGTGCTCAACAGCACTCTTTCATAGGTAGTGATTAACAAAGGGGGTCATTTATCAAAGTGCTATATGGCATTTTTGCATGCAAAAAACATATTTAATGCATGTGAAAGCACCATAATGTTTGGTGCAATGTGAGGAAATATTTCATTTGTGTAAAGGCCCGAGAGAGAGAGAGAGAGAGAGAGAGAGAGAGAACCTATCCATAATGCCCTCACACTAGATAGGTATTTATATCTCTATGGGAGGCCCACCTAGTCACTCCAGGTGATGTTTAGGTATTAGTGTAGAGGTTAGGGACCACTTTGACATTCAAAGTGAGATGTACGAACAGAACAGTGCTCTCTTGTGAAGATTTGATGACCTTCAGAGTGAGGAAATTCACTCAAAGATGATATTTGTGCAATGTTCTCTCAACCTAGCTTGATGGACTTTCTACCTTGGCAACATCAAGCTAGGTTGAGAGAACATTGCAAAAATCTCATCTTTGGGTGAGTTTTGTCACTTCGAAGGTCCTCATATCTTCACAAGAGAGCCCTGTTCTGTTCGTATGTCTCACTTTGAATGTCAACGTGGCCCCTAACCCCTACACTAATACCTAAACCTTACCTCGAGTGACTAGGTGGGCCTCCCATAGAGATATAACTACCTATGTAGTATGAGCACATTATGGCTAAGTGCTCTCTCTCTTTCTCTCTCTCTCTCTCTTTCTCTCTCTCTATCTCTCTCTCCATATGTATAATTGCAATAAACTGCCTATTACCATAAAACACACCCCTTTTCCTATTACATGCAATATTTAGTGCATTTTGATAAATCCAGGCCAAATAGAGCTATTGATTACATTAATTCCATTTAGAATGTCTCTATACAAACTCTGGGATATGCTATCATGGAACAGCTTTAGTAACTTTCTCAACCTTTTTAGCATGCTATTTTACAGTTTCTGCTCTGAAGCAACTTGGTTTCTATGGCAATGGCTTTTTTTGAATGTTCTAAGCCATTTGGCACTAAGGCACCATTTATTTATTTCTTTAAGCACAGTTTATAATCTACTAGGATAAATCTCCATGCGGCAATTTATGTATACAAATCCAGTAACATAAATAGATTTAAAAGTTATCCTATAAGGTATAAGTATCAAAAGGATTTACATGTGTAAAACCCAGTTTTAAGCATGCCTGAAAATTATCCTTTCAGGTTCTATTGTTTCTTTCACTTCATATGATTCTCATTCTCATGGCTCATTGATGAAATATAGATGTTATTTGGGAAAAAGTAGAAAAACAAGTGATGTGACACTTAGGAATGTGAAAAACGTGTAGACTTAAATATGCAGGAAAAATCCATGTATTTAAGGGGGTCATTTACTAAGATATGTCAAGGCGATAACAAGAGTTATGAACTGATTAACACAAGTTTATCAGTGAAAAACATGTGTTACTACTCTAATACATAATTAGTCCAGGAAAAATCAAGTCCAGCTTGTGGCCAAAAAAAATAATGAGCAGAACTAGCAGAACTGCATATAGATGCATGCAAAATCACTCATTATTAGGGAAAGGGAATAATGCAGTTTGTGCTAAACAGTAGAATCAGTGTTAATCCCAGAAAGTAAACTATGCCTCAGAAAGTGCAGTTAACTCTCTCCCGGGAGCATCGGAAAGGTAACCCACAGTTTGATGCTCCTGGGCATGATTTTAAAGAACTCAAGGCATGACCACAAGTGTGCCCCTACAGGCCCCTCCCCCTTCCCAGGGAGTGTAAGTCCCTGATGGAGTAATTGTCAAAACACAGCTCCCCCTCCACAGATTCCTGCTCAGCCCCTAAAGCCCTACTGCAGGTTAAAAGAAATGTTCCCTGCCTACCTACTACCCCTGAATCTTAGAGAAATGTACTTCAAAGTCCCTGGTAATAAAGTGGGGGGTCCAATAGGGGTAGGAATGATCTCATTTTTCAAAATGATGCCATATGTTCCTCAAATTCCTCCCCCCCCAACCCTGTGTAGACAGTGACTGATTTAGGAATTTGCCACCCTTAGGCACGCATGGTGATGTGCCCCCCTCCCAAGTAAGATTGGAAAACAGGGAGCAGGTCTGAGGTATAGATCCAGATTTTCTGCAGTATCTTAGGGGTAAATTTGGTCGCAAATGTGTCAAAATTCTGAAGTCAGTTGACAAACATTTTACATCTTTTATGTTATATTGATTGTGTCTGTAAAATGTATTTTCTTTTTATTAAGCGAAGAAACCAGTACAGTGAAGAGATCTCCGGGATGGAGAGAGGAGAAGGAGAAGGTGAAAAGATGGCAGGAGACCGGAGATAGGGAAGAGTGAAGTGGGTGAGATTAGGAATCTGGGATAGTAGAAAAGGGGAGAGAGGGAGGGAAGTTCTGAGATTGAGGAAGGAGAGGAGGGGAGAGGGGGCTGGATAAGGAAAGTGAGAGCTCTTCTCTGCGAAGCGAAGCGAGATTCAGCGCAGCTGGAAGGCAGTAAATGACCAACAAGCCTGCTGCACCTCCCCCTGCCCCCCCCCCCCCCCCCCCCCCCCGCGTCTCCAATTGTTGCTGCCCCAGGCACAGGCCTAGGGTGCCGATTGACAAAATCCAGGCCTGTGTGCAGAGAGGCAAAGGTGTGTCAGGGGTCAACCAGCACCATTTAAAAAAATGACGCTGGCTGGGAAGGGGCAAGAGTGAATTCCTCCAGCTCCCACGGGACCCCCCCCCCCCTCCACTGGTTCACCAGGGACTTTCAGATTCATTTCTCTGAGGCTCAGGGGACTTGGGTACCCCAAAGCGGAAACATTACCTTTAACCTGGGGATGGGGCTTGGGCAGGCTTTTGCTAGACTTCTGCCAGGTGGGGATGTGAAGAGGGGGACTGCTTTTAGACCACTACCCCACCCTGGATTCTCACCTCCCACCCCCAGGTAGGCCTCTTTAAAAATGGCATCCCAGAGATATGGTGCCATCATTGCATGTTGCTATGGCTGCAATATTTATTAAACTGAGATACTTGGGTACTTCAGTTTAGTAAATCATGTGGTAATATTCAGGTGGTAAAGTGACATGTTACTGTCCCTTTGGGCTGCAGCTTAGTAAATCGATGCCTAAATCTAGTAGCATTTTCTTGTTTATTTGCTAAAGTTCTTAAAGTCAGATACTTTTTTTTTATCCTTTGCATTTTGGAGGTTTTTACATCATTTTTAGGAGAAAAAATTATTTTCAAATGTAGGTTAAGTAAATAAATGACTGCAGGAGCTATTCTCTAGCTATTAACTCATTAGCCAGTCAAGAGATTGGATATCTACTTTGAAGCAAATCAGAAGGAATGCAATCTTAGCATCACAAAAAGATTTATTTGTGGATAACTGAAAACTTGTATGTGTGTTGCCCCTGGATTTCTTCATCAGAATGATTAGTCTTCCTACAGTTGTTAAAATTAATAGTGCAAAGCTAATGTCTTCTTCATGTTCTTTTTTCTTGGTTATTATATATTTATTTATTTATTTATTTTATTTACGGATTTATATACCGAAGGTTCCTGTATAATATACATATCACCCCGGTTTACAATGAACAGTAACTATCGCTTCAAGTTAGCGGTTTACAATGAACATAGTTAATCCAAGAAACAGAAAAAAAATATATATATATAACAATGCTAACAATTAATAAATAACAATTAATAGATGAAAATAAATGCAAAAAATAAATGCAAAAAAATAAAATAAATGCAAAAAAAAAAAATGCAAAAAATAAATAGATGAAAATAAATGCAAAAAATATAAAGAAGGAACTGCTATAAAATAAAAAAAACATGAAATACAGTTGTAGTTATCTTAAGAAAATATACAATAATAAGCAAAACGGTGACCCTAAAGTATAACAATTATGTGAACTGTTCAATGACCTTCATATATCCTGTAATTATGGTTTGATCTGATTCTTTCTAATCCAATTTGCAAAATATATTGCACACAATCCTATAGTACTATGAAGAAAACTGCCCAAGCATAGCTAAATTGGTGGTGTGTTCAGCTTTACCATATTCATCTCTGATAAAGATACATTTTAGCTTTAATAATTTACAATCTGACATAGCTTACAATGTGAGTGTATGAGTTAAATGGACTTTCAAAAATGTTTATAGGGAAGGTAATTTAAAAAGGCTTTTCCATGGATAAAGCAGTGATTTGCCTGTAGTAATGTTTTTTTATAACAGGCATAAGCAACTCTGGTCGTGGATTGCCACCCACAGGTCAGGTTTTCTGGATATTCACAATGAATAGGTGTGAGATATATTTGCATGCACAGCCTCCACTGTAGGCAAAAATACCTCATGCATATTCATTGTGGATGTTCTGAAAATCAGACCTGTATGTGGCACTCCAGGACGAGTTGCCAATCCGTATTTTATAAAATGTGTTCACTATGGGTAAAAGTCGGCATATAAAACCTGCAATCGGGAGAGGTGTTTCAGGGGCAGGGTCTTGGTGGGGTTTTCATTTACATGCACACTTTTGGATTTAAAAAAAATATGGGTCGGATTTTAAAAAGTTACGCATGTAATATATGTACATAACCCTTTTAAACCCCTCCTGCACGCGCCGAGCCTATTTTGCATAGGCCCGGCGATGCGCGTAAGCCCTGAGACGTGCGTATGTCCTGGGTCTTGAAAAAGGGGGCGGGGTGGGGCAGTCCAGGGGTGGGGCAGGGCAGGGATGGAGCCTCCAGCCACAGCGGCCATTTGCTGCTGTGCCTGGGATCGCGGGCCGGCCGTTGTCCGGCACACGCAACCTACACCTGCTTAGAGGCAGGCACAACTTCTAAGTTAAAGGTAAGGGGGGGGGGTTAGGTAGGGCTGGGGGGTGGGGAAGGGAGGGGAAGGGAGGGGAAAGTTGGGGGGGGGGCGGAAGGGAACGGAGGAAGGCTGCGCGGCTCGGCACGCGCAAGGTGCCCAAGTGTGCACTCCCTTGCGCATGCTGAACCCGGATTTTATAACATGCGTGTGGCTGCGCGCCCATGCTATAAAATCAGACGTAGATTTGTGCGCGCCAGGTTGCATGCACAAATCTATGCCCATGCATACCTACTAAAATCTGGCCCTATATGCACATAAATTTGCTCGAAAATGTCTGCATGCATTTCAGCAGGCATATATGTGTATGAGTAGTTTAGGAGTCATTTTCAAAACAAACATGTTTAAATTTGCTTTGAAAATTGATGTAACTTATGCAAGCAATTGCCGACTTTCTTATGCAGGCTGATACAAAATAACTTCCTTAGGGCCGGATTTTCAAAGGGTTACGCGCACCAGGCCTATTTTCAAAAGGCCCGGCGACGCACGTAAAGCCCCGAGACTCATGTAAGTCCCGGGGCTTTACTAAAGGGGCATGGGCGGGGAGTGGGTGGGACAGGGCAGTCCAGGGGCGGGGAGGGGCGGGGCCAGAGGCCTCTGACATAGCAGCCATTGAGCTGTGTTGGAGGATCACATGCCAGCAGGCTGCCGGCGCATGCAACTTGCGCCTGCTCGGAGGCAGGCGCAAAAGGTAAGACAAAGGTCAGGGGAGGTTAGAGTAGGGCTGGGGGAGGAAAGGTTAGGGGAAGGGGTGGGAAGGTCAGACTAGGGGAAGGGATGTTCCCTCATAGGCCGCTCCAATTTTGGAGTGGCCTGGGAGGCAACCGGGGGATGCAGCGCAGCTCGACGAGCATGGTGCACAAATATGCACCCCCTTGCATGCACCGATCCCAGATTTTATAGCTTGCGCATGCCTGCGCGTGTGAGTTATAAAATCGGGCGTATATGTGTGCGCGCCGGGTAGCGCTCGCACATGTACGCCCGCTTGCATCTTTTAAAATTTACCCCTTATTGTCTATTGTATTACAAATTGAACAAATACATGTTTGGAAATGGGGCATATAAGAAAATGAATCTAATAAAAATATAGGTAGCAGAAGCATAAAATAACTTAATTATCACTGCAATAAAATCTTATAAAAATATTATTCAGTCTGGTGGCAAAAAGAAAAAAATAACGTGCACTATTATCCTTTTTGTAACACTCTTCCTTCTTGTGTTAGCTTACATTTGTGAATGTCTGACCTTTACATGATTGATTAACTTATCTTGACTTGCTTCCTTAGCTATTTAGTCAAACCCTTTGGACAATTTATTTTAGAAGCTTAAGGAAAGAAATTGAAAATGCACATGAAAATAGCACATTTATTTCCAAAATTCTCACCACATTAAAATGCTGGATTTTTTTCTTTATTTCATATCAGTCCACTGAAGGAAATCAGAAACACCTGATGTCAGAACACAGCTGCATCATTAAAAGTGGGCGATGAAGCAAAATAGGACTTCAGTACAATCCTCATTTAGTTTTCCTTCAAATGAGCCTGCAAAGTATTCCATTTGCACTTAAAAGAGATTTTGGTAAATGAATCTGAAATTCAAATGAAATTAATTTATATCAGTCTGAGGTTAAGTTAAATGAAGACTGAATGGTAAAACTTACTTTTTAAAATAGTTCATAAAATAATTTGTAGTTTACTGCTTTGCAAGGTATGACTGTTTTTTGACTCAATATCATTATGGCTTAACGCCCAATTTGCTACTAATGTACATGTATTCCTTTTACAATAAAAACCAGTATCATATTTGAACAGACCCTTGTTGATATTTAGTTACAGTTTAAGAAGTTCTGGTGGACCTCCCCAGTAGTTCAGATGGCAAGTATTACCATGTGAAAGGTTCCCTCATTTGATCCCCGAGTCAGGTCTTTCCATTCACCAGGTCGGCTGGAGAATGGTATGTGGTGCAGTTGGTGTTCCCAATCCTCACAGGAGGAAGGGAATTATGATCACTGCTTAAAGGTAACATGTGGTGGCTAGATTTAGGGCAGGGTTCTGGAAGCATCCCTTGTACAGGGTTCCTAACTCAGGACCATCACTTCAATGGCCAGATTAGCAATGTTGGGAGGTAGCTGTGAATGCAAAGTAGGGAAAACATTTCTGGGTAGTTGTGACTAAAGGCTTATAGCACTAGATTCCAAATGAGCTGGGAGTACAAAGGAGGAAACTGCCATACATGAAATAAAAAGTCCCAGTGAATCAGCAGTTAGATGTCTAGGTGCTATAAGCCTGTCCATAATAGCTTATGAAACTCTATATAGAGGCCTCTTTGTGTGTATTTAAATGTTAATAATCATAGAGACACAGATTTAGGCCTGGATTTTCTAAGGTCGCAGACCTTAGAAAATCCGGCGGTAACGGGGGGCAGGGGGCGGGGGGGCGAAGCGGGGGACGGGCCTGTGAAAGGCAGCAGTGATCCCACCTCCGCGGTGCGATCGCTGCCGTCTTTTGCACCCAATAGCGCCACCATGAAAGGTGGCGCTATTGGGCACGCTGCTGGCAGCAATAAGGTGTCCTACCTTTTCGCTATCAGCGAAGGCATTGCGGCATCCGTCCCGAGGCCGCCCCGACTCCTCCCCTTCCGCTGTGGACTCCACCCCGATTTAGATATCACCGGCGAAAAGGGACTTTTTGCGTGTGATACCTTTGGAAAATGACCCCCTTAGTCTATAGGTGGGGGAGCTAAAGAGTAAACATCTCCATCATTTAGCTCCAGAAACAGCATGGAAATTTCAAGAAACTCACCAGATCTTTAATTTGGGCTTGCTTAATGCCCCTAAGAGGCTAATGCAATACTACCAGCAGACTCTCCTCCTTCCACCGATGCCAGTATCTGAGGAGTGTGAGTACTCGTATTGAAAGGCAGGAACCTTTAGCTGAAATGCCTTACCCTATCTGGGATATCCAAGCAATTGAGCTTGGGCCATCAGTTCATATATACTAAAAAATAGCCTTCAGATCTATGTTTCCCATGATGTTTTTTCATGTGAAATTTCTTGGACTTGTAAATATTCCTTCCTCTATGAATTAATCAGATCTTTTTTGGAACCATGTCTTCAGAGGTTGCTCAGACTTATTACCTCTTAGTGGCTCACTAGTATGAGTTAAAGGTAATTTTTCTTGGTTTGGTTATCAGTCTGTTACTATTTGTAGATTATCCAGTGATGGAGGTCTGATCAGCTTTAATCAGTAAGGGCTAGATTTTAAAAGCCCTGCGCTCGTAAATCCTGCCGGATTTACGCGCGCAAGGCCCTCGTGCGCCGGCAGCCTATTTTGCATAGGCTGCCGGCGCGCGCAAAGCCCCGGGACGCTCATAAGTCCCGGGGCTTCGTAAAGGGGCAGGAGGGGGCGTGCCCGGGGGTGTGTCGGCATTCCAGGGTTTTGTCCTGGGGGCATGTCCAAGGTCAGGGGGCAGTCAGGGGCGGGTCAGGGGGATGCCGAGGCGGTGCGGGCAAGTTACGCCTGCTTCAAGCAGGCGTAACTTGCACAACAAAAGGTAGAGGGGGATTTAGGTAGGGCTGGGGGGTGGGGTAGATAGGGGAAGGGAGGGGAAGGTGGGGGGATGCAGAAGGAAAGTTCCCTCCGAGGCCGCTCCAATTTCGGAGTGGCCTCGGAGGGAACGGAGGCAGGCTGTGCGGCTCGGCGCGCGCAGGCTGCCGATTTTGCGCAGCCTTGCGCATGCCGACCCCGGATTTTATAAGATACACGCGGCTACGCGCGTATCTTATAAAATCCGTCGTATTTTTGTTGGCGCCGGTTGCGCCAACAAAAGTACGCACGCATGTACTGTTTTAAGATCTACCTCAACATGTTTTATGCCTTGGTCTAGCCGACCACTGAATAATAAGAACTCTAGAACCTGTGTCAAGGTCCTTTTCCTAACTCCGGTTACATTCAGAATCATCTAATTCATTTAGGGGAAACGATATGCAGCCCCCATTTTTTGTTTCAGATTGTTTTCTCATTTTGGCAGGAGAAGGGATATTTGTTTTCTTCAGTTTGTTAAATGTTTTTTTTTTCCAGTTTGGTTTGCCAGACTAAAAAAATATGAAACTAAAATATAATCCAAAATAAGAAAGTGAAGCTAATTGTTAAAAAGGGGACTTCAGGGGCCCTGGCAGGGCCTCAGTAGACCCCTTTGACCCCAATGACCAGCCAAAGGACAACAGCGCAGCACCAGGGCCTTTTCCCAAGCCAACCCGGTTCCAAACCCTAGACACCAGGGCCTGCCCTGAGCCATCCTGGTGCCACGGCTTACCTAGAGCCAGGGTCTGTCTCAAGCCAGTCTGGTGCCTTCCCAGAACCAGACCGGGGTCAGATCTGGGGCTCGCTATCACTCCCTCCACCGCTTTAAAATTATCAGGGCCAGGGATCTTTTTCCCAAGCCCTCGCTTTTTCCTGTCCTGGTCTTTCCAAAAAGAGCAGGAGTGATGCCTATTCATCCCTGTCCAAGTTCATGTTGCTTTAAAAATGGCACCACTCACCTGGAGAATGGTACTGAAGTAATGTTACTTCAAAACCATCCTCCAGGCAGATGGTGCCATTTTTAAAGCATTTTGGACCCATGCAGGAGCAACTGGCATTGCTTCTGCCCTTTATGGAGGATCCAGGAAGGGGTAAGTGGGGCCATAGTGGGAGCTCCCAAGCCCAGGATATTTTATAAAGAAGGGGAGGGAGGGAGAGAGAGCACTGGCTCCAGTCTCGGACTCAAGCAGGCCCAAGCACCAGTCTGGCTCCAGGCAGGCCCTTGTTCCGGGTAGACTTCAGCCCCAAGTCGTTCGTGGTCCATTTTGTAACTTTTTTCAAAAATTGCCACAAATACAAAAATACCTAAAATGTTTGGGTATGCTCGTAGGATGCTGTTTTCACTTTGTTCTATTCAGACTATATTGAACGTGGCCTCATTTGTTACATTTTTGGCATTCATTGAAAATGAATGCACATTCCAATTAAGGGGCAATTTACAGATTGCTCGTCCTCATGCAACCTTAAAGATGAATTTTAAGTGTAATGCGCACACATAAAATAGAAGATGTGCACCCAAGTAGTGCTTATTCGCGCTACTGCTATTTTATGGACCTCGCACTACGCGCGTAAGTTCTGGTGCGCAAATAATTTTGCTCATGTAAAAGGTGGCGGATACAGAGCAGGTCAGGGACATTCCGGGACGGGGCCAACATTCCCATTTCATAAATCCCAGTTTTATAACCTGTGAATGCAGCATGCTTAGGACTGTACCAATGCATATTTACTTCTGCTCTTTATCAAGTGTAAGTCAGAATAAAAATATTTATATACAAAAGCTGACTGGGTGAGGGGTCTGAGTAAATTGGGGGGAGTGGAAGCTGAAGACCCAGAGGGGTCCACATGACTTAGAGAGAGACTGGGCAAAATTTCCTTCAAGGGCGCATGTTATCTAATGTGCTTGCTTCCGTGTGGAAACGCCGACAAGTCCTAAGGAAATTATGGCAAATAACATTTCCTTGTGAAACTGCTTAAAATTAGGAGCACACAAATGTGTGCCAGGGGTATTTTAAATACTTCATGCACACTTGCACAGACAATATACAATTCTTGCGCATGTATTCTCTTGTCCACATGTATGTGTATATGGGCAAACTACCAGAGATCCTTCTTATCTGCTTTGAATACGGACAACATTTTGCAAAGTAATATTGCCTGTAGGTGCAACATTTCAATCTACTTGTGCTGTTTTCATAATCGGCACAAAACACCCCCATCTGAATTTTGGAATACTTTTCCCGCAATCTGGCTAAAAGTAGAAGTTGTTGTCCACCAGTTAAGCTGGTAGATGAAACTTTCGGATAGTCAGTTTACTTGAGTCAATTATTATTTATCTGGGTGAATAGCTTTGAAAATTTCCCTAGAATTTAAAACTATGTCTATGTCCCCATTTCTTTTTCTTACAAGTTTTTGACTAGATTTATTTGCACGCATTTTAGTAGTATTTCCAAATATTTAATTTTTATAGGCCCCTATTTGCTAAGCTGCGATAATGTGTTTGACTGCATAAAATGCCCAATAGCGCATGCTAGTTCCAAGTAGTAGGAAATCACATGCACCATTTCATGTAATGCGAGCCAGGGAATGAGCTGCATCACAAGCAAATACATGCAAAGCTGCTCATTGGCATTGCCAATGGAGTACTGAGACTTGCAAAAGGGGGATGGTAGGGGAAACCAAGGCAACTGTGTAGTGCCCCGCCTGCAAGGGTTCAGTCACAGCAGGATCCTGCCCTTTCCTATGATCCTCTCTCCTCCCGCAGGTAGCAGTCATATGATAGCAGTGCTTTTATCTGCTGTACCTCCTCTGCCACTGTCATGGCATGGGAAAAGCACCAGCGGGAGAAGGAGGTTGAAAGAGAGAAATCCTAACTGCTGCTTTTCTCAGATTTAGGTTTGGAAAACTTTGTCATAACAACATTTGTACATGTGTTGTAAATTTCAAACAACACTTAGATCCATATATGGGTGCACGAAGATCTACTATAGTATTTTTTAACCTGTGAGTATCTGGTCAGGGCAGATTATAAAATCCGCGTATGTCCACAGCTCACCCCCCCCCCCCTCCAAAGCGTGCATATGATTTATTACACATGAATATCATCCATGCATTGAAAGTGCATACTTTTTCTACTTATTTTGTAAACATATTTTATAAACATACACTTTTATATGTGAACAAAATTAGAACTTGTTAGCATAAAACCCTGATTTCTATGCAGAAGTAGGTATTTTAAAAAAAACCTACGGGGCAGATTGTATAAGCTGCGCGTGCGGGGTACATTTGTGCACACTACCCGGCGCGAACAAATGTACCCCCGATTTTATAACATGCGCGCGCTGCCACTCGCAAATTATAAAATCCGGCGTCAGCGCACGCAAGGGAGTACACACTTGTGCTCCTTGTGCACGCCGAGCCCTAGGGGAGCCCCGATGGCTTTCCCCGTTCCTTCCGCTCACCCCCACATTCCCCTTCCTTCCCCTATCTAATCCACCCCCCAGCCCTACCTAAATCCCCCCCTACCTTTATTTCAGGAGTTACGCCTGCCTCTGGCTTCTGGCAGGCGTAACTTGCGCGCGCCAGCCAGCTGCTAGCGTGCAATCCCCCAGCACGTCTGCTGTACCGGAGGACTCGGTCCTGCCCCCGGACCGGTGCCCCGCCCCCGTCCCGTCCCCCTTCCCGCCCCTTTTTCAAAGCCCCGGAACATACGTAACCCTTTGAAAATCTGCCCCTATGTGCTTAATTGATATCACCACTTTGCTGATATCTCCACCAGTTCAACTAATCCATCTTCAGTTTATTGATGAGACCCTCCTAGTGATGGAAACATGGACCCTTGAGGAAGCTCGAGAGTTGGAGGATCCACTGAAGGGAGGCCTACCGTGGCCCTCATAGCCGAGAGACTTAACTGAACCAGGAGACCTGATAGGAACTTCACCTATACCAGCCCTCGATCCCCGCAGGTTGAGCTCTTGGGTGCCGGGGCTGGCAGGATGTAAGCGAAGGTCTCCTGGTGGAGGAAGTCTGGTGGGCTGTCTGAGTCAGGGCTGGCAGAAGTCTGAAAAGGCGGTGATAGTCCAGGAGTCGTGGTGGGCAGCAGAGGTGCAAAATGAAGAACCAGGCCAGAGGTCGGGACAGGCAGAAGACAAACGGAAGCCAGAGAACATGCCAGAAGACAGAGGAGTCCAGATACCAGGCCAAAGTCAAAACCGAAGAGGCAAACGAAGGCAGGAGTGGGAGCAGGAGTGGAACCACTGGAACAGGAATGGAGCTGGAACAGGCAGGAACACAGGAACGGAGTCAGGAACAAGCAGGAACACTGGAATGGAGTCAGGAACAAGCAGGAACAAGCAACTAGCTACTCAGGAGAGTCGACCTGTTGCCAAGGCAAAGCAGAGAAGTCTGAAGTGGCCTTATATAGGCCTCAGCTGGTGACGTCAGGTTTGGGGCTGGGCCGAGGTTTCCCGCAGCGGCCCCCCTAAATTCCGGCTTGTTCGCACATGAGTGCCTAAAGGGGCGTCACCCCTGAAGAGTTCGGCGGCATCTCCCTCGTGGGGAGGATGCCGCAGTAAGGCCCCGGAGTGGCCTTCCCCGGAGCGAGGAAGGCAGCAGAGGAATCCTGCGTCTATGGGTAAGGGAAGGGGGGGGCCTGGCTGTGGCTGACCGTGGCCTGATTTCCCAACAGTACCCCCCCTTATGCCCCCTCACAGAGGGTCTTGGCTTGTCTGGGTGATCCCGATGGAATTGATGGAGGAGGGATTTATCTAATCCCAAGTCTTCTCCTCCAGGCTGAAGCCTTCCCACGAGAACAAGTACTCCCAACTTCGGTGATGGAACCTGACATCCAAAATATCTTGTACTTGGTAGATGGGATCCTCATCAGCAACTGCGTTCAGAGGCTCAGGTGGTTTGTGGTGAAAAGTTGAGAGTACTAGTGGTTTTAACAGTGAGACATGAAATATGTTAAGTATCTTTAAGCTTGACGGTAGTCATAAACGGTAGGAGACGGGACCTAAGCATTCGGTGACCTCAAAGTGTCCTATGTCCTTGGAAGCCAGTTGCATGGAGGGGATCTGAAGGTGGATGTGGCGAGTACTCACCCAGACTCGATCTCTGGCGTTGAAGAGTTGAGCCTTGCGACGGTGTCTATCTGCGTGTTTCTTGGCCGAGTCAGCTGCCCGCTGCAAATTGGCTTGAGTGGAGTTCCAAAGTGAATGGAGCTGCTGGGCAGTGAATTAACTGCAGGTGAGGGTACCGTCAGTTGAAGTGGTAAGGGTGGCTTAGGTTGTTTCCCGAAAACACAGCAGAGGGGATGTGATGGTTGCAGAGGGGGAAGTGATGGTTGTAGGAGAATTCTGCCCAAGGCAACAAGGCTACCCAGTCATCTTGTGTGTCTCCTACTTGGCTCTGCTTGGCTGTTACCTTGTGGATGAAATGCTGACATTAAGTCTAAATGGACCCCAAATGTTTTGCAAAGAGCTCTCCAGTATTTGGCCATGAACTGTGACCCTCGATCAGAGGCGATGTGCTGTGGCAATCCGTGCAGGCGAAAGATATATTGTGTGAATAGTTGGGCGAGTTCAGGCACAGTAGGAGCTTCGGAAGAGCCACGAAGTGGGCCATCTTTGAAAATCTATCAATAGGACCCAGATGACCTGCTTTCCCTTAGACAGTGGTAGGTCAACTACGAAGTCTGTAGAGATATGGGTCCAGGGCTCTGCTGGTAAGGGGAGTGGCTGCAAAAGTCCCCAAGGGTGACCAGATAATGGCTTCTGTTGGGCACAGGTTGGGCACAGGTTGGGCAGGAGCCCGGACATCTTAACTGATGTGCGGCCACCAATAGTAGCGGGTCAGGAGTTCCAGCGTCTGAGCCTTTCCGGGATGCTCAGCTGTTAGAGAGTCGTGTACCCATGAGAGGACCCTCTTATGCAGGCAGATAGGCACAACCATCTTGCACTGTGGAACCAAATGGATGGCAGCTAGATGGAACTTAGCTGGGTCTAAGATGTACAGTTGTTACCCTGTTCGATGTAAACCGATCTGATATGGTTATTACCATGAAGTTCGGTATAGAAAAAGTGTTAAATAAATAAATAAATAAATACATAAATACATAAATAAATAAATGTATTGAGGTGCAGTTGATGTGTCCTCAGTTTTGGAGGTGTGGGAGAGGGCATCTTCTGTGGTGGTTTTTTTGATACTGGTCGGTAGCGTAAAGAAAAGTTGAACCGGCTGAAAAACAAGGACCAGCGAGCTTGTCAAAGGTTTAGCCGATGGGCCCGACACAGGTATTCTAAGTTTTTGTGGTCGGTGTTTACCAGAATTGGATGCTGGGCCCCTTCCAGCCATTGCCACCATTCTTCGAAGGCCATCTTTATGGCTAGGAGCTCCTTATTGCCAATAACATAATTGTTTTCAGTGGGAGAGAACTTCTGTGAAAAGTAGGAGCAGGGAAGTAGTGCGCCCTTGCTGAAGAGTTGGCTAAGGACCGCCTCCATGACCAGGTCAGAATCGTCCACCTCAACGATGAAAGGTAGTGAAGGATCAGGGTGGCATAAGCAGGAGTCAGGAAGGAAGGCCTGCTTCAAATCTTCAAAGGCCTGGAGTGCCTCCGGTGGCCAATCCCTTGCTTTGGCCCCCTTTGTAGTCAGGGCGGTGAGTGGAGCTACCTTTTGCGAGTAGTGGGGGATGAAGTGCCAGTAGAAGTTTGCAAAGCCGAGGAAGTGCTGGAGGGCTTTGATTCCCATCGGACGTGGCCAGGCTCTAATGGCGGAGACTTTCTCAGGATCCATGTGGAATCCAGTGGTGGATACTATGTATGCTAGGAATGGCAAGGTCTTCTGTTCAAACAGGCATTTCTCCAGCTTGGCGAAGAGACGGTTCTCTCGGCGTACCTCCTGCCGATGGGTGGAGAGATCTTTCCAGTACACTAGTACGTCGTCTAGGTAAACAATTATGGATGAGAGGAGCATGTCCTGGAAGACCTAATTCATGAGGTTTTGAAAAACCGCTGGAGCATTACATAGTCCGAAGGGCATTACTAGGTGCTCGTAATGCCCATCACAAGTGTTGAATGTGGTTTTCCATTCGTCACCTGGTTTGATCCATACTAGATTGTATGCTCCTCGAAGGTCGAGCTTAGTAAAAACCTTAGCCCCTTGCAGGCGGTCTAAAAGTTCTGGGATGAGCGGAAGGGGATATCTGTCCCAGCGGGTGATGGCGTTGAGACCACGAGAGACTATATATGGTCTGAGGGAATCGTCCTTTTTAGCGATGAAGAAAAACCTGGCCCCTGCCAGGGAGGTTGAGGGTCAAATGAATTCTCTGTCCAAATTATCTTGAATGTATTGTGTCATAGCTTGCGTCTCCATTAAGTACAAGGGGTAAACATGACCCCGGGGATGCGTAGAGCCAGGTAGTAAGTCAATAGCACAGTCAAAGGACTGATGCTCCAGGAGGGTCTCGGTCTTTTCCTTAGAGAAGACATCGGCAAAATCCACGTACTGCGGTGGAAGCATGAAGGGGCTGGCTGCCAGAGGAACGCTAGGACGAGGCAACTTTGGCAAGCATGCAGAGAAGCAAGCTGGACTCCAAGCAGTGTTTTGGAGAGTGTCCCAGTCTATGAGTAGAGAATGCTTCTGGAGCCAGGGTAGACCCAACACTACAGGATGGATTGCCTTTTCTAGAATGTAGAAAGAGATTTCCTCCTTATGGAGAATCCTGGTGCGGAGGAACACTGGAGCGGTCATGACTGAAACACGGCCAGGAAGAGGACTGCTATGAATGGAGGATATCTGCAGTGGTGGGATACGCAGCAGGGCAGGAAGCAGTAATTGTTCCACCACATCTGCCAAGATGAAATTTCCTCCAGCACCAGAGTCAATGAAGGCCAACGTTGAGAATGATCCACCCAAGTATTTCAGGGATACTGGAACCGTGCATTGGAGAGCAAGATTCACACAGCCTAGGGTCAGCTCTCCAGTGATACCTAGGCTTGGGAGTTTTCCGGGTGCTCCTTGCACTGGGCCAACAAGTGACCCTTGCCACCACAATAGAGGCACAGGCCCAAAGAACGACGGCGCTGCCTCTCTTCCGGAGTGAATGGACTGTGACCTAGCTGCATGAGTCCCTCTCCTCAGACAGCGTGGTACTCAGGAGGAGGAGGAACCAGCAGCCGAGAGAAGAACAGAGCCAGTGGAACAGAGCCAGAAGAACAGAGCCAGTGGAACCGGTCTACGATCGGGCTTTAATTCCAGGGCCCACTGCTGAAGACGACGGTCAATCCGTCCAGTCAGTTCAATCAATGCTTCAAGATCATCTGGACAATCCTGGGCAGCGAGTTCATCCTTGATCCTGGAGGACAGGCCTTCTAGGTAGATGCTTCATAGACTGTTCTCCCACCAGCCCAGCTCCGATGCCAAAGTATGGAACTCGACTGCATAGTCGACCAGGGGCCGAGCCCCCTGGTGTAGGTGGAGGAGTTTGGTAGCAGCTGTGGATTGTCGAGCTGGTTCATCGAATACTTGCATGAATGCATGGACGAACTGCTGAATATCCCCGAGCAGGGAATCACCTCACTCCCATAAAGGAGAGGCCCAAGCCAGGGTTCTGCCATCCAATAAGGATAATATATAGGTCATCTTTATCTGGTCAGACGGAAACTGTACAGGCTGAAGGGAGAAGTGCTTAAAGCAGTGGTTGAGGAAACCCCGGCACTGCTTTGGGTCCCCAGCATAGCGGGGTGGCACAGGCAGTTGCAGAGACGTGGCAGGTGCTGGAGCCGTGCAACTGGGGGAGCCGAGTCCAGGCGATTGGCCAACCTCTCGACCATAGCTGCCAAGAGGTCCAAGCAGTACTGCTGATACTGCAGGCAGTGGGCCATGCCTGGAATGGCCTGGAAGCCAGAGAGATCCATCGGGTCCATGGCCCTGGAAAACTGTTGGAAACGTGGACCCTTGAGCCGGCTTGAGAGTAGGAGGATACACTGAAGAGAGGCCTACAGTGGCTCTCGTAGCCGGGAGACAGAACTGGACCAGGAGACCTGAGAGGAACTTCACCTATACCAGCCCTCGTTCCCCGCAGGTTGAGTCCTTAGGTGCCAGGGCCGGCACCTAAGGACTCTTCCACCAGGGTCTCCTGGTGGAAGAGGTCCATTGGGCTGTCCGAGTTGGATCTGGAAGAGTTGGTGATGGTCCAGGAGTTGTGGTGGGCAGCAGAGGTGCAAAATGAAGAACAAGGCCAGAGTTTGGGGCAGGCAGAGGACAAGCAGAAGCCGGAGAACATGCCAGAGGCCAGGATGAGCAAAAGACAGAGGAATCCAGATACCAGGCCAAAGTCAAAACTGAAGATGCAACCAAAGGCAGGAGTGGGAGCAGGAATGGAACCACAGGAACAGGAACGGAGCTGAAACAGGCAGGAACATGGGAACGGAGTCAGGAACAAGCAGGAACACTGGAACAGAGTCAGGAACAAGCAGGAACAAGCAACTAACTACTCAGGAGAGTTGACCTGTTGCCAAGGCAAAGCAGAGGTTTCCGACTGCGGGCCCTTTAAATTCTGGGCTTGTGTGCACGCGTCTAAGGGGGCGGCGCCCCTGAAAAGTTTGGTGGCATCTCCCTCATGTTGAGGATGCCGCGGTTAGGCCCTGAAGTGACCTGCCCCGGAACGAGGAAGGCAGTGGAGGGATCTGGTGTCTATGGGTAAGAGAAGGGGGGCCCGGCTGCCACCACCCATGGCCAGTTTTCCCAACAGCTAGCATTCACCCTGACCTTCTCCACTAGTTCACCCAGACCCCCATCCAGCAATAGTCTGATATCATTTATGCTAGATAATTAGCAGTTGTAAAATAGTACGAATAAGTTGCCTAATGTATTCATTTAAATCTCTTATAAAATAGCAATTTACATGCATTCCTCTTGACTCTTCCCTAGAATGACTCTAGACCAACCCTTTTGTGGTATAGGTAAGCTATAAGTCTGCCAACATCAGGCCAAATTGACATTTGATCTGCTTCAGCTTCCTTCCAATCAAAGCTGTTACTCAAGTAGACAGGGAGGCAGAAGAAAAATGAATAATTTACCAGTTTCAGACAAGCATATGCCAGAGAGTATAGTAAAACACCTGGCAAATAGAAAGAAAGCCAATGGGCTGAGGCACTCTATCTGGATCAGATGTCAAAATGGATCGACTTCTCTCACCATCTTCATCACTATCAGCACTGCTCATCAGAGGCCTGTGTGCATCCTCTTCAGTACCACCATCCTCATCCTCCTTTGCAGGATCTGGAAATCCCACTTCCTCTGAAGATGTCAGGAGACCGAAGAAGATGATCAAGCTTCCAGCAAACTGCAACAATGCTGTTTTCTAGGAATGAGTACTCATAGCCGTACTGCACAAGAGAAACTGAAATTATGATCATACATCTGATGTTTATAATAGCATGTAGATGAGTACAAGCTCTTATGGGCATACATGCAAATTTTATGTGTGTAACTCCTTTGAAAATTAACTTCTTAATGGTTAAAAGGAGAAAAAAGAAGAGCAAATGCATAATTGTGCAAATTACTGAAATTAAAATAACAACATACAGACTGGTTAATAGAATGGACAATTACCAGGTTCATGTGCTGTTCTGTAGGGATGTGCCCGAATCCCGAACAAGTTTTTCCCAAAATTTCGTGAAAAATTTGATTTTGGGTTTAGTGCGCACTAACTCCCCATTAGTGCACACTAATTCCCGTTAGTGCGCTTTAGTGCATTATCAGTTGGTTGAGAATATAGGTAAAAAACACTTTGGAAATAGTTGTTAGGTGCGTAAAGACTACAGATAGAGATTTCCCTTCCATTTAGGAGACCTATGACCATCACAAATCTGCCTTCTTCATCATGTATAGTATCTAAGACCTGGAGGTTGGCATCTTTGTGAACCAATATGGCTACTCCTGCTTTTTTTTTATCTTTCGCAGCAGTGAAATAACAAGCACCTACCCATTCTCTCACCAATTTCTGACTTTCCCCCTGGGACAAATGACTTTCCTTTAGACAAGCAATAGTGTTTTATTCATTTCCTTAACTGAAAAAGGATCTTCTTTCTTTTTATCAGGGATCCCAGGCCATTAACATTCCAGGATGTTATTCTCACCGAATTCCCCATTTTTGCCAAAATGCATAGATAATCTGTGGTTTCGCTGCTGGGCCCCCAGCCAGCCCCGCAGATTGAGGTTTGCAGAAAGAAAAGCCTTCCTTTTCAAAAAGATCTGTGTTTCCCCCTTTCCATGGACCAGTTTTCCAGCTTATAGTTGTAACAGGTCCAATAATTATGGGGTAAAGAGTCACTAATACAATGTGTTCGGGTGCCACTCTTCCTATAGTTCAGATGTTAATCAAAAAAAGAGAAGATGTAGGCAATTAGTCTGCGGTATCTTGTCCTCCGAGGTGGCTAACATGCCATCTCAGCAATTGAGTAAAGTTTAAAAAGGGCAAAAAATAGAAGAGAAAGAAAAAGGCCTCCAATATTCCGGGAAGGAGCTCAGCACCATATAGCTGTGTGTGGAGGGGTGTCCATCCTGGCGACATGTGGAGTCCTTGATGTTGCATTCTGTGCTGGTAAATGATTAATGGTGCAGCAGTTCCAAGAATTTATTCGCTTCGGCCGCCGATTCAAAGAATTTTATCTGATCTGCATGCCATATCTTCAGCAGCACTGGGAACAGAAGAGAATTTTCTTTTCAAAAAGTGCCGTGCATACCTGGGAGAAACCTCGCCGCAGGGCCAATACTCGTGCTGAGAAGTCCTGAAAGATGCAGACCCTGTTTGATTTATAAGTGAGCTCTTGTACTTTATGATATGCTTGTAAGATTGTTTGCTTATATGCAGAATTCAGAGGTTTTGCTATTACCACTCTGGGCCTTGGATCACGCTCTTTCCATGGGCCTAGCCTATGGGCCCTTTCAATCTGAAGAGCCGGCTGGAGGTTTGGCAGTTGTAGTGCCTCCAGTAGCCATGATTCTAGAAAAGTGCTTAAGTTTTGATCTGCGATCTCTTCCGGGATACCAGTGAAGAGCAAGTTTGAACGACGTGCTTGGTTTTCCAGATCGACTAATTTAGATGCCTGCGTTTCTACGGTCTTTTCAAGCACCATTAGTTTTTCAGTTGATGCAAGAGAGTCATCCTCAAGAACTGCTACTTGGCCCTCTATTTGTTCAAACTGCAGATTTATGTCTGTCAGTGCGGTTCATACCTCAGAGATTTGCTATGAAATGACCGCTAGCTTTGCGTCCAGGGCTTCCAGCACTACCGTTTTGAGATCTTCCACAATGGTGTGACTCGTGCTTTTGCTGCCGGAGGTTTTGGGTGAGGCCGCCATTTTGGGGTCTGCCAGCTTAGGTTTTTCTTTATCTTTCTTGCTGGTTTTTATTGCATACTGGAGGGACATTTTTGCATGTACGAAGCGATTGACATATACTCTGCGAGGGTCTCTGATTTTGGGATGTGAGGTTGGTTAAAACAGTAGATAAATGGTGTTTCAGAGAGCGTGGCACCCGGAGCTTTTCAGAACACGTCTGCCCTTGCTCACTGCATCACGTGACCCCCCCCCCCCCCCTGAAAAATAGCTTTTAAAATTTGAAATTATATTAGGATTAGGAAAATATTTTTGCTGTTGGGAAAAACACTTTTGGCCATCTGCAGTGAGAAGAAAATGAATGTTTATTAGCGAAAGGTAGTGTCCATTCACCCCTGAAGTTAGTGGATCATTCCCAAACATCCCAGAAAAGTTAGGACCACCATAGCGACCTAAGAAATTCTGAAGCTGTTTCTATGTATCTCCCGGATACAGCTTTGCTAGCAACCAATGAAGAGGTCAGTGCAGCATCACCAGAATGGGTTAAAGCACAGGTATGATTTAAGATATCAATCATTGCTATAATGAAGATAAAATTACAGAAAATTCTTAACATCCTGTACAGTTGACCCAGGGAATTGCGAAAGCTGACCAACGCTTTCTTAGGAAACACCGTTCAGCATCAATAAAAAATAGTACCTGATGACATCACTAAGCAAGGCTCTAAGGAAGCCAGAAAAGCGAGACTCAGTTTAGAGTTTAATCAGAAGCAGAGACTGAAATTGAACAGAATGGCAGCACTGTCTCGGTGCTCCACACAGTCTTTAAAAAGTGATAATACATTTTCTATAGGAGAAAGTACAGTGAAAAACATATTTAAGAGCAAATGAGTAGTATGAGTGTTTGATTTTAAACACGGAATCTGGTCAAAGTAAGGTTGAGAGTAGATGATTTAATGTTAACTCTGATGCTGCAATGTGGACACTTAGAGCAACTTAATTGAGTTAGAGAGAAAGACTGCGAAGGTGTATGATTGAGAGTTAAAATAACTTGTTCAGGGGACAATTCAAGATATGGAATTCAGAATTATACACTGCCATTAATTTTGTTTGGGATAAAATATATATCCCCTCCTATAAGGAATACCTGTTAATGTTGCTGTGAAGTAACAAATTGACCACCCTGACCAAGCTGACTTCATAAGTTACATAACTAGCAAAGTGAGGGGATATAGTGTTATGCTATGAGAGTGAATGGTGCTAGGCTATAGGAGTGAATGTTATCACTAGCACAGTTCGTCCTCTTAAGATAAGGCTCAATCAATTATATTTTGTTTTCAAAATAGTGATACAGTTAGCAATAAGATGTCAAGAGCACACATACACTGATGGAAAACTTATATTATATAGTATGTGGAAGATTGAATGGTGCAGGGAGACAGATTCTCTTTTTGAGTTGAATAAAAAATAGGTAGTAGGGAGAAGAAAGAAAACAGCAATGGAACAAAATACAAGAGTACCAGACTGCAGACCTCAACTCCCACTTTCTGCAGAGCCAGGCATCAGGATAAGCTAAGTATGTGCACACACCATCACAAATAAAACAACAGAGAGTGCACACTTTGGGGCAGATTTTCAAAGGGGTACACGCGTAACATACGTGCCTAACCCCCAAAAAGCTACCCCTTCCACCCCCTGCGTGCGCCAAGCCTATGAGGCATAGGCTCAGCAGCTCACGCAAGCCCCGGGATGCGCGTAAGTCCCGGGACTTTCCTGGGGGGGGGGGGGGCGTGTCGGGGGGGCATGTCGCGGCCGGCGCGTCATCGGGGGGGCATTCCGGGGGGCATGGCCGCGGCCTCCGGACCAACCCCCGGACCGGAACATGGCACGCTGGCAGCCGGCCTGCATGCACAAGTTACGCCTGCCCAACTTTTGAAATAAAGGTAGGGGGGGAATTAGTTAGGGCTGGGGGCGTGTTAGTTAGGGGAGGGAAAGGGAAGGTGGGGGGTGCTGGAAAGAAAGTTCCCTCCGAGGCAGGGAACGGAGGCAGGCTGCGCGGCTCGGAGCACACAGGCTGCATATTTTGTGCAGCCTTGCTCACCCCGACCCTGGATTTTAAAAGATAGGCACGGCTATGCACATATTGTTATGACTGCCCTGCCCGCGGGTTCTCCCGCGAGCAGGCTCACTCACCTCATGCTGCATCTTCACCCGATGTGGCAGGACGCCGCTGTCGGGCCCTCTCCATGCGGCCGGAGCCGCGGACTGTAAACTCTCCCTCGTGGCCCGGAGGCCACCCCTGCTGCTTGTACTCACCACGGCAGGAGCCGCAGACTTTGCCACATCTCCTGGTGGGGCCGCGTCCACCCCCGACACCATTGCTATCTTCGTGGCACAAAGGCCGCATCCCCGGGCTCGAGTGGCAGCTGGAGGTGCCCCCGGGGCCTCCTGCATCGGCTGGAGCCGCTGCCGTCTAGAGATGTGAATCGGAACTGAAATCGGATCCAATTCTGGTTCCGATTCACATCTATAGAGATGTGAATCGGAACTGAAATCGGAACCGATTCTGGTTCCGATTCACATCTCTACTGCCGTCATCAAGGCCTGCTTCCCAGGCCAGCCCTGCACTTCTGACGTTGTGCGTTGGTGCAGGTCGCTGTCCGCGGTCCTGCACAGCTTCCTGCTCTCTCCTTAGGCGCCAGCGCGTGCCTCTCTGCAGAATTTACCCACTACCTCATCGCCTCATACGGCATGCCTTGAGGAATTCGAATCTACTTCCTCTCTAGAAATAGAAACTCTACTAAGGAAACTAAAGCCAACCTCCCACCCATTGGATGCGATTCCAACCAATCTTCTCATAGCGATTGCCAGTGAAGTCTCCAAGCCTATCTCGCAAATCATCAATGCCTCCTTAGCCCAGGGTCATGTCCCTGACCCACTCAAACTTGCCATCTTAAAACCCCTACTATAAAAACCAAACCTCTCCACAGACAACCCAGCAAACTTTTGCCCGATTGCAAACCTTCCAATCATCGCTAAGATCCTGGAAAGAATAGTCAATAAACAACTCTCCGAATTCCTGGACAATAACAACATCATTTCTCCAGCCCAACTTGGATTTCGTAAAGCTAGAAATATGGAATCCCTCCTTATATCTCTTTCAGACAACATCCTCATGAACCTAGAAAGGAAACAGCCCTGCCTGCTCATTCTCCTAGATTTATTGGCCGCATTCGACACAGTGAACCATCAGTGTCTCATTGAAAGACTAACGGAGATCGGCATCAAAAACACTGTCCTAAATTGGTTCAAATCCTTCCTTCAGAATAGGCAATATAAAGTCAAGATCAACAGCAAAGAATCCCCCCCTTTCATCTCCACCCTTGGAGTTCCACAAGGATCATCGTTATCCCCCACATTATTCAACATCTATCTTATCCCGCTTTGCAAACTTCTTTCTGAGCTTAAGCTAACCCATTATCTATATGCAGACGACGTCCAAATCCTGATACCGATTACCGACTCTCTGCAAAAAACCATTCTCCGTTGGAACGCCTGTCTACTCTCCATTAATAACCTCCTCTCGAACCTCAATTTGATACTCAACGCTGACAAGACAGAGTTCCTACTAATCACACAAGATGGCAGCATTCCTTCCTTTTCCCCCAAAGTCAGAAACCTCGGGGTAATCATGGACAGCCAAATGAGCTACACAGGCTTCATCAACAACACGGTAAAGGAGTGTTACTTCAAACTTAAAGTTCTAAAAAGGCTAAGACCCCTCCTCCATTTCCAGGATTTCAGGTCAGTCTTACAATCTATCATTTTCTCAAAAATTGACTATTGCAATGCACTTCTTCACGGCCTGCCAGATATCTCACTTAAGCCGCTCCAGTTGTTACAGAACGCAACCGCAAGGATTCTCACAAAATCCAATAAAAGGGACCATATAACCCCGATTTTAAAGAAGTTACATTGGCTCCCAATAAAGTTCAGAATCCTTTATAAACTATTTACTCACGAGGCCATTCACAACATCACTCCACTGGACCTCACAATTCTTTTGCAACTCCACTCCTCCTCCCGTCCTCTAAGACTAGCCCAGAGAGGTACCCTTCAAGCATCTACTATCAAAACGTCCTTAAGCAAAAGAGCTCTGTCCGCTTCCAGCCCCAAGCAATGGAACCTGCTCCCACCTGCCCTAAGGCTTGAACAATGTCCAATCACCTTCAAGAAGAGACTTAAGACACTGCTGTTTGGCCAAGCTTTCCCATAACCACTCTTTTCCTCCTCAGTCCCACCTGTCCGTCCTGACCTAAGCGTTCCCTTAAGTATCCTAAGTGTTTGTAACAAAGCCACCATTTTCATCCCCTTCTCACCCCTTTAACCAACCCCGCCATACCGGTTGTTTTCACCCTTCGAGTACATCTCACCACGCTGTCACTTCAACTTCTCCCATATGTTGTTTTTACAAGTTTTATCTCCACTCTGTTCAATGTAATTCAAAACACTTTCACTGTTTTATCCCAAGTTCTGTTTATCCAGGTTTCTCCACCTTGTTCAATGTAAGATAAGACTATGTCATTGTTGTCGTTTGCTGGTTGTAATGTAAACCGAAGTGATAATTAATTCTGTTAATTGAACCTCGGTATATAAAAGTTATAAATAAATAAATAAATTTAAAGGGTCAGGAACAGGAAGTTTCTGGCCCCACCTTCAATGGGACGTCCTGCTTCAGCCCTATAAAGGGCTGCTCCATCAGTCTGTTCTTCACCTTGCATCGGAGTTACTTTACTCTGGAGGCTCCTGCCTGCCAGAGCTCTGTCAGGTCTTCTATTGTATTTGTGGAGCTCCTCATCTCGTCTTGTCTTCTCGTCATGCCACATCATGTCTTCATAGCCTGAGGTCCTCGTCTAGGTGTCCTGGTATCTTGATGATCTTCTATGTCCTGGTGTTCTTGCCTTCCTGGATGTTTGTTCCTGTGTCTTCGTCCAACGCTCCTGAGCCTTCTGGTCCTGTGGGCCGGACTCCCTCGGACGACGTCTTTCCCGGGTTGGAGTGGCCTGCAGGTGGACTGGTGTCCTGCGCTCTCGAGCCATCATGTCCTGGATTCTCACCCAGTTAAATCCACTCTCGGAGTCCCTCAAGGATCATCCCTCTCCCCAACCCTGTTCAACATCTATCTTCTCCCCCTATGTCATCTGCTCTCAAGCGTAAAGATCACACACTTCATATACGCTGATGATGTCCAGATTCTGTTGCCAATCACTGAATCTATCTCCAATACCATCAACTTCTGGAACAATTGTCTACAGTCCATAAACTCCCTCCTCACTAGCCTCAACTTAGTTCTCAATACTTCAAAAATGGAACTTATGCTGATCACCCTGGACGACAACCTTCAGGCCGCCAACAATCTAATCACACCGCTAAGGATCTCCCCCACACATGTAAGAGACCTCGGCGTTACTATCGACAATAGGCTGAATCTCAAGCAATTTGTCAAAAACACAACGAAAGAATGCTTTCACAAGCTACACATATTGAAAAAGCTGAAACCTCTCCTCCATTTTCAGGACTTTAGAACAGTCCTCCAAACAATTCTATTTTCAAAAATCAATTATTGCAACTCTCTGCTAATTGGCCTCCCAGCTATCACCACCAAACCACTGTAAATGTTGCAGAACTCGGCTGCCAGGATTCTAACCTATTCTAGTAGAGGAGAACACATCACACCTATTCTGAAAAACCTACACTGGCTCCCCATTAAATCTAGAATCATATTCAAAGTACTAACCATAACCCACAAGACCATTCATGCCCAAACTTCGCTAGATCTAAGCGACCCTCTTCATCCACATGCATCACTGAGACCCATCAGAACCAGCTATTTAGGCACCTTATATGCACCTTCAGCCAAGTCACTTCTCAAGAAACGAGCATTCTCAACTGCCAGCCCCTCTCACTGGAATGCCCTCCCCACAGACCTTCGTCTAGAAACTTGTAGTCGAACATTCAAAAAAAAGCTCAAAACTTGGCTTTTCACAAAAGCCTTTACTTAAAGGTCTCTCCCTAAGGGATTGATTCACGCATTTCATACCCCCAATACGCTAGATGTCTGATGCCATGAACATAAATCCTCTTGTTAGCTGCACTTTAATAAGTACACATGCTTTTTAACTCTGTCGTAAATCCGAGTTTGTTGACTGTTATTTTGGTTTGCAGTTATTTGTATTAATAAGTTATAAGTAATAAGTTGTTTGTATAAGCTTTAATTTTAAGTCACTCTCAGCTTTATCTATCAGTTCTTACGAAGTTAGCCCTGTTATCTGTACCCTCTCGTTTGATGTAATTTCCAATTTTGGTTCTATGTAAGCCGACACGATATGTACTGGTACATGAACATCGGTATATAAAAGCCTTTAAATAATAAATAAATAAATAAATAAATACATAATCTTTCCTGCACTGTCCAGTTCTCCTCGTGGTCTGTGACCAGCCTGCAAGGGCTGTGTAGGGTGCGCAGTGGGACAGGGTGGTCCGCGACTCAGACTCACAGGTGGCCTGAGTAGGGCACCCTGAGAGACAGTGCCAATGTCTGCCTTCCCCACTTCTCGTCTCGTCTGGATTCCAAGTTCCTCGTTATTTATTTTATTTATTTTATTTATTTTTTTTATTTTTTTTATTTTTGAAGGTTTTGTATATCAATATTCGTTAGGAAAACATCACATCGGTTTCCATAGAACTATAAAATAGCCAATAGGGCTTTACAATGAACCTGATACAATAAACAATAAACAGGGGAGGGGGTGAAGAAGGAGGGGGCGGGGAGGAGGGGGAGAAGGATTAGAGGGTGTGGGAAACCAGGGTTATACTGTACATATGGGGTAACATAAAACATAGTTAAATACAATTATAATTAGCATACATGGTGATTATAGTTAGTATAAATATAAATAATGTACATTGAAAATTAGGAGGATGGGGTTAAAGGTGGGGTATTTGAAGGGGTCCTAGGGGGGTAAGGGGAGGGGTAGGGGGTGGAGGAGGGGTAAAGGAAAGATGGAGTGGAAGGAATAGGGGCCTTTTCAGCGTCATGTCTCTGATGTCGTTGCATCGACCCTGGACCGGGATGCCGTCACATCGACCACTGGTCCGTGATGTCTTTGCATCAGCCTTGGTGTCAAGTCTTCGTCTGTGATGCCGTTGCATCGATCCTGGTGTCACGTCTTCAATAGTCCTGGTGTCATGTCTTCAACCCAAGTCTTCGTGTTATGTGATGCCGTCGCATCAACCGAAGTCTTTGTGTCATGTGATGCTGTCGCATCAATCTTCATAGTCTTGTCTTCGTGTCAAGGTCTCCGTCTGCCCTCAACCTCAGGCCAGGCCTGCTGCTCCATGCTGTTCGCAGCAGGTCCGAAAGGGCTCGGAATGGTCGGAGGACCATTCAACTTCCAACATCCTCGGATGTTGGCCTTGGGAGCTTGCCGGCCTGGCAGAGTGTCAGACCATCAGCCATGCGGAGCCACCATCAACCCTTGGCTCGGCCCTGAAGGTCTGATCCGGGCTGAGGCCCATGGGCACACAAAAATCACCCTTCACGTAACACATATCTATTAAAATCCGGTGTACTCTTGTTTGCGCTGGGTGCGCAAACAAAAGTACGTGCTCACGTACTTTTTAAAAATCTGCCCCTTTATTAGTAACACATAAATGAAGTACTATTAAAACAGAGTTAAAAGAAAATAGAACTGTGGGGATATAACAACAGAACAAATACATAGAAAAGAAAGAAAGAAAAAGAAGACAAACAAATACACAAGCAATATACTTACCTGAGATATGGGAAGACACTGGAAACAAGGTCTCACATCTCAGAAGTTTTACATTTCAGCCACCTGAAAGACACAAGTATACACACAGACTCAATTCTTAAAATAATGTACTTCAATAAATACAGAGTTAATATTGTAATACTTAATAAAATAAATATATAGAGAAATATACTTATCTAACAGCATTCTTGAAAGTAGTAAAGCCCGCTCTAAAATGTTGCTATATACTATAAGAAATTATAATTGATATTAGTTTACATTGCATTTTTATGAGAGAGTTTTTTAAAATAATTTATTGGTAAACAATTAAATATGATGATTTCATCTTATTTTGCATCTAAGAACTCTGCCTTTCAACTCTAACCCTGAGAGACTATTCAGGTGAGTGCTATTCCCCTTAGTCCTGTTAAGGTGTCTGGAAAGGAATGAGGGTATTCCTCTTAACTACCCCCCTTGTGAAGTGACTTCCAACCGGAAACATATGGAAAATAGTTTATCATACTCAGCCACTGAAAGAGGGAGGGTGGTCAAACTGCTAGGGAGTAGGGTTAAAGACTAAAGATAATTGACTCAAATTAGCTGATTATCTTGCCCACTAGACAGTAAAGGTTGGAAGGGGGAACATTTTGTTTCATTTTTAATTTCTTTTTGTGGGACTTTTTCCCCACAAATTTTCTTTCATGCAATGTTTATATTATTTCTTTAAAAAAATATTGACCACCCACCCAAAAAAAAAAAAACAGAAAAAAAAGAAATGGGGTCTCCCAGGGCCTTCCCACTCAGCAAAATGTCGAGGCCAGAATCACCCTGGCTCCCACTTAACCGGGCTGGGTGGGATCTGCCAATGAAGCCTACAACCCTACACAAGCTGGGGCCTTGCATGGGGCCTAGGACGAGTTCTCAGTGACCTACCATTGCCCAAGCCTTCGCAAGGCCAAGCCTTCAGCCTAGGCCTAGGTGTTGGGGCCAGCTAATCCTGAAACCTCAGCCTTGCATAGCCCTAGACCACAGTAGGTCACTGTGACTTTGGCTTAAACCTTATGCAAGGCCTAGGCTTGAAGGCCTGGACCTGATGCCTGGGCCTGGGCCTAGGCCAGGGCCTGGGCTCAGGCCTGATACTGCATGTTGGCCCAATGACTTGGTCCTGATACCTGGGCCTCAACCTAGTCTAGGTCCCAGACCCAGGCCTAAAGCCATGGGCTAGATGTTAGGTCCCGATGCCAAGACCTTGGCCTGGATCCATGTCTGATGCCAGGGCCTGGCCCAAAGGCCGTGTCCCAATGCCTGGACCTAGGCCAAATCCAGGGCATTGACCCAGGCCCTGATTTACTTGCCACACATCAAAATGATGCCATCTGCTGGCACAATGACCCCAACTGATGGTGTCACTTGGTAAAGAAGTGCCAAAGAAAGAAGATGTCAAAGAAGAGCTCTGAGGCATGGGGTCTGGGCCTGGGCCTGACTCTGGGCCAAGGCCCAGGTTTTGGGACCTGGCCTCTGGGCTGGGCTCTAGAATCAGGCCTGGGTCTGGGCCAAGGCCTCATCATTAGGATCAGGCCAGGATGCTGCATTACATTTGGTATGTATGGGAAGGGTTGCTGGGAAATTTCCTGGGTCTGGGCCTTTGCTTTGGTCTCAAAATAGATCCAGGCATTGGGCCAGGGTCTAGGCCCAGATGTTGGCATTGCACTTGGAAGTAAGCTACATCACCTTCATTGGGTTGCAGCCTATGCCTAGGTAAGACCAGTTTTCGGGCCTATGAGGCACCAGAGTCGCGCTCGGGCAAATGATGGGCAAAGCCCTGGGTCTGGGCCTAGGCCTAGTTCCTACCGGGAACTTTTTTTATTTTAGATAGGTTTTCAAAACAAAATGAGATTTTGATGAAATGTTATTGGAATTTAAATCATTCTGTTTTGAAAATGATCCTAAATGAAAGATGACATTTCATCCCATTTCCTATTTTGTTCCTCCCAAATTCCCAGCCCTTCTAGACAGGTATTTGAATATGGACCT
This sequence comes from Rhinatrema bivittatum, assembly GCF_901001135.1. Taxonomy (NCBI): domain Eukaryota; kingdom Metazoa; phylum Chordata; class Amphibia; order Gymnophiona; family Rhinatrematidae; genus Rhinatrema; species Rhinatrema bivittatum. The sequence goes on from NC_042615.1 coordinate 202,310,067, forward strand.
CCATATCTTTTACCCAGCCTTTCAACCCTGTTCTTAATCATTGCCCTCTATATCTGTCCTATTCATTTCTAAATTCTGTCACAGTACTATTTTCTATCAGCTTTGCTTGTAAATTATTCAAGGCAACTACTATCCTCTCAAAAAAGAAGTATTTAATTTTATTTCCTCTGATCCTTATTCCCTCCAGCTTTGTATTATTGTAATATAGAAGCATAAGGAGTGACTATTAAAAGAGTTTGTCCGGCTAAATTTTTGGAGTTAGCAGGACACTACTTCTCTTTTGAAATTGAACCCCTAGTAATGGCTACATTTTATCTCAGGAAATCTGCATGGGCAAAATTTAGCCAGTGAAAAAGAAGCAGTGATGGGAGCATTACTGGGTGTGTTTATACTTTGGCCAGTCAGTGATGATATTTAACATTGGCTAAACAAAATTACCAAGTAGTAGCAGGCCTAAAGTTAACCAGACAATTTTGTTAGGTTAACTATATCATGGGCATTCAGCCCAATTACATTCGGTCTGAATATCCAAAAAGAACATAAGAAATGTTATGCTAGATCAGACAAGGGTCCATTGAGCCTAGCAATCTATTTCTAACAGTGGCTATTTTAGGCTTCAAATAACTAGCCGATCTCAAAAAGTAGATCTCTTTCTTATTTACTCATGCTCAGAGATAGCAATAGCTTTTCTTTAGTCTACCTGTTAATAATGTTTTATGGACTTTTCTTCCAGAAACTTGTCCAAATCATTTTTAAACCTTCTATGCTAATCACCTTGACCATTTCCTCTGACAACATATTCTATTTGTGCACCATTTCCTCTGACAACATATTCTAATTGTGCACCAAGTAAAAAAGTATTTTCCACAATTTGATTTAAATCTGCTGGAGGTTGGTTTCATGGAGTGTTGCCTTGTTTTGGTTATATTTGCATGGGTAAATAACCATCCTTTCTTTACCCATTATATCTCACACGTGATTTTATAAACTTCTATCATGTCCTCTTTTAGTAGTCTCTTTTCTAAGCTGAAGAGCCCTAACCTTTGTAGCCATAATGATGGGAGAATTATTCCATCCCCTTTATCATTTTTCTTCCTCTCCTCCGCATCTTTTCTGGTTTTGTTATGTATTTTTTAGTTAGGGAGACCAAAACTAGACAATACTCAAGATGCAGTTGCATCATGATTCAGTGCAGAGGCAATATGGTATTTTGCATTTTATTCTCTATTCCTTTTTTGATAATTTCTAACATTCTCTTTGATTTTTTGACTGCAACTGCACAGTGAGCTGAGGATTTCAGTGTATTGTCCATAAGGACTTCTAGGTAATTTCCTTGATAAATACAAATTTGCTTCTGTAATCCATGTGTTAATCACCAGGTAAACTGATTACTGCAATTCCTTATACAACACCATCTCACAATACAGTTTGAAGAGCCTCCAGGTCCTACAAAGGAGACCATGACAATTTTGGTAGGTATAAAAGCAACTGATCATATCAAGCCTCTTCTACATCAGTAGAAAGTAGGATACAATTTAAAACTCTCTGCTTTGCCTACCTAATGCATGAATAATCAGGCACCTGTGATACTTCTCTCAACTTTTCTTCCTTTGCACATCCTCAAGGGAACTCTGGTCCATCGAAATGGCTATTCTTTCTTCTCCCCTGACTGCTGCCAGACTGTCCTGCACGATACTCCATGCTTTCAGCTGATACGCACCAAAAATTTGCAGCAAAGTACCACTAACCTGCACCTGGAGCCATGCTACCTTAAGTTAGGAAAAAAAGCTAATGCATGGCTTTTCAGCCAGACTTTTCCCTAAGATTCACATCTTTGATCCAACTCCCTGAATCCCCCTATAAAGGACCGTGTTATACACAACAGGGACACAAATGGATCTTGAAACTATTCCCAACTTGGATTTCCTATACTGGATCACAATGTTTCATTAATTGCAAATTCTAATTTGACTGCAAGCTGTTCCATTGCCTCTGCTCATTTAAATTTATTGTAATCCATCCTGGGACTCAATTTGGGAAAAGGTGGAATATCAAGTGTTCATACATAAATAAATAAAAAGGTCCCTTTCTTGGCTGGTGACTCCCAATACAGAACCCAGCATTGTGTATCTGAAGTTGGAATTATTTTTACCTATGTGAATCATTGCATTTTTTCACACTAAATTACACATTAAATTAAATTACATCTTCCATTCAGATGCCCAGTCTTCTAGTCTCACAAGGTCTTACATGAATTCCTCACAATCTGCTGCTGTTTTAATGACTTTGCATAAATTTGTCTTCTGCAAATTTGATTACCTTCTCATCATTCTTTTTTTTCCAAATTATTTATGAATATGTTAAACAGCACAAGTCCAGTGCCAATCCCTGTGGTAATGCACTAAGGATCTTTCTCCATTTGGAAAACTGATGCTAGCCAGCCCTGACCCCAGCACCAAGCTGGTCAACAAAATTGTGCAGGTATCAGGCTGATCAGTGTCATTTTCTCATATGGCTGAACAAGAAAATAGCATTGGCCAGCCCTGAGACCAGCACCATTTTATTGACATCAATTTGGCTCTGGACTTGGGGCCATTCAGCAAAATTATTAAAGGTTCTCTGGTGGGGCAGGAGCAACTGAGTATCACTCCTACCCTTTTATTCTGTCGCATGGAAGAGGGAAAGAGATGTTGGGAAGTGGCAGGTTTTGGCAGGGCCACTGATTAAAGATGTTTTTTTTTTAAATTTATCAGCTTAGAAATGCATAGCTATGCAGTTAGACTGCAAAAACCCAGGGGACAGTTACAGTATTGGGGTGGGGGGGGGTGTTATTCTTTTAGCATGAAAAAAGAGTGGGATTTGGGGATCAACATATTTGATCTTAGGGTGGCCAAACATGTGGATAAAGTGACTGCAAAAGCCAGAAAGATGCTTGGCTGAATAGGGAGAGGAATGCTTAGCAGAAAAAGGGAGGTGATATTGTCCGTTTAGATTCCTGGTGAGATCTCACATAGAATACTGTATTCATTTCTGGACACCATACCTTCAAAAGGATATAAACCAATTGGAGTCAGAACAAAGGGTGGCTACCAAAATGATCAGTGCTCTTTGTTCTAAAGCATATGGAGACAGATTTAATGATCTAAACATATATCCTTTAGAGGAAAAGTGGGATAAGGAAGATTAGGGATGTTCATTAGTTTAAAACATATCCACAAAATGAAATGAAAAAGGCCGACACGTTTCATTTGGGGGCCCTGAAACAAATTGGGGGGGGTCCCCTGAATAAAACTAACTTTATTTGTTACATGTATTTTAATGAATGCATCATCAGGCTTAGGCCTAGGCTCATGACCAGGGCCTCACCAAGGCATATGCCAAGTCCCAAAGCAGGAGCCGCAACCTAAGCCCAAGCACAATGCCAGAATCTCAGCCTAGGCCTGGGCTGATGCCAGATCTTGGCCAAGAACCAACCCCCCCGCCCAACAAACTTACCCGATCAGTTGGGTATTTGTAGAAACAGCCAGGCTGTGTCTATTATGGTTTTGAGGTGTTGGATTCTTGGGTACTATGGAGATGACCACGCCCACGGGGAGGAGCCCATGAGGAACCACAGTACTCAGCTAGACTCGAGACACGCAAACACAGAGATTCATCTTTTATTATACAGCTGGGTGATACCACCAGAGGTGGCAGTAGTGAGGTGATCCAGAGGTAGCAGTCCAGGGACCCTCAGCAGAGGGGACCCGTCTCACAGAGATAGTATAGGGAGATCGGGATACAGGTTCCCAGTGCAGCAGAGTTGTAGATGAGACAGACTGAGAATGTTAGATGACTCACTAAGTTGGTAGCTGTATAGGAGCCAGGGAGAGCAGGCCCTCAAGGAGTGAGTACCTGATCCCAGATAGGCCCCTTAAAAAAAAGCAAAGGGCCCCCGAGGAGCGGGTACCCAGGTTAGAGAAATACCCTGAAGGGCAGAGAGGGCTTCCAGCTGCAGCAAGGAAGGGGCAGAGTAGCTCAGACTGGAGGCTTTCCATCCATTCACGAGCCTTGCTAACTCGATTAGCTAGCAAACAAGGGCAGGCTAAATACCTGGATGGCGTGATGTCACTCAAGGGGGATGCCCCTGAGGTTCCCACCATGATGTGGATAAATATGTGGGTGGCGTGTGCATGAACACCCTGGGAGGCCCTTAGGAGAAACATGGCATGAGGCTTTGCCATTGCCATTCCGGGGACGCCAGAGAGAGCGGCCTGCAGATGTGGTAGTAGCCATCTTCCCAAGGCTAGCGGGGAGAGCAGAGAGAAAGGTGAGGCACAAAGATCGAAGCCGACTGAGACCGACGGTCTCAACAGTGTCCAGATGTCTAGGCCTTGGCCTAGGCCATATCCTGGACCAAGGCCTGATGATACTGCATGGGCTGGAGGCTGGTCCTGATGCCTGGGTCTAGGTCTAGGCTGCAGCCATGACCCAGGCCCAACACTACAACCTAGCCCAGAGCCCAGGTCCTGACATCAGGCTCTCAGCTCAGTTCCTGGCCTGATACCAAGAAAAGGCCTAGAGGCTGGGTCCCGACACCTGAGCCTCACCTTGGCTAAAGCCCAGACTCAGGAGTGACAGTGTGATCCAGTCTGGAGGCTGGGTCCCAATGCTGGTGCCTTTGCCTGGACCCAGGTGTAATGCCATAACCTTACCCAGAGGCCAATTTCTGACCCTTGGACCTTGACCTAGGCTGGAGCCCAGAGCCTGGACCCAGGTCTGATGCTGGAATCTGGCACGGAGGCCGTGTCCCAATGCCAGGGCCTTGGCTTGGACCCAAGCCCAATGCCAGGGCCTGGCCTGGAGCTGGATCCTGACACCTTGGCTTCAACGTAGGGTTAGGCTCAGGCCCAAATCCCAGGCCTCAAAGGACATCTGTGATCCTCTTCTTTCTTATTCAACAGACACCATCTGCTGAGTTCAATCCGGAGTTAACTCTGTTGCATTGATCCTAGTGGATGGCGCTGATTTAATGTATGACATAATCTGCGCACATCCCTAGAGAAGATATGTATATCTCCTTCATTTATTCACTGGAGGTAAGCTTCTTTCAAAGAAAATGAGGATCTAGAACTAGGGATCACTGATGAGGGTGAAAGAGGGGTGGACTCTGAAGTAATCTAAGGAAAAATAGGACAACAGTTGCAACAGGCTAACAATGCAAATGTTTTTAACTTCTATCAATTTCATCAACTATGCCATAACAAAACTTAAACATCACACCCCTTCCAACTAAGGGAATGGGACACTTTGCAAGCTATCTGGGAGGTTGCACCAGCAGAAGGCCTTTTCCATCATCAGCTTCCTCTTCTGTATCCATATCTACTGCAGTCACAGCTCTCTCCTTCACACAGCAAAGCTGTTGATGGACAAAGAAGAACATTGAATAAGGGATTTGGTGAAATAATGAACAATGTTTTAGCATTCTTCAGAGACAGAGGAGGGATAGAAAAATGGGGTATGTAGGGCCAACATGCAGTAGCCACTATCAACTACAAGAACAGAAAGAAATTGGAACATCATAGAAACAAAGAATATGATGGCAGATGAAGTCCATATGTCCCATTCAGGTTGCCTAGCCACATCTTCTCCTTTACAAATATTAGAACCTATGAAGGCTTGACTAGCACTACTAAAGACTACAACTGTTCCATCACTTATTCAGCAGAAATCTCTGCCCTGAATCCATGCATACATGTAGACATAGATGGGACTCTGCCTTAATTTATGGGAATTATGCCAAAACCAGAAACTTGGATACCACATTCATTACCAGGGAGTAATGGCACTCCCAAAAGTTTAGACTGTGGTAATGTTTACAGTTCTGATATATGGATTTCTAGTGTTCTTTTAGCATCAATTTTCCTCATATATATATAATATATATTATATATATAGAGTTCGCACCTCAGAAAACATGCCTAGGCAGCTCAGGCATTTACATTGGCCTAAGTGTTAGAGGACTGACTCATTCAAGACCATCCCTCAATACTGTTCCATGACTAGTAGGATCACTGCAGTAGTGGCAACCATCTTCCTTCCCTCCTCCGGCCAGAGGACATTGCTTCTGCAAAATGGACAAACCCTATTAGCTCCATAGAATAGCAGAATCTAGCAAGTCTCATATGTCCTAAGTCATGGTGCCAGTCTACATCTCTTTCATTTTAGGGTCTAGGCCAAAAGTAAGGGTAAATGAAGTTCAAGATAATTTACTTAGACAAAGTTTAAAATTCTATATCCTTTATTCAATGATACAATGTCCTGCAACTTCAAAAAGGGGGAAAAGTATCAGAAAAAAAACTGTGTATATAAATATTTCTGCACAACTGTGTGGAATTCACTTGTAATACTGGCTGAAAGTTCCATATAACTTTTTGCACAAATGTTTGCTTTGAAGATATTTTCTGGGTAATGTTTTCCCTTGCGGAACCTGCAGTCTTTATACACTTTTCTTCTTATCCAAACCTTAAATCTGGTACAAACGTCTGTCTTCTGAAAAATTCCTGAGCTCACTAAGGCCAAGATTTTCCATTCTCACAGAGAATGATGAATCCCCGTGGCAATGGGGGGCGGAGGGGCAGGCCTGCGAAAGCCGGCATCGATCGCACTACTGCGGTGTTATTGCTGCCGGCTTTCACACCCAATAGCGCCACTGTGAAAGGTGGTGCTATTGGGCGCGCTACTGGCGGCGATAACGTGTCTTACCTTATCGCCGCCAGCGAAGATAGTGCCGCGTCCGCCTCCTCGTCACTCCGACTCGACTCCACCCCGACTCTGCCTCCGGCAAGCTATTGCACACAAAAAGTCCCTTAGAAAATAACCCCTTAAATGTCTAGAAAGCTGAGATGAATCATCCCACATTGCAGCTTGACAAGGAGTGGCAATATTTGGCTCTTGCCTACAGAATTGAGGCAGAAGCAGGTTTAAAAACTGCAAAATCTTCTGCAGGATCGTTTGCACAATTTTGAAAAAGCACATCTGTTGATCAATAGTTTAATTGGCAATTGTCTGAAATATCAGGAAAGAAACTATGCCATAGAAAAAGCAGGGCAAGAACAATCTCATGCAGAAAATGAGTCTTACTGCTAGTGAAGGAAGGCAAAAATTCCCCAACACTTTTTGATGACGTTTTTGCTTGTACAAATATTTTTTGTGGCTCTTTTCCTTCTCAGAAATTATAGAAAATTTAATCCATTGGGCAAAAGGTACACCCTTTTCAGGTTGTGCAATCAAGATGTCTTGTGGGCTTTTTGGCCTTTTTTGCTCTCCTATTTTATATTACCTAAAACATAAATGTGGTCTTGTTTCAAACACAAAAATATTAAGAGCATTCATATTTTGTGTCTATGGGAAGAAAAGCTTTGTACATTTGGTCCTAAATTTGTTGAAGCTTACTATGTATTACTGTTTCCACTAGGTGGAGAAATTGCTTAAATAAAAGCATAAGCCTTTCTCTCAACAATGAAAGTATGTTTCTTTATACTTGGTTAAAAACAAGAACACAAAACACTCAATGAAGACCATATATCAAAAAATTGCCAAATACATAGATCCATTTTCAAAAAACATTTGCTGGTGTGATTGAACAGAAGAAATCAATGTGAAATTAGAAGCTTGGCATGTTTTAAAATCAATCAGACTTCAAAAGCAAAAGAATGTAGACTGGAAAGCTCACAGCCAGAAAATAAGAACAATTTTATCTTGTGTATTTAGGTGAAACTGTGATCCAGCACAAAGAGAAAAAAAATAGTTTCTTCTTTAGTCATACAATAAAAGAAATGCAACATTATTTGGGGCATCTCAAAACCCTACAATTGCTATATAACTGGACCACCCAATAGAAAATGATTAAATCAATGTATATGGCTAGACTTATAGCATGAATTGAAGTGGGGTTGGCAAAGCGCATCAAATGCACTGTAGGCAGGACCAAGGAAACATTCAGGAGTCAATTTTCAAAGAATTACATGGGACTTGTGCACATAAAATTGGGATATATGCATTTAGAGGTAGATTTTAAAAGTGTTGCTCATGCAAAAATGGCCACATATGCGCAAATGCTAGGTGCGCAAATTTTAAGAAGCTGTGAAGTACACGCACACATATTCATGCATGTGTCAAGGAAAAGGGGCGGGGCATGGTCATTCCAGGGCGGGGTCAAGACTTAAGCACATAACTCCGAATGGTGCTGCAATCCATCATCCTGTCGAAACTTGACTACTGCAACTCCCTTCTTCTAGGGCTCCCGGCGAACACTATCAAACCTCTTCAGATGGTTCAGAATTAGGCAGCCAGGATTCTCACCAACACCAAAAAAAGGGACCACATCACCCCCACCCTCCAGTTACTTCACTGGCTGCCCATTAAATTCCGGATTCTCTTTAAAGCTCCCACAATTATACACAGAGTCAAGTACAACCTTACCTCCCCCAACTCTTCATTTCATCTAAGAACTCACTCCTCATCCAGACCAATCAGAAGTGCTTACAGAGATACTTTTTATGCCCCACAAGCGAAAACATCCCTAAGGAAGCACGCCTTATTGACAGCAGGACCCCACCAATGGAATGCACTGCCACCTGACCTCCGACAAGAATCGTGCCCGTCTACGTTAAAAAAAAACCTTAAAACATGGTTTTTCAACCAAGCTTTTTCGGACACCTAACATTCCTTTACTTTTAGTTGGACCTTTACTATACCCTCTGTCCACTACTCAGATATGTATTTAAATTTTGATAATCCCCTTGCCTCAATCAATCCCCTCCCCGCCCACCATATCTCTCTTGCAATCTAGCAGTTCGGTCTCCCCCGGTTTATTCAGTTCTCAACACAGTTCTAGTTTATATTTGCTGTTAATTGTTTAGATGGATGTCCCCCTCGCCTCTGTTATTTTGATTCGACTGGTTCATTGTATCGCTTGCGAGCGAATGTTGCAGTTACATTGTAAACCGATGTGATTTGTATTTTTTACAGGAACGTCGGTATAGAAAAGTTAAAAATAAATAAATAAATAACTCCGAATTTAAAAAAAGCTGACCATGGCACACATCTGCGTGTTATCCACATAACTTTACTGCTGGTACTGATGAGGAGCAAGCCTAGAGATCTTGAGTTTTAGGGCTTTCAGCACAGCCTGAAGACTTGGGGGCAAGTAGGAGCTTACAGGATGAAGAACCAGAGGGATCTTGAAGACCTCAATATTAGCTGGACAAACTGGAGGACCAATTGGAAAAACTGGGTTTTCCCTCGCGTGAGCATGTTTTAAAATCCGCCTGTATATGCGCGTAAAAGCCGTTAAAGCCCTAGTAGAAATACGCATGGGACATTTCCTCGAGCCGCCTCTTAAGATTACGTGCACACATATGCGTGGCATACAATATAAATTGCAGCGTATTTCCGCTCGCATACCAATACATGCATTAATGGACGCACATGCGTTCCTTTTAAAATTAGCCAGTTAGGTATCTCCTTACATGGTAAGCAAATTTTCAGAAGGTTGGATGTACGTATAAATTTATCACTTCTCATGTACTTCTGTGCAAGTATAAAAATAGGGATCAGCATATCAAAATTTTTCATTTCACTTTATTTTATCATGAAGAGATTATCCTTTCAGATATAACATTGGCTTGGTTCCTCTCTTATTTATCAGTGCTCTTTTCAGGTTAACTGAAATGATCAGCTGTCCGCCCTTACGCCTTCTTTTTCTGGCATACCTTAAGGATCAATTTTATCCCAGCTACTTTTTAATATTTTTTTCCCCACTTGCCACCTATTAAGATGCACCCCTACTGCAGACTTGCCCAGGTGTTGATGCTCCCTCACCACTCTGGATCACTGCCGCTGATAGTGGCAGCACCTCCACTCAAACTTGTGCCGGCCCCCAAATTCACCTGAGGCTGATGTCAGCAGCAGCAGACCTTTAAATGGCCACTCCTCCTTGCCTCAGCAATGGGCTTTGTGAGTTCCTGCTCTGCCTTGCTGATTCTGCTCTGTTTTGCCCCTGGAGTTCTTCCTTGTCCAGGTGCTCTGCTATCCCCATTCTTGCTTCCTCTGGGCTAGATTCATCAAACTATCACATGAGATAGGAAGAGGGGTGTATTTTATGGTAATAGCCTATTTATTAGGGATGTGAATCGTTTTTTGACGATTTAAAACAATTGTCAGATATATTTTAAATCGTCAAAAATCGTTAGAGCCGCGATACAATAACAATTCCCCCGATTTATCGTCAAAAAATCATGTCAGGGGAGGGCGGGAAAACCGGCACACCAAAACAACCCTAAAACCCACCCCGAACCTTTAAAACTAATCCCCCACCCTCCCGAACCCCCCCAAAATGTTTTAAATTACCTGGGGTCCAGTGGGGGGGGAGGGGGGGGGTCCCGGCGCGATCTCCCGCTCTCTGGCCACGGCTGCATTAAGAGAAATGGCGCCGGTGGCCCTTTGCCCTTATCATGTGACAGGGCAAGGGTAGCGCCGGCGCCATTTTGGTTCCTGGCTCCCGACGTCACGCATGCAGGAGATCGCTCCCGGACCCCCGGTGGACCCCCAGGGACTTTTGGCCAGCTTGGGCGGGCCTCCTGACCCCCAGAAGACTTGCCAAAAGTCCAGCGGGGGTCCGGGAGCAACCTCCTGCACGCGGGCCGTATTGCCAATATTCAAAATGGCGCCGGCGCTACCTTTGCCCTCACTATGTCATACGGTCACCCGTATGACATAGCCCTCACTATGTCATACGGGCGACCGTATGACATAGTGAGGGCTATGTCATACGGGCATAGTGAGCTCAGGAATTTTTCAGAAGACAGACGTTTGTACCAGATTAAAGGTTTGGATAAGAAGAAAAGTGTATAAAGACTGCAGGTTCCGCAAGGGAAAACATTACCCAGAAAATATCTTCAAAGCAAATATTTGTGCAAAAAGTTCTATGGAACTTTCAGCCAATATTACAAGTGAATTCCACACAGTTGTGCAGAAATATTTACATACACAGTTTTTTTTCTGATACTTTTCCCCCTTTTTGAAGTTGCAGGACATTGTATCATTGAATAAAGGATATAGAATTTTAAACTTTGTCTAAGTAAATTATCTTGAACTTCATTTACCCTTACTTTTGGCCTAGACCCTAAAATGAAAGAGATGTAGACTGGCACCATGACTTAGGACATATGAGACTTGCTAGATTCTGCTATTCTATGGAGCTAATAAGGTTTGTCCATTTTGCAGAAGCAATGTGCTCGGGCTGGAGGAGGGAAGGAAGATGGTTTTATATAATTTGTAAAGGTCTGGGTATTGCTCTGCTTCCAACCCCTCTCCTTCAAGTAAATATTCAGCCAGTCCCCCACAGTTCTTACAAGTGAATTCCTGGTAGTGTAGTGGGGGCCAGGAGTGACCACTAGGCTCTGACCCTGGCTGTGTACATTTATAAAAATCAGGTGATGGGGCAATGGCCTGACACAGTCAGCCAGCACCTCTTTGAAAAATGTCCAGCGCCAGGCCTGGATCCTTGGGGGCACTGTGGGCTCCCACTATATCATCAGGGATTCATTTGTAAGGGCTGGGAGAGCTAGAGGTTGGCTAGGGTGGAGGGTATGTATTGGGGGCTGATTATTTACCTAAAGGGTAGAGGTTGGTGTTGGGATTTGGACTTGGATGTTAGTATATACCAATGCTATACTCTTCCCCATCACACATGGGATTTCTACCCTTAAAGATTCTCATGTGCATTGAGTCTCCAGCAGGATCATTTTGCTGTTGGACTCTATACCATCCCTAACATAAAGTGCCACACCCCCACTAAGTTGATCTACCCTATCTTTGCTATATTATCTACCCTATCTTTTGTTTATTGGTATAGAACTATACTATTGGTTATCCTCCTTCCACCAGGTCTCTGAGATGTCAATTATGTCATCCTCTTCATTCACTGCTATGCATTGTATTCAGTGTATCCCATTTTACTTTTTAGACTTCTGACATTAGCTTACAGACATTTCAAGGTACATCTTTTACTTACATACACAGCTTTCTTAGGGATAATTTTGAATCTTTCAACTCAATCTGTTCTTTATGTATCAGCTTATGGGTTACTTTTGCTTTTATTGGAAACTCTCCATTCAGATATTTTAACTTCTCTCTTTCTTTAGTATTTTTCAAAGTTACCTCACTCCAAACCATGCACTGCTGAGTAGGGATGTGAATCGTTTTTGAACGATTAAAATTATTGTCAGATAATTTTAAAATTGTTCTAAATCGTTAGAGTGCATGATACAATACAAATGCCCCCGATTTATTGTATTGTATCGTTAAATAGGGCACGGGAATTATTTGGCGGAGGGCGGGAAAACCGGCACACCAAAACAAGCCCTAAACCCACCACAACTCTTTAAAACCAATTCCTTACCCTCCCCCACCCTTCCGAACCCCCCCAAAATGTTGTTACCTGGTGGTCCAGTGGGGGGGGGGGGGGGGGGGTCCCGGTGCGATCTCCCGCTCTCGGGCCATTGGCGCCATTTTGGCTGCCACTAATTAAAATGGCGCCGATGGCCCGATACAAAAAACAACCCACCCGACCATTTAAATCGACCCCCCCTTAGCCTCCCCCACCCTCTCGACCCTTTTTTTTTAGGGAGGCCCGCGCCGCTAAAGAAAAAAACCCACCCGACCCTTTAAATTGACCCCCCTCCCGACCCCCCCAAAACCTTTTAAAATGACCTGGTGGTCCAGGGGGGCCTCAGGGGGCCTCGGGGAGAGATCCAGGGGGGCCTCAGGGTGAGAGGAGAGATCCAGGGGGGCCTAGGGGAAAGATTTCCCGTTCCCAGGCATCAGCTGTTCTAAAAATAAAAATGGCGCCAATGCCCCTTTGCCCTTACCATGTGACAGGGTATCCGTGCCATTGGCTGGCCCCTGTCACATGGTAGGAGCACTGGATGGCCGGCACCATCTTTACTCATCAGCCTATTAGGGCTGATGAGTAAAGATTAGGGCTGATGAGTAAAGATGGCCGGCGTCATCTTTAAAGATGGCGCCGGCCATCCAGTGCTCCTACCATGTGACAGGGTCCAGCCAATGGCACGGATACCCTGTCACATGGTAAGGGCAAAGGGGCATCGGCGCCATTTTTATTTTTAGAACAGCTGATGCCTGGGAATGGGAAATCTTTCCCCCAGGCCCCCCTGGATCTCTCCTCTCACCCTGAGGCCCCCCTGGATCTCTCCCGGGCGGATTTATGCGAGCAGGACTTTTAAAATCCGCCCGTTTGAGACTCCAGAACTCTGCCTGCCTCTGAAATCCTTCATGTAGAAAAGGGAATATTTCAGAGAGAATTCTACCCTGGAGATTCTGGATTTCATCTTTCTATCTCTACCCTGCCCCCAGTGGTCACTTACGCTCTGTACTGCCTAGTGCCCACTGCCCATACTGTGTCTGCTGCCAGAGAAAGAGAGAATAAATGACTAATCTCAAGTGTATATAAAGCTTCTCCAGAAAGGAAAAACAGATCAGCAACTGCAAATAAAGCAACACAAATCTGCAATGAGACACAGATATTGTGAAGCGGTGCTGCCTTACTGCTTTGCTTTCCTCTCTTGTGTGATGGACTGTTGATGGGCTGAGAAAGCTCAGAGCTATGCTTTCACACAGACAATGTCTTGAGAAGCACTGCAGAGCAAATCTCTAACACCCTCAGTCTTCAAGATCAGCATCACTGTACCGGGTCCACAGCGATAGGTCAGACTAGCAAAATGCTTCGCTGTCATATGCCATTCTTCTCATCTCATTAACAACATGCCCCATCTCCCCTTGTCTGCTGACTGCTTACACTACACTATATCAGTTTCTAACTGTACACATGCACCTGTGGCACCATTGACTATAGAAATCATTCTGTTTGAAATGAATGAAAAAAATAGGATTTGTTTAATTCATTGAGCCCCTTTAATTCATTTTGGGGCCCCTATTTGTTTTGTTTTGTTTTTTCTATTTAGTTTTAAACTAATGCACATCCCAAATTTTTTATGTAACTGGCTCAGGAATTTTTTCTGAAGTAAGGTTCTTTAACTCAACATCAGTCTATGTGATAATCATACGGAATATGTCCAGCCTATGTGGACAGGTGAAATTGATGGCTACAACTGAAATGACAAAGAGGATCTACTGGTAGTTTCCCGTTTATCTGAAAAACTCTTCAGGAAATATTTCAAAGTTCTTTCTAAAGGTTCTTCATTAATGAAATGGAACTCTTGTTCTTTGATGTGAGTTTCTTCCAAGGAGGCTTTTGTGTTTACTCTTTGAAATGACAAGAGACAATTTACTTTTTAAAGAATTGTAACAAAAGCTTACATCTCAGCTTCCAGTCATTTCAAAGGTTTGTCTATTATAATCAAAAAGATTACATAAAGCTTACTAAGGAAGATCATATGCAAAACATCTATGACACATATTATAATTTATAGCTGAGATTTCCGACCCTGAGCCAAATTCAGTTTTTCACTAAGAATCCCTGATGTATAAGGTTGAGAAAATCTCTGACTCATGCATCAGTAAAATTCTTGATTTAGAAATGCATTTTGACCTTAGCATCTAATGCAGCCTCTGCTTTTATTGATTGGACAGCTTGAAAACTGTTTCCAGAATCCCTTTCCTTCTCAGGTTTAGTCCAGTGCCCATAGACTCCTGCAATTGTGTGGTTATTGAAGAAATTGCATAATTAGCCTCCCAAGTTCCCTTTCCCTGTTGATTGTAACTTTGACTTATTCCTACCTATTGTTATCTTTTGTTTACTTGAATTGTTACTCCAGTTATACCCTTGTTAAATGTAAACCGATCCGATATGGTTTTTTACTATGAAGGTCGGTATAAAAAACTGTTAAATAAAATAAATAAATAATATACTACCTGCTGCATAATCAGCATTCCTACATTCCTGAATCATTCCCACCTCTTAATTCAGTATTTGAAGAAAGCCACAGAGTGCCTGCCTTCAGTCTCAGCAATCTCTCTGCTCCTGCTGCAGCCCCTCCTCCAGTAAAGAGCCTGAAAGGAACAGGAACAGGAGGGCCAGAGGCTGAGTGCAGTAGTAGACAGAGCAAATGAAATAAGAGGCACTACTCCCTAAGACATTACCTCATCTTCTGTTGTTCCTTCTAGGGGTGTGCATCCGTTTTCCACATATTTGTATTCCGCAACTTATATTTTGCAATCTGAAAAATACGTGGGGAGGCGAAACGCATCGCGACTCCCCACGTATTCAACAGATATCCGTTTTATTCGGCCTCCTAAATAAACATTTAAATCCCCCACCCTCCTGACCCCCCCAAGACTTACCAAAACTCCCTGGTGGTCCAGCGGGGAGTCAGGAAGCCATCCCTGCACTCGTTTGCGGTTTCCTCACGGCGCCGATAGCCTGTGTCACAGGGGCTGCCGGTGCCATCGGTCAGCCCCTGTCACATGGTCACCAGTACCATATTGTGCTCCTACCACGTGACAGGTAGGTCATGTGGCAGGAGGTCACTCCGGGACCCTTGTTGGACCCAACCGGAACTTTTGGCCAGCTTGGGGGGGCCTTCTGACCCCCACAAGACTTGCCAAAAGTCTTGCGGGGGTCCGGGAGCGACCTCCTTTCACGCCGTCCGTCTGATCCCAATACTCAAAATGGCGCCGATCGCTGCCATTTTGAGACTCAAAATCGCCATCCCGCCAATACTCAAAATGGCGCCAATTGCCGTCATAGTGAGGGCAAAGGCGATCGGCGCCATTTTGAGTATTGGGATCGGACGGACGGCGTGAAAGGAGGTCGCTCCCGGACCCCCGCTGGACTTTTGGCAAGTCTTGTGGGGGTCAGGAGGCCCCCCCAAGCTGGCCAAAAGTTCCGGTTGGGTCCAACGAGGGTCCCGGAGTGACCTCCTGCCACATGACCTGTCACGTGGTAGAGCACAAGATGGCGCCGGTGACCATGTGACAGGGGCTGACCAATGGCACCGGCAGCCCCTGTGACACAGGCTATCGGCGCCGTGAGGAAACTACAAACGAGTGCAGGGATGGCTTCCTGACTCCCCGCTGGACCACCAGGGAGTTTTGGTAAGTCTTGGGGGGGGGGGTCAGGAGGGTGGGGGGTTGTAGTTAATTTAGTAGTAACGTATTTACAGATCGACAACTTATTGAATTCTCCATACTTCCGCATGAAACGGAATTGACCCCCCACGAAAACCTATCGCGTACGCAACGAAATCTTTTTGCCTGCACATCTCTAGTTCCTTCCCCCCTTCTTCCTATCTGAAGGGAACAAGAAGGAAGGGGTGAAGTTGGAGTGAACAGAGAAAGGAATCAGAATATTTGATCCCCAAAGATCTCTTAAATCAAACCCAAGATGATTTTGATGTAATTCTTAGATGGAGTAATGCCCTTTTAAAAGAACTTCATCTCCATACAAAGGTTCTTGAATCTACATATGTGGCCAACCATACACTAACCACAAAGTAGGGATGTGCATTTGTTCAGGATGAATTAGGCAATTTCAACAAAATTGCCTAATTCATCCTGGTTCGGGGACCCCTAAACCTGAATGAATTTTTCCCGAAATTTTGTGAAAAATTTGGTTTTGGGTTAATGCGCACTAACCCGAAATTCAGGTCCCCCCGAATTTCAAAAGCCCAAACCACGGGAAATACGATATTTTCCGCAGCACATCCCTACCACAAAAGCTTTTAAATATTTTTTGAAGCCTTGATGATTGGTACTACTGTTGACAAATTTCAAACTTGTGTAAATTCAACCCCTTTTTGTATCTGTTACCATGTGCCGAATATATGTGCACATATTTTTCTGTGTAATTAGCATGCCAAAATGCTGAAATTTAGGGCATTTTCAGTACACATAAGCTCCTATGCTTGGAAAAAGAACAAGGACTTTCTCAAGAAAATATAAAAAGCATCACTACATTATTTCAACACAACACAAAAGTGAAATTTCACAGTTCAAAGTTTGTAACTATATATGTCTTAGCTTGATAAATTGTTGTATTTTGTTCCTGGTGAAGTTTGTATCTTAATATCATCTAAATTTTGTAAAAACAAACAACGTGAATAGTTTGCAATTTAAAAATTACTTATTTTCCATAGTCATAGATGTGAATCTTTATCAAAAATATGCAAATATGCCACATAATTGCAGCAGAATTTTGAAAATTCTACCACAGAAATTTCTAACTCTTTCCACAGAATATTACATCTACAATAGAAAAATGAGGGCTCTAATTTAGCCCATGCTCTATAGACATATATATAGACTTTTTTCCTGTAGTACTATTGCTCTCCCTTGATTCAAGTCTCTAGTCACCTAATGAAAGAAATTGATCAGATTCATCTGACAAGATTTACCTCTGGTAAAACATGCTGCCTTGGATCTCGCAATCCATTGGATTTCAAAAATTGCACTATCCTCTGTTTTAGCCACAATTCCATTAATTTGCTCACCACAGAGTTCAGACTAACTGGTCTATAGTTCCCAGACTACTCTTTATTTCCACTTTTATGAATACTAACCACATCCACTCTTTTCCAAGCCTCTGGAACTACTCTAGACTCTAAAGAAGTATTGAAAAGCAGAGCTGCCATGATATATCTAAGTTCCCTTAGTACCATTGGATGTATCCCATCTGTCCTCATTGTCTTATCTACTTTAAATATAGTTAGCTCTTCATGAATACACTGTTCTGAAAATACATTGATGTTTACCTCACTTCTAATCTTATTTGTGTTTGTTTTATGTGGTCATTCTCCAGGCCCTCCTACGGGGTAGACTTTTAAAAAATGCGCGTTCGCGTACTTTTGTTGGCGCACCAGTCGCAAACAAAAGTACGCTGGATTTTAGTACATACGCGCGTAGCCGCTAAAATCCAGGATCGGCGCGCGCAAGGCTGCCGATTTTGGGCAGCCGGCGCGCGCCGAGCCGCGCAGCCTGCCTCCGTTCCCTCCGAGGCCACTCTGAAATCGGAGCGGCCTCGGAGGGAACTCTCTTTCGCCCTCCCCTCACCTTCCCCTCCCTTCCTCTACCTAACCCACCCCCCCGGCCCTATCTAAACCCCCCCTACCTTTGTCCACGGATTTACGCCTCCCGGAGGGAGACGTAAATCCATGCGCGCCAGCGGGCTGCTGGCGCGCCGAGACGCGACCCGGGGGCGGTTCCGGAGGGCGCGGCCATGCCCCCGGACCGCCCCAGGCCGAAACCATGCCCCCGGGCCCGCCCCCAAAATGCCGCGTCCCGCCCCCAAAACACTGCGTCGATCGGCCCCGCCCCCGACACGCCCCCGACAAAAAAACCCGGGACTTACGCGAGTCCCGGGGCTCTGCGCTCGCCGGCAGGCCTATGGAAAATAGGTGCGCCGGCGCTCAAGGCCCTGCTCGCGTAAATCCGGGCGGATTTACGCGAGCAGGGCTTTTAAAATCCGCCCCACAGTGAACACCAAACAGAAATATTTGTTAAGCAACTTTGCTTTTTCCTCATCAGCCTCTGTATATTTCTCGCCTTCACCTTTGAGTCTCACAATGTCACTTTGCACTTCCTTCCATTACCATCATATCTAAAAAAAAGTCTTGTCCCCCTCATATTCTGTATTTGCTATTTTTTTCTTCTATTCAAATTCCTGACTGCTTTCTCAGCTCATCTTTCTGCGATCTCTTGTAGTTTACGAATACTAATCTTTTCTCGCTTACCTAGTCAGCTACTTCTATAGAAAACCATAATGGTCTCTTTATCCTCTTCCCTTTATTTAATTTCCTAACAGAAAGATTAGTTGCCCCTATGATATCTCCTTTAAGTTTTTCCCACTGCCCTTCTACTTCCCCTAGATTTTCCCATCAAGCTAACGACTCCATGAGGTACTCCCCCATTTTGATAAAGTTAGTTTTCCTGAAGTCTAGTACTATCACCTTAGCATGAACCTTCATCTCTTGTGTCCGAATACTGAACCACACCATCCAGTGGTCACTGTTCCCAGATGATCATATACTACAATATCAGAAATACTATCCCCGTCGGTAAGTGCCAGATCCAGTATTGCCCATTTCTGTGTATGTTCTGTTATCAGTAGACTGAACAGTTCTCCTTGCAGAGAATCCAGGATCTCCCTGCTTCTAGAAAATACTGCAGTTGGGATGTCTCAATCAACATCTGTAAGATTGAAATCCCCAGTAGCATGCGCGCGCTCACCCTAGGAGTCCCTCAGGTGAATCATGGCGGAAAGCCTTGCCATAGCCGTTCCATGGACGCCAGAGAGAGCAGCAAGCAGACACGGCAGTCGCCATTTTCCCGAGGATGGTGGAGAAAGCGAATATTGAGGTGAGGCATGTGGGACAAAGCCGCCTGAGTCCGACGGATGCAACAGTGCAGAATAGGCCGGAGATAGTAGATGGATGTACACAAGGTAATAGAGAGCCGGTGGTAACCCGCAGCGCAGGGTGCCCTGAAGAATACCTTCTCTTGCTGGTGTCTGTGCAGGCAACATCTGGTAGTGGTCTACAATGCAGGGTAGGCTGGATGCCGGTGGCAAGTTGCAGAAGATGGTATGGATCCGGTAGTGGTCTGCAGAGCGGTGTAACCCGAGAATCCATACAGTGAATGTAGAGACAGGTGGAAAGCAGGCACTGCACTCACGCGACACTGAAGAAGTAGATTGAAGCGTAGGCACCGAGAAGACCTGGAATGGAGCAGGGCCAGGTCATCCAAAGAACGATGCAGGACTCAATGAAAGAAAGCAGAGGCAGTGAGAGAGGCCCTCGAGGAGCGGATAGCCCTGAGGTACCGAGAACACTCAGACAGGAACTAGAGTTGCAGGAAGGCGGAATAAACAGGACTGGAATCCTTGCTAACTCGTCGTACTGAAGGTCAGCTGAGCTTAAGTAGTGGAAGCGGATGACGTCATGAGGTGGGGACGCCCCCGAGGTTCCCTCCATGACGCACTCAAGAAGGGGCCAGCCGCGCGCGCGTGCCCTAGATTACCCCAGAAGTAAGATGGCTGCCAGGAGTGCTCAAGCAGTCCCGGGAATGCCATGAGGGTCGGCGTGGAGAAGCGGAGACAGCTTTCTTCCCCAGACTAGAAGCAGAGGAGAGAAAAGAGGTGAGCAGTAGAGGTCACATCCGCCTGCGACTGACAGGCGCAACACCCACATTGTATGCACTAAGCTTCATAGCATATGCACAAATTTGTATTGCTTTAAAAATTGTATGTGTGCACGTTTATGTAATGTACTCATGTTGAAGGTGCTTTTACTCAGGATAGCCTTTAAAAAAATTCACTCCAGATTATTTTGATTCATTTTCTCTTGAAAAATCCCTACCTTCTTCCTCCACATGAAATTAGTATGTTTTAAAATGTTGCACCCTCTTAGGAGAATTTTAAAAGCTCTGCAGGCTCCAAAAACGGGTAATATGAGAATATGTCCAGCTAGCATGTTATGAGCGAATTTTAAAAGCTACCTGGTACATGCACAAGTGAGAAAGACCAAAAAAGAGGCAGAGCAAGGGGTGTGATCTGGGCAGGCAAGTGCGGGACATGGGCATTCCAGGATTTTAACATGAAATGTGCACAAAAGTATTTACGTGCACACACATGTGCTGGGGCCCACTGCTGTGTAACTTTACTACTTCTATGGATGGCATGTAAGTAATACAACAAAAACTAGGCTAGTCATCAGGGTTTTAAGAGTTAGGGCTAACAGGTGGAAAGGGAGGGTTATACCTATCCCTTAACTGAGCAAACTGGAAACGAACTAGGAAAACTAGTAATGGCGTCGATGAGCATCCCTTATAAAATTCCCCAACTTATTTGGTAGAAGCAATATCTCAATGCACATGCTTTCATTCATATAAAGCTGTGCACATATGTACATGCATTCAGCCTGTTTTATACCATATGCGCATATATGTGCATATGTTGTAAGAAGGCTGCATCCTTTGGCGTGAGCTGGCACATATGCATACATGTGCACCAATGCACCAGTATCAAAGTTACCGTCCCTGTGAATAGTTCTTTTGCCCTTCTTCTGACTCTTCAAAATGTTTCTCCAAGGGCTTTGATGTTTTTTTTTCTACTTATGAATTTTGTCTTTTTTCATTGATGCTATGTTCATCTCTTATTTTTCTATCACCTAGTCTTATGTTCTGTCTTCCTTCTTTTTTCTTCATGCCCTCCTCTTCCTTTCAGCATACACTTTTACAAATGTTTCTGTGCCTTCTTTTCTTCATTTTCATCTCATAGTTCTTTCTGCTTTCTGCTCCTCTTCCTTAATTCTCCTTCTGTTATGTCATAAGCAGACTCTTTCCCCATTTCTTCACCACATTGTGACCTTTCCCTCTCCTGATTTCAAGCTTCCTCTTCCTTCACTTATACTTTGACCCTTCACTTGTATTGCACATCAAAGTACCCACACTCTTTTGCAGCTCCATTTATCACTGCTCACACACACACAAAAAAACCCCCCAAATTACAGTCAGCTAAACATTAGGGATGTGCAGAGCAAAATTTTATGTTCATATTTCTTATGTCCGAAAGTGGGTCCCACTTGCGGCCAATATGGACATAAAAAAAATCTAATGAGTTGGGTATATGTACATATGTCACCCATTAAAGTCAATGGGGGAAGGATTTCCAGCCTATTTTTGGCTGCAGAATTGTGGTTTTCTTATCAATTGGCCCAGGAGAGAGTTCCCTTTCCTTTGTGCAGGGAAGTACTCCCTGGAAAGGGTCCACCCCTAGAGTTGTGTGTACCCGGTGTTTACATTGGCGTCCAGTGAATATCGTTGGCGTCTAGTGAATTCCGTTGGCGTCTAGTGAATTCAGACGGTACTTACGCACTTCAGCAGATGACAAAGGAATTGGAGGATCTCTCAGAAATAAGAATACGTGTGGGAATACAAGGTCTGGATGAACAGGCAGGCACAGCAATGGAGTTAAAACAGCAGTAGGAACACAAGGCCTGGATGAACAGGCACTTCATTCGAGGACAGAGGTCAATCCCAGCTAGGGACACAAGGCCTGCATGAACAGGCACAGGAACTAGGTTAAAACACTGGTAGCTCGCCAGCATCTTTCTGATGCATGCTAGAATATTGGCAGCGGTATGGGCATGGTCCGTCAGGTGGGTGTGCAGTAAAGCCCACCTCCACCCTCATGCTTGTTCAGGGAAGGACTCCCTGGAACGGGTCCACCCCTAGAGTTGTGTGTACCCGGTGTTTACATTGGCGTCCAGTGAATATCGTTGGCGTCTAGTGAATTCCATTGGCGTCTAGTGAATTCAGACTGTACTTACGCACTTCAGCTGATGACAAATGAATTGGAGCCTAGGATCTCTCACAAATAAGAATACGTGTGGGAACACAAGGCCTGGATGAACAGGTACATCATTCGAGGACAGAGGTCAATTCCAGCTAGGGACACAAGGCCTGCATGAACAGGCACAGCAACCAGGTTAAAACACTTGTGGGAACACAAGGCCTGGATGAACAGGCACAGCCACTGAGTTAAAACACCTGTGGGAACACAAGGCCTGGATGAACAGGCACCGCCACTGAGTTAAAAACACCTGTGGGAACACAAGGCCCGGAAGAATGGGTACAGCAACTGAGTTAAAACACCTGTGGGAACACAAGGCCGGGATGAAGAGGCGCAGCAGTCGAGCACAGAGGTCGATCCCAGCTAGGGACACAAGGCCTGGATGAAGAGGCACATCATTCGAGGACAGAGTTCAATCACAGCTAGGGACACAAGCCGCGGAGGAAAAGACACTAACCAGGATCCTCCAAGCCCTCATTTTCTCCAAATTAGACTACTGCAACTCTACATTTCTTGGACTCCCTTCCTCATACACAAAACCACTCCAAATGGTTCAAAACGCAGCAGCCCGTCTACTAACAAACACTAGGAAAAGAGACCACATTTCCCCAGTCCTAAAAGACCTCCACTGGTTACCAATTCAGTTCAGAGTCATTTACAAATCCATCACCTTGATATACAAAATCTTTCACCAACACACCATAATCGACCTACAAATTCCTCTCCGTTTATACAAATGCACAAGACCGACCAGGGAAGCCTACAGAGGATGCCTCCTTGTTCCACCCTCCAAAACCACTTATCACAGCACCTTTAGAGATTGAGCCCTTTCCACAGCAGGTCCACCGTTATGGAACTCCATCCCCCCAGATCTCAGAAATGAACCTTGCCTCCTAACCTTTCGGAAAAGACTCAAGACATGGCTTTTCAGGCAAGCCTTCCCGAACTGCACCTAACACACACCATCAATAAATTCTCAGCTCAGAAGCTGTATATATTGGACGCCATATTTGTAATGTACTCTTGTATATTTTTATATTCTACACATGTATATAATTAACCTCCTCTATCCCTCTTTATTTCTTACACTCCCAGTTCATAGCCCCAGTTAATTGTAACTGCATCTCTTCACCACGTGTATTTATGTTATAGGTTGTTTTCTTTGCACCCCTGTTTTCTGTAAAGCGACATCATGTGAACGATTTCATGAATGCCGGTATAAAAAAACCTTAAATAAATAAAATAAATAAGTAAGTACCGCAAGGGAAAGTTGAAAACAACTTTGAAGAGGGAGTTCAAGAGGGCGTGAAATTGTAAGAGGTAAATGGGTGGGGTCCGTGCAGTCCGCCCGCAGGATTCAACCCGGCGGGTTCGGTCGGACCGGGGTTTCGGCGGATCCCCCACCCCCACCCCTTTCGCGGGGGGTGGGGGAGGGGCGGGGAACGCCTCCCGGACGGCCCCGGCCCCCGCAGGGCGCATTTCCTCTGCGGCGGTGTGCCGCAACCGGCTACGGTTCGGCTGGGAAGGCCCAGGGGGGGCAGGTGGCCCGCTGCTCCAGCGGCGCGTGTTATAGCCCCCCCTCCCGGCGTTTCCTCCTTCCCCTTTGGCAACTGTTAACTTGTCTTAACCTCATTCACTACATCTATGCAGACGATGTTCAGATTCTTATTCCCATAACAGAATCTATTAACAAACTTGGCTATTCTTACAAGCCTTCCCTGATCCTTCAAACTTTCACTAGATAAGTAAAGCTACTCAGCTTTCAATATGGAACTTCGCCCCTCCAATATTCTCCTCATTTAGCTACCCTACTTATGCACTTCAGAAAATGACAAAGGAATTGGAAGATCTCTCAGAAATAATAATACGTGTGGGAACACAAGGTCTGGATGAACAGGCAGGCACAGCAATGGACTTAAAACACCAGTAGGAACACTAGGCCTGGATGAAGAGGCACATCATTCTAGGACAGAGGTCAATCCCACCTATGGACACAAGCCGCGGAGGAAAAGAAACTAACCAGGATTCCCTCCGTAACGGCGAGTGAAGAGGGAAGAGCCCAGCGCCGAATCCTTGCTCGTCCGGCGGGCGCGGGAAATGTGGCGTACGGAAGATCGCCTCTCTGGCGCCGCTCGGGGCCCCAAGTCCTTCTCATCAAGCCTCAGCCCGCGGACGGTGTTAGGCCGGTAGCGGCCCCCGGCGCTCCGGGACCGGGTTTTCTCGTAGTCTGTTTGTTTGGGAATGCAGGCCAAAGTGGGTGGTAAACTCCATCTAAGGTTAAATACCATTTCCGGCGCGTGTTATTGCCCCCCCCCCCCCCCCCCGGCAGCAGCTTCGCCATTTCCCCCGCCGTTTCCTCCTTCCCCTTTGCCAACTGTTAAGTAGTCAACCTCATTCACTACATCTATGCAGACGATGTTCAGATTCTTATTCCCATAACAGAATCTATTAACAAAGCCATCGCACTTTGGAACAACAGCTTACAAGCCATCACTAATCTCCTCAACAGTCAAAGCATGAGATCTTATTAAGAAACTGACATTATCCTCAACAAATTCTTACTCCTAGCAAAACCTATACCAAGTAAGTACACAGGGGTCTGTATTTTCATACCCCATTGCTTGCTGTTTGAATACCGCTCTTGCCGTACCGACCCGCAGGGTCCACCTAGGGACACAAGCTGTGGAGGAAAATAAACTAACCAGGATTCCCTCAGTAACGGCGAGTGAAGAGGGAAGAGCCCAGCGCCGAATCCCCGCCTGTCCGGCGGGCGCGGGAAATGTGGCATACGGAAGACCGGCTCCCCAGCACCGCTCGGGGGCCCAAGTCCTTCTGATGGAGGATCAGCCGGCGGACGGTGTTAGGCCGGTAGTGGCCCCCCAATAAAACCACCAAAGACTGCTTCTATAAACTGCAAGTTTAAAAAAGGATAAGACCACTCTTCCACGCCAAACACTTCAGAACCATCCTCCAAGCCCTCATTTTCTACTACTGCAACTCTACATTACTTGGACTCCCTTCCTCATACACGAAACCACTCCAAATGGTTGAAAACGCAGCAGCCCGTCTACTAACAAACACTAGGAAAGGAGGCCACATTTCCCCAGTCCTAAAAGACCTCCACTGGTTACCAATTCAGTTCAGAGTCATTTACAAATCCATCACCTTGATATAAAAAATCATTCACCAACACACCATTATCGACCTACAAATTCCTCTCCGTTTATTCAAATGCACAAGACCGACCAGGGAAGCCTACAGCGGATGCAATGCCGGTATAAATAAATAAAGTAAATCAATAAAATCAATAAGTACGTAAGGGAAAGTTGAAAACAACTTTCAAGAGCGAGTTCAAAAGGGCGGGAAACCGTT